>NW_006399856.1:8232183-8273394 GCF_000299155.1 Elephantulus edwardii
AACAGTGAATGAATGGAAATCCAAAATCTCTGTAAATGTTCATTAAAATTAATAAAATAAAATTAAAAAACAATTAAACCTCAGAATCCCAGTGGAATTTCATGATGATTTGGAATTGACTAAGCTGCATTGGGGTTTTTGGGGGTGGGTTTTCTCTTGTATTGTGTGTACCACTGAGTCAGAGTCAACTCATGGCTGACCTTCCAGTGGATTTTCAGAGACTTTAAATCTGACAGGAAGATATTGCCCATCTTTCTTCTGCTTTGAGCAGCTGGTGGATTCACACAATATGCTTTCAGGTTGACAGTGCATCTTCTTAATACTAGAGCACTAGAGAGCTCTTTTCTAGTGTAGTAGTAAAGGTAATGTCAGCTTGTGTGTGTGTGTGTGTATTAGTAAGGGTAATATCACGTTGTCGTTGTTAATATGCCATTGAGTTGCCTGCAAATCATAGTGACCCCATGCACAGGAGCCCTGAACATTGACCTATCGATCTCAGTCTCACTGAGTCAATCTCACTATCTCCAACACACCTAAATCATTACCCTAGTTACTGGGTCAGTCCACTTCTTCTAGGCTCTTCCTCTCTTGTTCTGCCCTTCTACCTCTCTAAGTGTGCTGTTCGAGGCCACCAGCTGCTCCATGGGAGAAGAATGGGCAGTCTCCTCCCATGTGATTAACTGCTTCTGAAAACCTGCAAGAGAGTCAGCAATGGGTTGGTTCCGACTCTATAGTAAACAACAACCAAGTACACACACACACACACACACACACACTCACTCCCACACACTCACTCTCACTTGTTTTCTTGTCTGGTATTACGTGTGTGTGTGTGTGTGTGTGTGTGTGTGTGTGTGTGTGTGTGTGTGTGTGTGTGAAACACCAGATGATATTGATAGATAGTTAAATCCTTCCCTGAAAACTCTATATCCCAGTAGCTTAACCCAATAACAGTTCATTTCCTTTACATAACATTTCATTGCAGATGCTCTTGATTAGACTACTGCTGAAGGCTCTGTGGTCGCCAGCATGTGGTTTTCAGTATGGCCTTGTGGTTGACGTCAGCTATACAGGAGGGAACAAGAATGCGGTGTTGCTTGTTGGGTGTTTCTGTGAGCTAATTGTGGGAGTGGCATACATGATTTTCGGCTATATACTCTTGGCTAGAATTTAGTTCAGTGTCAGGTCCTCCTCCAAGGGAAATGTGTTCAAGCTGTGTGCTTAGAAGTGGGTCTGGTGAAGAGCCAACAATCTTTGCTAGAGGAAACTCAATAGAGGAGATTGTTTTAGTGAAGAAAAATCCTTAATTTTGATGTCAGACAAAGTAAAAATCTTTCTCTGCCATGTGCAAGTCAAATGGAATTGTGTGCCCACAAATTATCTACCGTTCAGCTGCTTCAGATCTGTAGTGGCCTTTCATCACTTTTCTGAGGTTGTGCATTTTAATGAGAGGAAACTACTCATTTTTCTTTAATAGAACTTGCAAGAGACACAAAGCCTTTGAGTAAGCAGCGCCACTCACTATGAACTATGCTGCCCGAGCTTTTTCTCTTATTACCATCAAATCAGAATGGATTCATACATGACCACCCAGTGGGGTTTTGGAGGCTATTAATTTGGGCGTGCTGGAATGATCATATAGCCCTGGTGTGTCTACTTGCCGTACAGCGGTAACTTGTGGTTGCTGTGAGGCTGAACACTGTGGCACTGATGTGTCAAATGCGTTAATGGTTGGTCACCTGTGGTGGACAGTGTTTGGTGGAGCTCCCTGATTAAATCGAGCATGGAAGCCGGAGTGGCATCTACTTCCGATGTAGCTTGCCTCCAGAAACCCTTGGAACCTGGAGAGAGGATGAGAGACACACAAGCTGAGGATTCTCCTTCATAGGGTCTCTATGAGTCGCCGACGACTCGATGGCACTTAACACCACCACCACCACCACCACCACAACAACATTAATTGCACAGGAAGAGATTGCCCATATTCTTCCCATCAAGCCTCTGGTGGATTGGAACTCTGGTGCCTTTGGGCTGTGTCACCAGTCATGCAGTTCTTTGGTGCTATGAACTCAATTCTGACTCTTACTGACCATATGTAGAACCAAAGAAAGACAACCTGATGTTCCATCTCAAAATCTTTGCCTTGTTTGAACCTTTGTTACAGACACTGTCAGTCTGTCTTGTTAAAGGTCTTCATTTTTTACCCTGACCCCCTTCATTAGCAAGCCTGATGCCTTTCTGCAGAGACTGGTTCTCCTGATGACATCTCTGAAGTTTTGAGAAGTCTTGCCATCTTTACTTCCAAGAAACATTCTGACTGTGTTTCTGTTAATGTTATTCTTCTGGTCAGTCCTATGTATATTCATTATTCATTGCCATCACCTTAGGTCACATCCATCAGTTCTTTGATCTCTCTTATTTACTATCTAGATTAAAAAAAAAAAGAAAATACCATAACTTGAGTCAGGTGCACCAAAGTCTTGAAAAGACATGTCTACTTTTTAGATTTTGAGCAGATTTGCCCAATAGACTTCATCTGCTGATATCTTGATTGTTGCTTTCAAGGACATTAACTTGCAAATCCAAAGGAAACAAAATCCTTGGTAATTTAATTCATTTCTCCATTTAACTGTTGCATTGCTTAGAAGTGCCATTATGAAGGGTTTTGTTGTTTTTAAGTTCAGGTGAAACCTATAGTGCAGGTTGTAGTCTTTGATCTTTATCAGTAAGTGCTTCAATCCTTCTCTTTCAGCAAGCAAGGTTGCACCATTTATTTATCATAGGTTAATGATTCTTCTTCCATTTCTGCTGTCATGTTATTCTTTACATAGTCCAGTTTCCCAATTATTTACTCAGCATACACATGGAATACGTATGTTGAAAGAGTATATCCCAGACTCATACCTTTCTCTCTGTTCAAATGACTGACTTTTGATTTATATACTAAAATTTACAATAGGAAAATAACATCTGCTTCACAGTTAATATAAGGTAGATAAAGTACCTAGTGCGATGTAGGAAAAATTAGAAACATTTGAAAAATGTTTTTAAATGTTCCTGTTGTATAATATTTTATTATATGACCATCCACAATAAAAAAGTGAATTGACTTGTAATTTTATTCAGTACTGCAAGAATTTGTTTTAAAGAATTCTTTCATGTGTCATAAACAGTCATCTAGAAAATAAAGGATTAAAACAGCCAAAGTAAATGAAAAAATAAATATGCACAAAAATTTTAAAATTCATTCTAGTATTCACAGTTAGAAGATGGTCGAACATTTTAACAGAATACCATTTCTTTATGTTTGAATTGGAGAGATGTAAATTTTTAAAAGTGATTGATTTTTTTTTATAAGTGTGTGTGTGAGAGAAAAGAGAGAGAAAGGATTATCAGGCCCTATTGTAAAGTATGTGCGTGTGTTTTCTACAGTTACTTACTCATAAGAAAAAAAATCTGCTACATACTTTAATGTCATAGCCAATGATGTGAATAATCCATGACAATACACTTTTGGGGAAATTATAGCTTTTTACTAATTAATAGAACATAATTTACATTCTGTGTCTCTGTACATAACAAATCTAGAAACCAAAAAGCCTTGTTAACAACAATTTTAAAATAATATTATTTCTTTGCTTTTAATAACTAAATAAAATTGAGTTTTAGAGACCTGGAATTATTGGCTTCTGTAAATAGTTCTGGGACATTCATGTATAGTCTTAGCATTTATAAGACTGAGTTTGATCTGGTGATTGTATCAGAGAATAAATCATAAGATTTTAAAAAATGAAAATTTTCACCTTTACATTGGAATTAATATTTAAAATTTGTCATGGTTTCCACAATAATGAACTTTATGATAAAGTTTTTATTGTATATTTTTTAAAAAATTTACAAATAAAGTTATTTTCTGTAATTGCCAACAAAATAAGTGGTTAGAAGGTATTTCCCATGTTTATTTTAATTCTGTTTTCCTGTGGATTTCTTAGCTTCATTCAGCTCTTTGACCTATTCAGTGTCTTAAATCGTTTCTCCCTAATCAGTTGATTAGTATTTACATGGATACGGGTTTGACCTTGTCTGGAGCACCATCAGTCCACATTCAGATTCAGTGTACATTTCACAAGCCCGGCTTTATACTAGCAGATAGGCAAATCGCAAAACACCCCACCCTCTGAAGTCAGGATAGAGGATTTTGTAATTTTTTTTTTCTCCTGAGGTGATATTATTGGAAAAGAGAATATATTCATGCTGTTTTCATTTGTTGTTGTTGTGTCCCCTTGCTTTGTGTCATTAAATCGGAGATGATGGATCTTCACCTTAAATTGAAGATGCTGTTCTGACTTCTCATTTACTGTGGGGAAAAGTGAGCCTGTTAAAACAGAGAAGGAGCCTACCAGTCTGTCTACATGGATAACATTACCCAATTGTCTGCCTGACAATGTCTATTGATACTCTTTTCAAAAATTGTTGATACTTGTACGTTTATCTTTTACCTTACTCTAAAATGAGTATTTTTACGTGACTGACTGAGTTAGTCTATTTCCTCAATATGCCAGGTGCATTCTAAGAATTTTCTGGACCGCTGGACAATTTCTGAAACTGGAAGTTGCTTTCTTACCCCTCTTTTCTTACACCTTCTCTCCTGCATCTATTAGGAATAAATGTGTAACATGATATGAGGAATTGGGAATAATCAGCTGTGATGATGCATGGATAGTTTTGGGTAATGATCTAACATCTTGGTTCAATGTGCATTTTATTCCTTAGAGATCACATTCTTTGTACCCAAGGGGAGATTTATAATTATGTTAAACATGTCTGTTGATTGGCAAAAGTTACTGCTTCTCTCTTCTCAATCCTAGAATACTTATTGTTTCCTAGAAAAAGGAAAAAAAGGCAAAATACTATGACCACTTTTCTAATAACCCTATAGTAGTAACTTATATGTTAATACTTTACAATAGCTAATTTAATAGACAGATGGTGGTTTCTACTACAATATATAAGTGGAGTATCTCCCTGGGCCAAATGATTATCTACTCAGTTTTCAATTAGAGAAGACTGCCAATTATCTGGAGTGGTTTTTATTTTAATCACAGGATGAGTAGGACAGCTAGGTAACCAGCCTGAAGGAAAGAGTGATCAGCTGTGCAGGTGAATCCTTATTATGCAAAACTAGAAAATAAATAGGTAAAGGCTATATAAAGAAACTGTTGTTTTGAAAGAATCGTTTACCTGAGGCCATTCACTTTCTTTTACTCATTTCCTCATTAAAAAGTGAACTTAAAATCCTTAACGGAACATTTGTGAACTAGACAGTATTTTGTGGGTAAGAAAACAATGTAGTATGGAGGATAAGGATTATATGTTGGAAATAATGTTCAGCATGATTAAATTGTGTTCAGACATGTTAAATCATGTTTTATACCCAACATGGTTAATATGTCTTATTTTGAGAAGTGACTTCCTAAACCTTTGACATCTTAAATATGATTGAGACGTGAGGAAAAGACTAAATGAATAAACCCTTAATTTTTCAATGCTAGAGACTTTATTAAGGTCCCTCTTATGTAGTTGTAAAGGAAGTTCTGTTAGCTTCTTGGCACCAGCCTCTCCTCTGGAGAAAGATAGGTAATCTCCCCCTGTGTAGTTTACTGCCTCTGAAAACTCACTGGAGGGTTAGTTATATAGGTCAGTTCTGACTGAACACTACGCAGCAACAAACAAGTGTGTATGGGTTGTAGCTCTTAGCCTCTGAAACGCAAGTTTCTCAATCTGTTAGTGTGTATAGGTTAAGAGAGTGGATTCATACATCTGGATAGTAGATTTTTAATTCTGGCTGTAAATAAAACTATTTGCCTTGGGCAGGACTCCAAGTATTTTATTTGTAAAATGGGAATAATAGTACCTGCTTCAGTTAAATGGTTGTGGTGAAATTTAAGTAGGTAATTATGTCAGTGTCTTTAGAATATTGTTCAGTCCATAGAAACTTATCAGTAAATAGTATTATTTTGCCTCTTCTAAGTTTCTGAATGCTGATACCTCTTTGACAAATACTTAAACAAACACATTTACTTTCTTTAATGCTAGATATGTTTTCTCTGAATATTTCCTGCTTGGGAAAATCCATTATTGATGCAGATTACATGATTATCCTTCATGGTTCTAGTGTAGTTGAGTGTCTTTTCTCCGCCCCCCCCCACATTTCTTTTTTATATCCTCATTTATTCTCTGTATATTTTTCATTAAATGTCTTCCATTATGTTAACGTCAAGAGATCAATACCACCAAATGGTTTTCCCAACAAACTAGGTTTCCCAAACGTTCTTAAATCTTGTCTCTGCCAAAAAAAATCACTTGTATGTGAACAGTTACAATCACCATTCATGGATCTACATTTTCAGTCTTTTTTTTCTATCAGTCTTTGAAAATTTTCTTATACTTGTACATTTATCTCCATTTGGGTGATATTTTCATTTCTATTCTCACAGGCTCATAGTTGCTAAGCTGCTGCAACAGCCTTTACTAATAAAATGTTCCTGTTTCCATATCCCTTTACAGAAACACATGATTCATATGCATATAGATACCATAAATATGAAATATTTATGTACTTTTCCTCCGTTGTTATTACATTGAGTCAAGGCCTTCAGTCGTCTGGTATTAGCTGATGGATCTTTCCTTGTTTCCGTCTATTTTCCTTTTTGGAGCTCCTTTTAAAATGAGATAGATTGAAATACTTTCTAGTTTAGCATTGTTTCATGCATGTTAGTAGTACCCTCTTCCAAATGATATTGTTGACTGAACTTGGGAAACACATGCTAGGAATTACTATGGAATTGAGCCCATTTTTACTAATATAATTCTGATTCATTGAGGAGAGGAATTTTTCATGCTGTTTACTTAAGTTAGGTCAGTTGTTTTCGATCTTCATAGAATCAAAAGGTGGAGCCTTAAATATTATTGCAAGGGTCTTTTCCTCCAAAGATTCTGATTTATTAATTTACTCAGATCTACTTGATCAGCATCTGTATAAACAGGGCCTGTTAAGTATTTTTCTTAATAAGGGACTGGGTAATTCTGAGGCTCTGTCAGTTTAGGGAGCCATTGCCCTAAATAGTTTTTCTTTCATACTACTACTTTAATCAAGGGCTCTAATGCTAAAGAAAATAGTCATGTTTATAGGTAGGGTTATATTAGGGATGACAGTGAAATACATTGTTGTAGAAATTTCAAATATCTTGATGTATTTCATGAAAAATGTAATATCATGGTCTTAAAAGATATTATTTCATTGTATATTGAGTAATTTCAGGAATAAAAGAATATAATAAAAATTGCTGGGACTAAAGACACTATTCATAATAGAACTCCTTGTCCTAAAACAGACTACGCGCGCGTGCGCACACACACGCGCGCACACACACACACACACACACACACACACACACACACTCTCTCTCTCTCGTGTGTGTGTGTGTGTATGTGTGTAAAGAGAGGGAGAGACAGAGACCGAAAATCTTTAACTGTTTTTTGCAAAAGGAATCTGACTTTATTTTCCTACAGAAAAGTTGGATTGTCATTAATTCATTGTTGTGTATTTTTCTCTCTCCGCCCCTCTATTCCTCTTTTCCTTGTCCACTTTGCAAGGCACTTCTTATTCTTAATTGTATGGCTAATCATATATTTCTTTTAAATAGCTCTTTCATCTGTGTCCAGTGCAGAATTTTTTATCTATCCCTTTGTTTTCTAATTTCCCGCCGGCACCCCATGTCAGTCCTGTTTTATAATAATGGTGTTATATAGTATTAGCACGTTAGTGACTGAGATATTTGACTCAGCATATGTCCTCCAGGGTCACCCCTGGTGTACAATGTTTTATGAGTTCATTGTTTTACAGTGCTGCGTAGTATTCATTTGCGTGAACATTCCACAGTTTTTCTATACATTCATTTGTTGAAGGGTACTTGGGTTGCTTCCATCTCTTTGCTATTGTGAATAACACAATAATAAGCATGGGTGTGCATATATCTGTTTGGGTGGAAGCTCTGATTCCTTTAGGGTATAGTCTCATTAGTGGAATTGCTTCGGTCAAATGATGCTTGGTTGGTTTTGGTGTGGGGTTTTTTTGTTTGGTTTTTTTTTTTTTTTAGAAACTGCCAGACCACCTTCCATAGTGGCTGCACCTTTTTATACTTCTATCCACAGTGAAAAAATGGTTCAACCTCTCCACAACCTTGCCAGCATTTGTTGTTTGCTGCACTGTTGAACTTTGCTAATGTTGCTCGGGTGAGATGATATCTCATAGTTGTTTTGATTTGCATTTTTCTTATAGCTAGTGATTTTGAATATTTCTTCTTATGTTTGTTTGCCATCTGAATGTCTTCTTTGATGAAGTGCCTATTCATATCCTGTGCCCATTTTGCAATTGTTGTTTACCTTTTTCTTACTGAGGTGCTGGTGTATTTTAGCAATTTTGGATGAGTCTCTTATCAGATATGTCATTGGCAAATATTTTTTTTCCCAGTCTATGGGTTTCCTTTTTACTCTGTTGGAGAAGTTTTTTCGATATGCATAGGGATTTGATTCTTGGAAGGTCTCATTCATCTATTTTATTCTCTCCTGGTTGTAGGTTTCTCATGGTGCTTGGAAAATTATTCATACTGTGAATTAGGGCTTCTAGAGTTCTTCCAACCTTTTGTCTGATGAAGTATTTAGTCTTTACTTTGTTCCTTGATGCACCATGAGTTGGTATTTTTGTGTGGTGTGAGGTGTGGGTCTTGAGTGAGTTTTCTGCAGATAATTTTCCAATTTTGCCAACACCATTTGTTAAAAGGTTGTCAAATCCCAGTGTAACTTATTTTGTCACCTTGTCATAAGTTAGTTGACTATAAGTAGATGAGCTGAATTCTGAGTTCTCAATTCTATTCCATTGATCTATGTGTCTGTCACTGTACCAGTACCATGCTGTCTTGACCACCACTACTATGTTGTAGAATTTGAAATCAGGGAGTGAGATGTCTCCTACCTTGTCTCTCTTTTTCAGGAGTGCTTTATTTATTTGGGGTCTCTTTCCATTCCAGGTGAAAATGGAAGTTTCCATTTCCTTCTCATTGAAGAATAGAATTGGTATCTCTATTTGGATTGCATTGCCTTTGCATAATGCCTTTGGTAGAATTTCCATATTCACGATATTGAGTCGTCCTATCCATGAGCATGGTATATTCTTCTGTTTCTCCAGGTCTCTTGTAGTTTCCGGTAGTAATGTTTTGCAATTTTCTTTATATATGTCTTTTGTGTCTCTAGTTAGAGTACTACTAAGCACTTAATGTTGTGATTAGCTTTTGTTCTTGGGTATTGTTTTTCTTTTTTTTTTTTTAATCTTATTAACAGTATTTATTTCTCTTTCCTCAGTCAAATCCTGAGACAATCACTTTCCCCAGGCTGCCTGGGGAGTTACAGGGAAAGGAACACATAGGATAGACAAGACATGGGGAGAGAAAACCAACAAACTATGAGAGGTAGAGATGGCTCCTTCACATGGCGAAGAGGATCAGAAAGGCCAGCTTCAGGCAAAAAGAGCCCCATGGCCTCTGAGAGGACAAAGCTCAGAATGGCATAGGAGAAGAGCTGCTGCTTCAGAGAAGGATTCCTAGCATAACCAATGATGAGGCTCCCAAACACAGTCCCAATCCCAGCTCCAGAGCCAGCCACTCCAACCGTGGCAGCCCCAGCCCCAGTGAACTTGGCTGCTGTGTCAGTATCCCTTGAGACAGTCCTGGCTTGGAAGTTGTGACTAGGGACAAATGAAATCAAGGAATGTGGGACTGTCAAGCAGTTGAAATTCTCATCTCTCAGTGTCTCTGGTTGTTTCAGGACCACTGTAGACAATGGACGGCTCAGCAGCTGAGGGGCGCTCCTGACCAGGGAAGGGGTGGAGACAAACTTGGTACAGATATACATATCCAGGGGATGAGGGGCTGTGGCAGGAAAGCTGCTCCCAGTGCAGAGAAGACAGAGAAGGGTATTGTTTTTCTTAGCTCCATTTCTGTATTCTCTTTGTTACTGTAGAGAAATCCAATTGATTTTTGTATATTGATCTTGTATCTTGCTACTTTGCTGAATTGGTCAACTGTGTCCAGTAGTTTTCTTGCTGAGTCTTTAGGGTTTTCTAAGTTTACTATAATATCATCTGCATATAGACATAATTTTACCTCCTCTTTGCCAATTTGAATACTTCTTATTTCTTTCTATTGACTGACTGCTGTTTCTAAGACTTTACAATATTGTTTAGGAACAGTGACAATGGACATCCTTGCCTAATTCCTGTTCTCAAAGGGAATGCCTTTAATCTCTCTATTAACAAAAGTGTTGGCTCTTGGTTTCGTATATATAGGTTTCACTATATTGAGGAAATTTCCCTCCATTCCTATTTTGTTGAGTGTTTTAATCAGTAAAAGATTTTGTCAAAAGCCTTTTCTTCATCAGTTGATAAGATCATGCTGCTGCTGTTCTGTGTTTTGTTAATGTGATGAAATACACTGGTTGTTTTTCTTAAGCTGATCCTTGAATACCTGTTATGAATCCCACTTGGTCGTGGTGAATTATTTTTTGGATGTACTGTTGGATTCTGTTGGCCAGGATTTTGTTGAGGATTTTTACATTTTTGAACATGAGAGATAGTGGCCTGTAGTTTTCTATTTTGGTAGTGTCTTTACCTGACTTTTGTATCAAGGATATATTTGCTTCACAGAATGAATCTGGAAGAATTTAATATTTTTCTGTTTTCTGAAATCCTTTGTGTGGAATTCATGACAGTTTATCTCTGAATGTTTGATAAAATTCACTTGTAAAACCATCTGGTCCGGGGCTTCCTCCTGCCCCCCTCTCCGGACCTCCCCCCCCCCTTGGAAGTTGTTTTATTACCTGTTAAATTTCTTCTTTTGTAATGGGTCTGTTCAGGTGTTCACTATGATCTGTGTCGTAGGTTGTGAGTTTCTAAGTATTTGTCCATTTCCTCTAGGTTTTCATATTTGTTTGAATATAGTTTTTCCTAATATTCCATTGTTAACCTTTTTTATTTTAGTTGGTTCAGTTGTGACATTGCCTCTTTCCTTTATTACTTGGATTACTTGTGTCTTTTCTTTCATTAGAATTGCTAGTGGTTTATCGATTTTATTGATTTTTCAAAAAACCAACTCCTGGTCCTGTTGATAGTTTCAGTTGTTTTTGTGTTTTCTATTTCATTTATTTCTTCTCTAATTTTTATAAATCAATTTTTTTGGGAGTTGTTGGGTTTTTTTTTGCTGTTCTTTTTCATTTTTTTGAATGTGTTGGGTTAAAGAATTAGTTACCATTTTTCCTTCCCTTTTAATATGATTGCATAGTGCTGTAAATTGATCTCTAATTATTGATTTGACACTTTCCCAGAGGTTTCTTTGGTAAGTTGTGTTCTCATTGTCATTTGTTTTGAGAAACTTTTATTTCATTATTTTTCTTTTTATTACCCTCTCTTATTCAAGCAGAGTGTTGTTTAGCTTTCAAATGTATAGTGTTTTTTCCTTTATCCTGCTGTTACTAAATTCTAATTTTGTAGCATTTTGGTCTGAGAAATGCTTTGTATTATTTCTACAATTTTTAAATATATTGAGGATTGCTTTGTGGCCTTACGTATGGTCTATGCTTAAGAATGTTCTGTACACATTAGAGAAGAACATATACTGAGGTTTTCTTGGGGTGCATAGCCTGCATATATTTATGAGATCAGGTTGGTGTATTGTGGATTTAATTCCTCAACTTCTTTATTAAGTTTCTTTCTGGGAGTTCTGTCTTTTCTTGAGAGTGGTATAATCAGATCTCCTACTACTATTATAGTGTTACCTATTTCTTTTTCAGTTCTATTTATGTTTGTTTTCCATTTTTTATAGAGTAAGACATGTTGTAAGGAGAGGCCGGTCCTTGGAGAAGGACATCATGCTTGGGAGGGTGGAGGAACAGCGCAGGAGGGGAAGGCCCTCTATGGATAGACAGATACAGTGACTAGGATAATCAGGATAGGTGTGTCAGAGACAGTGCGATTGGCACAGGACAGAGCAGAGTTTAGGGCTGTTGTACATAGGGTCTCTATGAGACTCGAAGGCACATAACAACAACAACAACAACAATTTAGAAAATTGCATTTCTTAATAAAACTTCTAATTTGTTATCATGTATTTTTAATGTATTTAAATACCTGTGGATTAAATAGCTTAACTAAAATGGCAAATTTATAATGTCAAATTTAAGTCATTTTACCATTATAAAAACCAAAAATCCTCTGTCTTTAATTAGTAAAGTTCTTCTGATCCTCAGATATTTTCTTTTCTAGATATTTTCTTTTGAAAGTCTGGGCATTCCAAAAGGGATTTGCTGGAATTAGGGAAGGAGGTGTTATGAAATTTTTATATTCACCAGATATCTTTACAATCATTAGCATGAGTATGTTTGTATGTATAGATGAGTGTGTATATACACTTATACATATTCACTCATACACTGTTAAGATTAAACTGTTTGCTTCCCTCTGGAAGCCAAAGTGATAAAGCATATAATGATCAACTCAGTTCACTCATTGCTATCAAGTAGAAACTGACTCATAGCTGACCTCCACAGGTTTCTGAGACTGTAAATCCCACAGGATGAGATTGATTGCCCAACCTTCTTTTACAGAGCTGCTAGTGGATTCGAACCACCAGAGACATGGCCTTCTAGTTAACAGTTCAGCTCCTTGTGGATTATACCACAGAGCAGAGAGACACAATTAGGTGTAGCAGGAACTGAAAAGTCCCAGTCTTAAAGATGATAATTTGATAAAGTTACATGCAAATATTACTGATTTATACTTTTAACTATATATTAGGAAATAGAAAATTTTGTGTGAATCAACTAATTTAAAATGTTCACACTGTATAGTAATGAGTGAACTGAGTTGATCATTATTTTTACTATTACTAGCTGATGAATACACTAGGTAAATTATAATTATATTGAGTGTCATTGTGATAAAGAATAGAAATATATTAAAACATACACCTCAGAGCAGTTATTTTAAAAAAGTAAAATAAAATACTAGCTATAATCTGAAAAAAGCAAGAGTTCCAGATATATAATTTAAGCAAGATTAGAAAAAACATGTTTGTAAATTATTATTTAAGCCATATTTTACTTTAATAGTTTCATGACATATAATTTTTAGCAGCCTAGGATGGTTGTCGGAATTTGTGACTGGCTCAGGACAGGGAAAGGTTCAGAGCTGCCGTTCATAGAATTGCTATACATCGCAGGCGGCTCAATTGCACATAGCAACAGTAATAAACCAGAACAAGATTGGAAGCAGGAGTGGCATCCACTTCCTAATAATATATCTTGAAAACTCTATGAACTTTGATAAATGTTGATAATTGTAGAGGGGCTTTAGGCCTTTGTTCATAGGGTCGCTATGAGTCATGCTTGACTTGAAGGCAATCAACAATTGGAGATAGCTGAATTATTTAAAGATTGGGGATAGGAGACATGCACATCAAAAATTACTATTATGGATTAATTTCTCTCTCCACCCTCTCCCCAAAAAATGTATTGTGAATGTTTATCTCCATACCTGTATAGGTATCTCATTTGAGAATGAGTAATCTTTGTTATGTTATTGCTACAGGGTAAGTAAAGAACTAAAAGAACTTTTACCTGGGGTCAGGACTGCCTCATAGCTGACCCCTGCCTGGTTTTTGGAGGCTGTAAATCACACTGGAGGAGATTACACATCTTTTACAGTGGAGCCGCTAGCAGCTTCAAACAGATCAGAGACATTACACCGTTGAGTTAGCAGTGCAACGCCTTGTGGACTACACCAGGAGCTTCCTCTGTATCAAATAAGGGTGTGTCTTAGACCAAGATATAAAAAAGATTAAACAAGCAAGCCAGTAAGCTAAGGTGGAAGAGGACGTGTACACCAAGACACATGAAGATCTCCTAGTAACAGCGACTCAGAAGAGACATAAAGACCGATCTCCTGAACCCACAGAGAAAAGCTGTCCCCATCTCTTGGTACCTTGGATTCAGACTTCCAGTATTCCAAACTCTGGGAAAGTGTGTTTCTCTTTGTTAAAGTTGTCCACTAATGATATTTCTGTTACAGAACACTAGATAATTGAGGTGCTTATTTACCATGATTTTTAAAAATTATCAAGTTTACACAACTTGTGTAATGCTCTCTCACTGTAGTATGTGTACTGGGGGAAAAATAGGACTTGAAAAAAAATTGTGAACTATGTTTCATCAAACTTTGAGTTCACACATGTCCAAGATAAATACTAGTGAGTTTCTGTAACAGCCTTCTTTTTCAATATATTTACCAAATACCAAATGTGATCTAGTGGTGCGAAGTTCCACTGTCAGCCCTAAGGCACACATTTTGAATCCGGCAGCTTCTGCATTGGAGAAAGATGAGCAGTCTCCTCCCATGCCGTTTAAAGCCTCTGGAAGCCTGTGGTCTGCTAGGATTTGGTTCTGATTCAGTGGTATACAACAGTAACAGCGAAGATAATATTTGTAACTAGGAAGAGGATCCATTGATGATAAAAGAATGACTTTTAAATTGTCTATGTTAAATGCAATCTATATTATGTCTGTGAAGTAACAACCTTTATGTTTTCAGTTGTATCCTTTCTTAATGGTTCTCTGTACTAATAAAAATAATAAAATTAGCTTGGTAAGCTAACTTTGGAGTGAGAGCAATGTTGGCAAAACCCAACCAACCAACCAACCAACAAGTTTAACAAACAAACAAACAAAATCTCTAATCCTTGAATTATTTGCATGATAATTTGATCTGTGGTGATATACTAGGCTATAGGGAAATTACATTTTATAGAATTGTAAACATTAAATGAAATCTCTTTTCTTTTTTGTGTACATGTAAATGACTAATCTCAACAAATAGTATCAAATATCACATTGCCACATTTACAAACCATATGCTTAATAGGTACAAATGAAATTCTAACAGCTCAATTATATAGATGAGTGGCACTCATCTATATAATTGAGGGATCTTGATATTGCAGGAAAGATATATTCTGAAGCTAGTCTTCTGTTAAGGGTGTAATTAAGTGTCAGGGGTAATTTTAGGCATCAGTAAGGTTCTCACAAATGCTGTCAGGTGAGGTATTGCAAGATATTCCATCAGGTAAAGTTCTGTCCTGGCTAAATATTTATTAACTGAAAAAGTTTAACTATATGGGAACATGAAAACAAATAAGTTTGTCAACAGAATCTAATAGGCCAGATGGTTAGAGACAAATACAGTGTCCTTTTAATTAGCTGCTGTTAGGGTTGAAAAATGCCCCCTTAAAAGCCTAATAAAGTAGTAAGTTTATAATTTAAGATAATTACTTTCTTTTCTCCATGTAAAAAATTAGTATGAAAGCATATAAAATATTAATTCTTGTGATACAGGCAAGTGGTTGCCACTCATCACCTGTTTGCAGACTCTGAACAACGTTGCTGAGTGAAAGAGAACACAGTTCTTAGATATAAAAAATACTGTTCTATTGTTTTTCCCAAGGTTTAGTAAGAAAAACAAAATACACTGGACCAATGTATTGTTAAATAGCATCCAAATAAGTAGACATAGGAAATATAATCTTTTACCAATGGCGAGAAAGAAAATATTGGAACTTGTTTTGTTGTGTACTGTGGAGTCCAATGCAACCGGACCCTCCAGTGGGTTTTCAGAAGCAGTAAATTGAAGGGGAGGAGACTGCTCATCCTTCTCACATAGAGCAGCTGGTGGATTCGAACCTAATACCTTTGGTATGACAGCTCCTTTCCACTTGGCCCCCTCCCTTCCCCCAAATAAGAAGAAAGGTCTTTTGGTAGGCTTTATGAGTTGATGATTTTTTCTTAATAATGTAAAACTATTCCTATCATGTCAAATGTGCATTGTCTGCATTGTAAAGTTAATTAAGCTAGAGTGGGACATTTCCTAGGGGTTAATGAATAACAGGGAGGAGTAGATGGCCCAAGGTACAGCCACGGGCCATTAACATCCTCTGACCCTTAAATCTCAAAATATTCTTATCAAGATAATTATTGCTGTTAGGAACTGAAAATGGAAAAAATACAGACTTCCCCCCCCTTAAAGGTGATGCAATTTTAATTGATATGTACAAGGCATAGATGGAAAACCCAATTCTTATACATTAGCCAATCACAGTTCTGTTTGTTCCTTATGGTTCCATTTGGGTTATAATTAAGCAGTAACAATTGTAGACCTGGGTATTTTCCTGGGGATTAATGAAAGGCTGGGTGGAGTTAATTGCCTAAAGCATAGTTTCAGGCCATTACCCTCAGTTGGTCACTAATCTCCACTAGGAATTTCTTTTAAATGGAGCTATTGTTTTTTTGTGTGTACATGTAGTAAAAAAGAAGAATCTACTCAGTTATTTTAATAGTAATCCTAGGAAAATTTTACTTTTTAAAAACTATTTAGCAATGGGAGGAGTGTCTACATCTATACTTTGACCTGTTTGTAAAGGTAAGCCCCCAGTGAGAACAGATCTGTGATACTTAAAATGGTGTGATTGTTGGGTGCTTTGTAACATCAAGAAGTCTGTCTGACCCTGTGCCAGCCTCAGTTTCAGCTGTGCTTAAGCCAATAGCTGTAGTCCCTGTCCATCCATCCGCCTCTCTTTTGCTGACTCTCTCATTATCCAAGTATGTTTTCCTTTTCCATGGACAAGCTGTGCCGGATAACATGCCCAAAGGAAGTGAGATGAAATCTCATCATCCTTGCTTCTAAGGAGCTCTCTGGCTGCACTCTCTCCGAGACAGATTTGATTGATATTTGTATGTTCATGGTATGTTAATTATTATTCATCAGTTATGCAGATGATACAGGCTTGCTTGCTGAAAGTGAGGAGAATTTGAATACAACCTTTGGTATGGATTGAATCTTAATGTCAAGAAAACAAAGATTCTTACCAGTGGACCAGTAGACAATGTCATGATGGATGGAGAGGAGACTGAGACTGTCAACAGCTTCAGCTTCATCTGGCTTGAACTTACAATTGGATCTACAGCACCCCTGCTTGGATCTACAACCCTCTTGGTATCAGCAGTCAGGAAATAAAGACAAACATTGCACTGGGAAAATCTGTAGTTAGGGACCTCTCCAAATTATTTAGAAATAATGATGTCAGTTTGAGGACTAAGGTGCATCATCTGATTCCGATCATATTCTTTCCAATTACTTGCTATGCATCTGAAAACTGGACAGTGAATAAGGATGACAGAAATTGACACCTTTGAGTTGTGGTGTTGGAGAAGAGTACTGACTGGCCATCCCATGAACGGCCATAAGAACAAGCAGGTGTGTCTTGGAGAGGGTGCAGACAGAGTGCTATTTGGAGGCAAGAATGATGAGGCTTCACCTCACATACTTTGGACATATTGCTAGGAAGTGCTATTTCTTGGAGAGGGACATAATGTTGGGAAGGGTGGAGGGTCATCAAAGGAGAGGAAGACCCTCAACCAGGTGAATTGACCCGATGTCTGCTGCAATGGACATTTCCGTGACAGGAAGTGTGAGGATGGCACAGGATAAAGCAGGGTTCAGACCTTTTGTTTTTAAGGCCTGTGCGAGTCATACTCAACTTGACAATACATAAGAAGAACAACAACAATTATTAACAACAACTGCTGTCTTCAGTTTTCATTTATTGACCAACATGGCAGCCTACATGAGTGTCAAATTCAAAATGGCACAACCAAGACAATTTTAGCACATTGTCTGATTTGATTTCATTTTTCATTTTAAGTTTCCCTAGATTCATACTTTGTACACTCAGGACCTCAGTTATTAATAGGTGTTTACAACTGCTTTCCCAAGTTTTTTACTTGTGCCACATCAACCAGTGAAGGCCCTTGATTAGCTGAAAGCTGAAATACTTATCATTAAGGTAGAATCTGCTTTGAGGAGACAGCTTATCTCCTTTGATATTATGAGTACCATCCCGTTGAAGACTTTATCTTCTGAGGTTTTATCAGACAATGTTCTACTGGTATTGATAAACTTTTCAAGGATCGGTTATTTCAAAAGTGATTGGTCAGGCTTGCTTAGTCTGTCTTAGTTTGGAAACTCAGTACAAACCTACCCTCACTTGGTAGCCCTGCTGTTAATTGAAATACAGATAGTGTAGCTTCCAGCCACACAAATCAGCACAGTACGATAATCTGACAGACAAGTGGCAGGATATTAAGAAAGGAGCTTATTTAATAAATAGGATATTTTAAAAGAGAAAATCAGTACTTGTAATCATGGTTTGCTTCTGTTTTTCATTCTGATAGTTTTAAGTGTATCTTGAGTAAATTGAACATTCATAATCTGAACACTGCTCATAAATGTGTATATTTTGTTGTTCTTGTTTTATTGATTATTATAATCAGTGTAAACCAGGCTCACTCTGGACTTACTTTTTTAAATTAATTAGCTATTAATAGTAACTTTATCCCAGTGATTTGTGTAATAGCTCTAGTAATCATTGTTCAATATGATGCCTATACTCTAATACAGTATTCTTATACTTCTTAAAATATATTACTTTCACCTATAACAACAATTGCTTTGTTTTCTTTAAAACAAATTCATACTACTACTAATTCGTACTCTGACTGAAATGATTAAAAATGAAATAAATATCTTCAAATTGTAGGAGACAATTAAATAACAAATATTCCAAGATTACTGTTTAGAGGTACAGTTTATAATGAAGCTATTAATTACAGAAATAAACTAAAAGACATGTTGTTATAAAGAATTTATTTTATCAATAAGTAATTTATTAGTGTCATAACAAATAATTAACTGATTTTGGTGTATGTTTATGAGATTGATTAGATTTCCACAAAGGTAAAATAAAAATACTAAAAGAGGCATAGTTCATTTTATTGCACTTCACTGTGATTTGAAGATGCTGTTTTCTTTAGAAATTTATATTTTGAGGTAATCCAGCATTATACCAGCCCTTTGGCACTACTTTTCAGTTCATACTTTGTGTCTCTGTGACACATTTTGATAATTGTTGTGATGGCTCAGATTTCATCATAATGATATCGCAGACTTTATACATTGTAGTATGAACATAACCCTAAAATTTGTATTACTTAACTGTTTGCTTTATGTATGGTTGTTGAGTGGTGGATTACATGTTGGTCTGCCACCCAGAGGTCTATGCTTGAAATCTGTCTGCTACTTTGTGGAAGAAAGATGTTCGGTCTCCTCCCAGAATGATGCATGAGTTTTGGTTTGGATGCTTATATTACATTTTCTCTGTGAGATTTGCTTTTTGTATGTGAAGGACTGATTTTTTAAAATCTACATATGTCTTCTATTCAGACTGATGCTTAAAAATATGAATTAGTGTATATATTAGTAAATTTTTAAGATATATTGTGTTGTTATATTTTACCCAACCTATGGAGTTTAGTTGATTTTAGCTCATAGAGGTTCATTGCTGTTATTGTTCGGTGCTGTTGAGTCGAGTACAGCTTGTAGAGACCCTGTGGACAACAAATATGAACCTTGTCCTATCCTGTGCCAACCTTGCCATCTCTGATACACTTGATCCTATTGCTACAATCACCATGTCAGTCCACCTCGATGGAATCTTCTCTTTCGCTGATCCTCCATCCTTCTACGTATGATATCCTTTTCTAAGGAATTGCCTTTCCTAGCAGCATGTCCAAAATAGATGAAGCTTTGCCATTCTTGCCCCCAAGGAACATCCTGGCTACTCCTTATCCGAGACATATCTGCTTGCTCTTCTGAGAGTCCATGGGATAGTCAGTACTCTCTTCCAGCATCATGTTTCAAAGGAATCAATTTTTGTTCTGTCATCCTTTACATTATTCAATTTCTGATGCACAGCAAGTAATTGTGAAGACCATGGCCAGAATGAGGTGCACCTTAGTCTCTAGAATGATGACATTGCTCTTCAGTACTCTGAAGGCAGCAGATTTCCCCAATGTAGTTTGTCTTTTGATGAAACAATTGTCTCACTATCAAAAATAGAAAAAAAAGTAATAAGCTTCCTAACTTCAGAAACTTCAGTAGTTGTGACTGGAATGAACTTTTCTTATCATTGACAAGAAGTGAACTTTTTAAATAACATTAATACCTTTTCACTTTTACTCCAAATTACAGTAACAGCTTTTTTATTCTGCATTACCTAATTAGTAATAATTAGTAAACTGCATTTTCATTAACTCCCTTTTGTAAAAGAAGTATTTTGATACATTTTAGCAGGCATTCCAATTTGAGAGTTTGCTCAGAGTCCGTATTATGATCTAGAAGTACTCATTCTTTGCTATCAAGTTGGAGCTAACTCATAACTGATCCTCCAACAGGTTTTCTGAGGCTGCAAATTACCTAAGTGTTAGTAGCACCACTTCTTGTGGACTGTGTAATCGGAGTTCTTTACATAGAGTAAGCCTGAAATATATTTTTTTTATTCAATCCCTATATCATTATTCTGTCTCTGAGTTTCAGAGATGAAATAAAATCTAATTGGGTCAATATTAAATGGGCCTATTTGTTATACAGAGATTCCTTGCTTATTTGGCCATGGCTTAGCATTTTTGCACCTCACAGCATACCCATATGTTGTTGTTGCTGTTTTGAGTATGTGTCCTATGAACAGTGGCTTGGAACTTTGTTGTACCTTGAGCCAATCTTACCATCTCTAGAACACCTAACCCCATTGCCACAGTCATTGTGACCACCCACTTGAGCCAGGTCTTCCTCTCCTGTGCTGTCGCTCTACCTTTCCAAGCGTGGGGACTCCAGGGCCTCGTCCTGCCTGGCAATATGTCCAACATATGTAAGATGGAGCTTCAGAATCCTTGCCTCCAAGTAGCTACCTGGTTTTGCCCTCTCCAGGACAGACTTGTTTATTCTCTTGGCAGTCTGTGATATGCTCTATACTCTTCTCCAGCACCACAGCTCAATGAAATCGATTCTTATTCTGTCATCTTTATACATTATCCAACTTTCAGCAAGCATACCTATATAAATTGTTTATAAAATCAGTCCCAGTATTTAAAATAGCATTTAATTTTCTTTCTGAAAGAATGATTAATACTATTTACCATCTACTCGCAAGTAAAGTTCAACTCACAGCAAACTTCCATTGAGATTCCAGGGCTGTAAATCTTTACAGAAGGAAGAACCGCCATCATTCTTCCATTCAGCAGCTGATGGATTTTAAACACTGACCTTAGGTCAGTGACATTTATCACCCTGTATCATCAGAGCCTCTTGAATAATACTAAGAAGAATGGAATTAAATATTCAGAGATCTCATACTGTCATGGATTTAAAAAAATATTTTTTTTAATTACAGATTTACATCTGACTTAGTAGTATACTATTTTTTCCAGAATTTCAAAATAATTGGTTTTTTAATGTACCCAAATGTGTTTTGTGTCTTATTCTGCTCTTTTCTTTTTGAAAATCCATTATTTTAAAATCCAATATATGGTTCCTGTTTATATATTCACATTTCAGTGAAGAAATGTATTCTCTTGTTTAGGTACACTACTTTTCTGCCTTCACCCAATTTCTTATTTTACTTTAATAAATTGTGTTATTTTACAGAGTTTCATATTTGTTTTCTTGACCTTTATTTGTTGATGGAACAACTTTTTTTTTCTATCCCTAAGCCTCTGATATGTGTCCGTTTTGCCTCTGCTTATAAGAGCAAGTTGGAATTGATAAGGGTTTTATTTGTTTGTTTTTTTAATACCAGCACTACAAGCATTTTCTTGGAACTGTCTTTGAGGAAAGCATTTACATCTAACAAAAAGTATTTGTTCCTATGAATGAGAAAATATTTAGAAACACTATAAAATTGAGAACAAAAATCAAGAAATGTATAAAATCCAAATTTTATATTTCTTTGAAATATCAATACTTTTGAATTCTTACATTGTCAGGATAGTACAAAAATTAGAAAGTGCATCTGAGATTACAAATCAGAAGAAATAATAGAAAGAGTTTACGAGGCCAAAAATAATAATAGATTCAGGTCCTCTATGAGGTGGATTGATTCAGTGACTGGGATAATCGGATGGGAGTGTCAGACACAGTGCGATTGGCACAGGACAGATAAAAAAAGACACAGGGTCGCTATGAGTCACAAGCGACTCAACAGAACATGACAACAATAACACATAGAATATATAAAAATAACTTTCTAAACTATCATTTACATTTTAGAAAATTCTAGATGGTGAATCAAAGTACTAATCTACTTCCCTGAATATACTCTTTAGAGAAGTTTGGAAACTCCAATGAAATTATTACTCACAGGATATTTCTTTGCTAAGCATAATGTTTTTCAAAGTTCACCCTTACTAGAGCAGTACATTTGGTTTTCACCCTTTGACAAATGAGCTTCTTTCTCTTTGGATGGCTGTGCTAAAGAGAAAAATACTAGTTAAATATGATGTTACTGTAATGAGATGGGTTGCATTCAAATTATGGAAATCCAGAGCTATTAAAGTTCTCTGTTGTACCTCCTGCTTAGTTGTTGTTTGTTGTTACGTGCCGTCAAGTTGCTTGCAACTCTAGCGACCCTATGTACAAGAACCCTAAACCCTGCTCTATCCTGTGTCAACCGTTTTGTCTCTAACACACCTACCCCCATTGCCCCATGACTGAATCAATCCATCTCATCAAGGGTCTTCCTCCCCTGAGCTGTTCCTCCACCCTCCCAAGTATGATGTCACTTTCCAAGGACTGGTCCCTCCTTGCAACATACCCGAAGTATGTCAGATGAAGCTTCAGAATCCTTGCCTCCAAGAAGCAGCCTGTTTTCACCTTCTCCATGATGAACCTGTTTATAGTAGGATGATAATGAAAATGGTAAGACAAATAGCTTAATGTTAATAAAATAACAAAAGCCTAGGAAGCCTTGTCATTTTTATTGCTTGATTCTTTATCCATATAAAGAACAAGTTAGAGAAATACTCATAAGTAAAGCTTATTTACAAACTTCACATCCCATAATGATGAAAGAATCCAAAACTTTAGCTTGTCTCTTGCTCATGATCAATCTGTTTGCTTTAATTGTACAACTAACCTCAGTTAGATGCTAGAAGACTTGATTCCTATTAAACCGTGTAAATTGACTGATTGAGAAAAGAGTGACACAGAGATAGAAAAAAAAATCGATTGTGAAAAGAGAGACACAGAGATAGAAAAAGAGAGAGAATGATTATGAATGAATATGAATCTTGCCCCTAGGATAAAAAGAAATGGTTTGATTTCCAAACAAAATTAATGAGCATTTTCAAGGACTCAGGAGAGGTACACAATATGACACAAGCAAAACTGTGATAGTGAGTAATTTAGTGTATTCCAAAGCTTAAAATTTTTATTGAAGAATACATGGGATATATTTTGACTGTTTCTTAATAAGTTTTAATATTTTTTTTTAAACTTAAGCCAAAGACATATGAAGTCCAGATTTAGCTACAGGGGGAAAAAGTTTCACGTGAAGATTCTGAAGAGTATTTTTTTTCAGACCTTGGGTGTACTTTATGCTTCACAAAACTATCAATGTGACATCAAATTGACTTACAAAGGATGTGTTTTGTATGCTGTGGCAATAGGATGGAATATATTAGTGTAGTCAGAAATTCATTTTGAATTTGCTACAAACCCGTTTCTGAAATTGTCAGTAAATGGAGAGCACCTATCGCGTCAAAAAGTAATATTTACACTAATAAGATACAGAGATGTCAAATTTTAGATTTAATTTTCTGCTTGGAATAAAAGACATAAAGTACAAGACAATAGAAGTATGAGAACATCAAAGTAAAACCAATTAAAAGGAATAGTAAAAAAAGAGAAACAAAAGAGAAAACATTAAATAGGTCCTTGGAGTTTTGTTATCTATTTGATAATTCAGTATGTGCCAGGGACTATACACAATCTAGAGATTTAACAATGAGTAAGATAGGTTGTTGTTATGTGTCCTCAAGTCACCTCTGACTCATAGCAACCCTTTCTACAATAGCTCTGAACCTTGCTCTAGCCTGAACCAACCTTATTGACTCTGACATACCTACCTCCATAACCCCAGTCACCGAATCAATCCATTTCCACCCACCTACGCATAATGTTCCTCTCCAAGGGCTGGTCCCTCTTTGCAGTATGCCCAAAATATGGAGGATGAAGCTTCAGAATCCTTACCTCCAAGGAGCAGCCTGGTTTCACCCACTCCAGGACAAACCTGTTTGTCCTTTTACTAGTTCATGGTATATTCAGTATTCTTTTCCAGCACCACAGCTCAAAGACAGCAATTCTTCTTCTGTCATCCCTAGTCATTGTCCAGCTTTCTGGTGCATAGCACATAATTGCAAAGACTGTGGCCTGGATCAAGTGCACCTTAGTCCCCAGACTGACATTTTTCAGTACTCTGGATATGTCCCTGACAGCCGACTTTCCCAGTACAATTCATCTTTTGATTTCCTGGCTCCTGGTACCAAGAGTGTTGCTTGTGGAGCCAAGCAAACTAAAGCTGTTAACAATCTCAATCTCTTCACCATCTATCATGATGTTACCAATCGAGGAAGTGGAGAGAATCTTTGTTCTCTTGATATTGAGCTTCAGTCCATATTGAAGGCTGCAGTCTTTGATCTTCTGCAGTAAGCGCTTCAGGTCCTCCTCAGTTTCAGTAAGCAGGGTTGTGTCATCTGCATAAAGCAGGTTGTTGATGAGTCTTCCTTCCTCCAATCCTGATGCCACATCCCTCCTCTTAAGTCCCAGCCTCCTGAATGATCTGTTCCACATACAGATTGAAAAAATAGGAGAACAGGACACATGCCTGGCATACACCATTCAAGATTTTCAATAGTGAAGTGTTTTCTTGCTCTGTTCTGATGACTGCCTCCTGGTCCAAGTATAGGTCTTGCATAAGCACAATCAAGTGTTCTAGGATTCCCTTTCTTCTCAGAGTTAGCCAGTTTGTTGTGATCAACACAGTCATAGGCCTTTGCATAGTCAGTGAAATACGGATAGACAGTCCTCTGGTGCTGTCTACTTTCAGCCAACATCCATCCAACAGCTATAATATAGACTTAAATTATTATATTAGGACACATTTTAGTATGGATACCGGCAGGTGTATGTATGTGAAATACAGCTAGAACAAAGAGTTTTATTAATTGTATCTTTTAGCAGGGTTGCAGGTAAAAGAAGACATCTCAAAGGTGCTTTTGAATGTTAGTTTCGAATTAGACAAAAAAGACTTTATTCAGCATCATTACAGGTAATGGAAAGAGATGGGTTTAGAGAACTATAACTAGTTCGCTGTTATTTCAACAGAATGTTCCTGGAAACATTAGAAGAATAATGAGAAAAATGATAGGCAGTTTGGAGAGAAAACCCAGAAGGCTTTTCTAAATTTTCCAAAAGAGACATGCCTCTGTATAAACAACAAGGGAGTCATAATGGGTTTTAGTTTCAGAGGAAGTGGTGAATCATAAGGAATTTTTAAAAGTTCTGTTTAAGAGGGTGGAAGATGTATTTTCAAAAATTTAACAAGTAGGAATTAGGTACAACTATTCATCTGTAGAATAACACAATTTAAAAAAAAAGAATAACACAATTACCCCTTCATCTTGAGGTTCAAATATTTAAATTCTGGGTAGATCAGAGGACTTTTTTATTAGCTGTCATGATAGGGCAAGATAAGAATTTTGACTTCTGGTAATGGCCAATCTTCTGTAATTAGGGGTGACATCAATGAACTAACGGCAACAAAACATCCTCCAGCTAATTTCTGAATATACTTGAAGAATATAGTAAATAATACTCTTGAAGAAATGCATCCAAGAAACTGCCAGTCTTGCTTTTGTGACTAGTTTTTAAAGGAAGGGGGCATAGGGAAATACTAGGAGACGGAGTATTAGTCAGTGGATTAGTTTTCATTGAACATCCTGCCTAAGTCAACTTCTAGGTGTACCCTAATGATGCTAAAGAAGAACTGAAAATCAGCTTCTCCGGGAAGGTAAGACATACTGATCTATTAAGACCAAATTCATTGTGGCACTGTCCATACTTCTCATGGAGACATAAAAAAGACAGTTATATCTTATTTGATCCAATAATATTCCCTCTAACTGAATGCTTTCAACTAATCTAGAAGAACTTTGTTGTTGGGTGCCATAAAATTCATTCAAATGAATGCTGCTAACCCTGTGTGACAAAGGAGAACTATCCCATAGAATTTCCTAGGCTAAAATGTTACTGAACAGATTTCCAGAACACTTCTCTTCTTTGGAAAGCTTTTAAGAAATGTGAGTGGAATAATCCATTAGGAAGACCAATGTGTAGAGTTATGTTATTTTATCTATTTCTGATCACTGTGTGACCAGTCAGATATTTCTGCCCAAGACTTGGGAGAAGGTATACAAATGGACAACTTCAGAATAGATTGCTCACTGAGATGAAGGAAAACATTCAAAGACAAGGTTCAGAATGCCAGTTTCTATGGTACTGAATGTCCAATGGCCATTATAACAGTGAGGGGACCTATTGTTTTTATTGTTGTTATGCACCATCAAGTTGGAACCAACATGTAGCAGACCTTCTGGTGGGTTTTCAGAGGCAGTAAATTGCTTGAGAGGAGATTGCCCATCGTTCTCCCATGGAGCTGCTGGTGGGCCTCCAACTGTGTGTCTTTGGGGTTGCAGTGCGACTTCTTGCCACTAGGCCACCAGAGCGCCCCGAGGGGACATATTATAAGCACATGTTTCTGTGGTAGAATCTTGACTAGGCTCCACTTCTCTTGGTTTTGCTAAAGCCTGGTCTGTAGTCTTTCTCTTGATTATTTGAATTATGATAACATTTCAATATATTCTTCTCCTCTTACCTAGATACAGTTTCTGCCCTATGCAGCTCATATCTTGATTACAGAGTTTGATTTTAAATTCACTGCCTAGAATTTTTTTTCTGCTAGAGCATAAACAATTCCAAATTGTGAGTGATGAAGTCACCAGATTAGGCATGTGCTTTAGGAAGTCACCGAAACAATAAGGAACCAGAGCTAGAGTGGGTGAGTCTGATAGTCTAAAGCACTGCTGTAATAGTCCTGGTGGGAAAGAGTGAAGACCTTGATTTATGCTTTGTTTAGCGGCAGATTTAGAAATAAGGAATTTACAGATTTTTTTTGGATTGTAGAAAGGAAAAGGGAAGAAGTGAAAAATTCAGGGGGGCTTCTTTCATATCTTCCTTGGGTGATTTTTGAGGTCAAGGCAAATAGTGGTCTCAGTGGGATGGCAGAGAGAGGTAAGTCAGAGTGGTAGCTTGGAGTTCCAGGGAGGGGAGAGTTAATCCAGAGATGGATTGATTCAAAGTGTCATGTAGCACAGAGAACTATGAAGATTGTAATTTAGCTATTGGATTTGGCAGTTTGAAGATTATGGATGAACTGAGAGCAGAGAAGCAGAGATGATATGGCTAAAAGTCACATTCCAAAGGATTGATTTGGAGATGAACAACTTGATTAAATGAATGCAGGTTTCTTTTCTGGTAAGTTTGTCTTCTTTCGAAGGAGAGACAGGATGTATTCTAAAACAATCTGACACATAATGACACCATCTTTTAGAATATTCAAGGCAACTAGAAAGTAAGTTGAACAAAATCATGATCTGAGACAAATTATTGTGAATCATTTTCTCATCAGTAAAACTGGCATAACAATAACCATATCACAGGGTGTCTGTGATAGTATAGAAAATGTAGGCTGTATATTTTAGACTGCACTTTTAAAGTAACTCTTATGATACCATTATTTCTTTTGTCCTTGCTCCAGTTTTTGATCTTCCTAATGGTGTGGAATATACATTATATTCACAATTGCATCCCCAGCCCTCAGAACGTTGTTTCCCCTTACAGGTTTGAAAAATACATTTTTGTATAAAAATAATGAATAAATGGCTGCCTAACTTGGTGGGAATAAATATTACATTTTTCTCTAAAGTGCTTCGTCTCTATTACAGACTACATTTAAATTATTAGTTTTCGTTCGCCTCTCACCATTACAAGTTTTCTTGCTATAGAAGAAAAGTTCCCAGGAATAAATTATATAGTCTAATAAGAATTTTAAAACGTTTTTCCATGATATAAAATAGAAAAGTTATTTATCATGTATTCTAGCCTTAAGGGAAATAGGACTGGAAGAGAAAGATTGGAATATAGAAATATGACAATATGTAATTAGGACATGCCTTATTTTACTGAATTACAGCTTTAAACAGAATACTTAATGTTGTTATAATCCCTTGCTCTTTTCGTCCTAATCAAAGCAAACCAAGTGTTTCTGAAGCACTACTGTTTTCATCATTGTAGACGCAGAGAAATACAAATCAGAGACATACCAAGAGATCAATTAAGTTAGATTTGCCTCCAGCCACTTACTGCTTTAAAAAAAATTACTTAAGAGCAATTTTTGCAAACATGCAAAATTTTCAAGGGAAAAAATTGTCAAAAGCCAAAGGTAGGAACTTATTCTCTCTTTCTAGTGTTTACTTGCAACTGAAAAACAAAAAAAAAAAAAGAAAATTTATACAAAATTATAAAACTAAAAGCCGTTAAGGTGAACATTACAACTTTAAAGCAATAATCTGAAATGGAATCAATCCTCACTAGGTGATGTGGGACTGTTTTTAAAGTTTACTTAGTTTAAACTTCTCTGTACCCTAAATTGTGACGTTCTACTAATATCCTTGTTGTTGTTACTGTTTTGTTAGGTGCTATTGAGTTGAGTATGACTCATAGTGACCTTATGAACAAAAGATCTGAACCCTGCTCTGTTTTATGCCATCTTCACACTTCCTAATACTCAAGAGCGCATTGAAGCAGTTTCCATGTCAATCCACGTGGTTGAGGGTCATCCTCTCCATTGCTGACCCTACACTCTTTCCAGCATCATGTCCTTCTCCAACGAATAGCTCCTCGTAACAACATGCCCAAAGTATATGAGGCAAAGCTTCATCATTCCTACCTCCAAAGAGCACTACTCTGGTTGTACCCTCTCCAAGACATATTTGTTTGTTCTCCTGGCCATCCATGGGATGTTAAGTGCTTTTCTCCAACAACCACAGCTCAAAGGCATCAATTATACTCCATCCTTACTCATCATCCAGCTCTCAGATGCATAGCAAGTAATCGGAAAGACTATGGCCTCAATAGATGCACCTTCGTCCTCAAACTGATATCATTACTCCTCAATAATTCAGAGCGGACCCTAACTTCAGATTTTCCCAGTGCAGCGCATCACCTTATTTCCTGACTGCTGGTACCAAGGGTGTTAATTGTGGATCCAACCAATATCTTTACCTATTTTAAATATTACACATTTACCATATGTGTACTTCACCTTTATCCACATTTTATTTTAATTTTATCCATCTATGGCTAAGGTTCCCATTTTCTTTTGTTAATTAGCTTACTACAGAAATCACATAGTATATTAAGACAAAATTTGGAGGTGCAATTCAGTCCCTGAAAAAGGGGACCAAACTTGATTTCAAGCTTTTACAGTGATGCTTGTATTAACTATTAGATAATATTGAATATGAAACACCTCTAGAGATCCTTACTGAAAACACATGTACCCACTTATTTGAGAAATGTGAGAAATGTTGGTTTTATAACTCCTTGCACAATTGATGCAATATCTATACTAATTGTAACAGTTTACCTTAATTTTAATAAAAATTTCACATCAAGTCTTTCCCCCTTCATGATAATTTTGTTTTAGACTTATATTTATTGGTATCTTTTATACTTCCCAAAGTATTTTTGGTTGTGCATATTTTGTTATTTTGACACAGTTATCTTCACCCTCTATTGTTCCTTCTTGATTTTATTTACATGCTTTTAATTTTTTTTTTTAGTTTTTTATTTTCCCACTATCCCACCATAAAGTTTCTAGAGGGCCAATGTTGTCTAGTAGTGGAGTAACTACTGTCTTGTATTTGCATAACCTGTACCTGTTAAATGCAGCTGTGGCTTTCTAGAACATTTTAGGAGCTGGTGGTATAATGGTTGAAACATTTGGCTTGTAGTTAAAATATAAGCAATCAGAACCTACCAGTTACTCCACGGGAGGTAGATGGGACACTCTGCGTCCATGCATATTTACGGCCTTGAAGCCCTTGGCGCCGCCCTTCTTGGTTGCTGTGAGTCAGAATCATCCTGATGAATGTGGGTTAATAAGGTTTTAAAAAATAGCACTACGTTATGTGTGACACATTCATCTTGGGGTACTTAAAAGTTGGTCTTTGCCTATTGCTTCTCTCATCTAGTTTCCAGAGTCTGTGTCTAGGTTGTTCAGTTTTCTAATTTCTTCAATGCATACATGACACATTAGACTTGAGATACACAAGAGTTTATGTATATAAGGACAACAGATAACTTTAATATTTCATAGATGCATGATGGCACTTAACAGGGAGAAACTAATTTTAGTCTACGAGGATCCTGAGGTCAAGAATTTCTAAGAGGCCTTTGCAAGGTTTTGGAGTGAATAGAACTAAAGACACGCCTTCAGAAAAGAAAGGATTCTCTAGAACTTCATTGGATAGAGTTAGTCTTGATCCTATTACCCCTTAGATTTTTTCTATTTTCTGGCTCAAGTTTATTTATTTTTTTACTCTATAACGAAGTCTCAATCTTAGCGCTTCTCTGTTTACTCCAATAGACTATTGTTGGCTCTGGGCCTTATGTGACTGCACTTTTTGATAAGTCCTTTCTCTGGGATAGTTGCTGTGACCTGGGTGAAGGGCAGTGTGACTACTTGGCCAACCTCATTGTATTTTGGGAATTGAGAAGCAGCTCTGGAAAAGGTAGTAGGTGTTACATCATTTTGAACACAGGGGAAAGCATGTGAGATAACTGGGTAATGGAAGGTGTGGAAGTGAACTTTTAGAAGTAAAGATTTATTGTCACCTATAAGACCTTGACAGCAGGAAAAGGGAAAGATGTAAGGGAAAAAGTAAAGTAGAGCTACTCATTATTTAGGGCCCATATGTAAGGCCAGTGAATTCTTCTCTTGCTCTGTACATAAAGGAGTCATCAGAGATGGATTGATTCTGTGAGTGGAGTATGGGGGAATGAGTGTGTTTTGAGACGGCGAGGTTGGCACAGGATAAAAATGTGTTTAGAGCTCTTGTACATAGGGTCGATATATGGCACATAACAACAACAACAATATGAAAAAAAAATGCAGACCATTCATGTGCAACTTGATAGATTTTCAAAGCTGAACACACGTTAAGAAACCAACACCTGGATCAAAACCCAAACGTTAACATCCACAGAAGCAACTGGAGTGTTTAAAAAGCTTGATGACAAGACCAGAGTCTGTGCTTTAGGAAGGAATAGCATAAACAGAAAGACTCAGACTTTGCATAGGAGATTATGCAGATTTTGCATAGTAGAACATAAGAATTTCATTTGACTCTTATCTTTAAAGAAAGAGTCCATTTGTTATTTCAACTGTTGGTTTTCTGTGTAGCAATTGTGAATAAATATTTTCTATATTTATTGTGGAAAAATATTTTCATTAAGAGCTTAATTAACCAGATATGAGTACATTATAAATTTAAAATTCTTTAACCCTCATAAGAGTTTTTAAAAACAACATCAGAGAAAAAAAATCTAGCTTTCGCCAAACACATTCAGAAGGCTCTTTATTCAGATAGAAAGAAACGTTCTTAACAAGGCAACTGTGGAGTGCTTCCTATCTAATAGATGTGGGTTGACCTCTTTAAGGTCCTCAGCAATCCTTCTGCGTCCTAGAAGCTCTTTACTTCATTATCTTTTTAATTTTTTTATGTGCATAAATTATGGATGCGGAGGACATCATGTCAGTCATCTGTTCCAGTTAATTTCACAGAAAGATGGGACGGAAGCTCAGCAGATGGTACAACCTTTGTTCTGAGAGTAGTGAGGGTTAAGTAGTCACTCTGTAGGTGTCTGTCTCCTTGTTTTAAGCTGAAAAGAGAAGTGAAATGATTGGTCCTGGGCCATCATCCCTTTTATCCTAATACTGATATAGGTGTATGGCACAATGTTATAGTGGAAATAACACTAATCTGGGAAATTGAATATATTGATTCTAGTACCTCGTCTGCTCCTGGTCTTAAATTTAAAAATTCTCAAAAAAAAAAAAGCATGAATTCGAGTTAGGACTTTTATCGACTTCCTGTCTACACATACGTCACTGTCTTTGACACACCTGACCCCACTGCCACAGTCACTGTTTTAGTCCAATCCAGAGCCTCCCTTTCTTTTTCCTACTTTATACCCTTTCAAAGATGATATCCTTCTTCAAGGACTTGCCCCTCCTGACAAATTGCTGAAAATGTGTGAGATTGAATTTCAAAATCTTTACCTCCAAGGTGCAACCTGGTTTTACCCTGCCCAGGGCAGACCGGGATGTTTCTTTTTTTTTTTTTTTCTTTTGGCATTTCACTACCATAAAACTTATGTAAGGGGACCTCTAGTGGTATCGTCTGTAGGAAGTTGCACAGCTAATCCAAAGGAAGTTTGAATCCACTATGTAAATAATTCCATTATGAAATACATTTTGTATTTATGTACATGTTTATATATGGGATTACACACACACACACAAATGATCAAAAATTGGAGAAATAAGAATAGTTTATAGTATACTCTAGGCCCTCCACAAAAAAAAAAAAAAAAGAAGACTGATAACCCAGTAACAAAATGGGTAAAAGACATGAAAAGACTTTTAACAAATGAAGACATTTAGGTCATCAACGGACACATTAACAAATGGTCAAAATCACTGGCAGTCAGCGATACAAGGCAAAATCACAGTGGAATGCTGTCACACCCCAGTAGCAGGAGCTAAGTAAATAGGGCAGCAAGCGATAAATGTGGAAGAAGATGGAGAGAGATTGGAACTCACATCCATTGCTGACATGATTGTAAAATGACTCAACCATTCTGGAGGTCAGTTTGGCATTTCTTCAAAATGCTGAACATAGAAATCCCATATGACCCAACTACTATACTGCTAAGAATTATACCCTAATGAAATTAGAACTATGACATAAATGGAAGTATGTATGCCTATTCATAGCATTATTCATAATAGCAAGGATTTAAAACAGCCTAAATACTTATCAATGAATGAAAGGCTTGAGAAACTGTGGTACATTCACACTAGGGAATATTATGTAGCACTAATAACAAATGTTGGAAGTGGAAGTGGCATCCACTTCCTAAACAACATGCCTCTGGAAATGCTATGAACTTTGCTGAATATCGATATTATAGAAAGGCTTCAGGCCTTCCCCCCCACCCAATTAGGGTCGCTATGAGTTGTGCTTGATTTGATGGCAATCAACAACAGCAATAAATAATGATTTTGTAAAATACTATATAACATGAGAGCACCTAGAGAGCAGTATGCTGAGCGAACTAACTCAGTCTCATAAGGACAAATACTGTATAAGGCCATTATTGTAAAAATAGAAGGATAACTACTAAGATGTGTACATATGCCCAGAAGGGGGAAAACTGAGGAGAAGGAGGCAAAAAGAGAGGAAAGGTGAAAATCACTAGGATAGCAGAGTTTATTGGGCAGGTTTGGGCAGTGGTGAAGGAATAGCAAAGATTCAGTGAGGATTGAAAAGACAGGGTAAAAATAGACATAAATTAATAGTAATTATGTAATACAGTGTATTTGAATAATTGAAACAATGTAAGTGAAGATGATAAAAAACACTATGTAAATGAAAACAATGGGAATAAATTATTGTGCAATCCAATAAAAGTAAGAAGAAAATTGGAGAAAGATTATTATTGGAAAAAGTTAACATCATTTCACCATTCTGTATTTTGCTCAGATATTGATTGTTTTTTGGGAAAAAATTCTTAAAATTTGAGAGGACAATTATATTTATGCAAATTCTAAAGCTGCTTGAGGAAACTTGGCTGCATGTATCTATTTCTTCCACCAAAAAGCACATTGTTATTAGTTGCTAACAGCATAATCATAAAATTAGTAGTGTGAAGCCATTTCTTTTAAAAAGCATCCAAATAAATGTAAATGTATAATCAAGTATGGCAGTAAGACTTTCAACAACATAATTTTAAGATACTCAGGGCATATGCCGTAACTGTACAATGTATCTGTGATGCCAACGGCACATATGGCGTGCTTGCAAGCCTCTCTGTGGTATCTCCCTGCTGTTGGCACGAGGATCTGTACACCACAGTTCAATTCACAGGCAATATTTACATATTATTTCCTTCAAGACACACATGCGTTACATAAGGAATCACCATCTTTAAATGGCTAGAGAAATAATAACCCTTTAGATCTTGTTTCAAAGCTCATGCAGATTGTTATCCAATCATCTTGAAGTCTTTTTCATTAAGCAGAATTCATGCTCTTAAATTGGAGAAAACCCCACATGATATAGCATCTCTCTCTCTCTCTCTCTCTCACTCCCCTCCCTCCCTCTCTCTCTCACACGCACATGTACACACTCACTCTCTATCTCTCTCTCTGGGGGCCTCCTTTTGCTTGCCCTCACATTGCAAATATTACTGTTTCTTCTTTGAAGTGGCACTTGATGTTATGCTCTTATTAACAAGCATTAATTTAATAGGTAATAGGAATCTCTACATAGCTATTTAATGGAATGGCATACTTTATTATACTAGCTTAAACACATTAGGTTTTGTTTTCTCAATGTGCCTTTTTAAGAAGAAAGTTTTGTTTTATACTAGTTTACTTAAAAAGTTCATATGCACTGTTTTTCACACTGGATCTTTCCCATTTCCTTTACCCACCCCTCCCTTCACCCGTCAAATTGTGTGACCCTATGTTTACCCCACCTCCCGCCATCCTCATCTCACTCCTCTTCTTCTCCCCTTCCCGTCCCTCCTTGGATCCTTATACACATTTTACTAGCTATCTTTCTATTTCTACAATAGTGGTCTCATATAATTGTCCTTCTGGGACTGCGTTAGTTCACTCAGCATAATGCTCTCCAGTCCCTCCCCAGTTAGGTAGTAATTTTCAAAATCATTGCTCCTGTTTGCTGTGTAGTATTCCATTGTGTGAATGTACCATTTGGTTGGTTTACACAGTCATTTTTAATTGTGAGAAGATATTTTTAAAATGTTATCTTTTAAATCTTGGCCACTTGAGATAAAGTTAAGATTAAAATAAGTTCTTTATCTTAGATGGAAATAATCCTCATGAAAATTGTAGGTAAAAATTTAGTGATGATTTTATGTAGAGTCTAGATGTGTAACAGTTGCTTAAAATATTTTTTTAATTGCAAACATGACAGAAAAATCAGTGCTGTTTTTTTAAAATTTATTATTTATTTTATTATTTTATTTGTGTGTGTGTGTGTACCATCAAATCAGATCTGACTGGTACAAGAGGAGATTGTCCCTCCTTCTCAAGCAGAGCATCTGGTGGATTTAAACCATGTGCCTCTGGGATTGCAGTGCAGTTTCTTGCCAGTTGGCCACCAGACCTCCTAAAATAGTGCTGTTTTAAAGGTTGGCCTGATGCATATGGAGTGTGCTGCTGCAAAAGCAAAGACTGTGGCCCTTTGGAGGTTCGAATCCACCTGCAACTCCATGAGGAAAGTGGAAAAGAATTCTCCCATGTTATTTAAAGACTTGGAAACCCAGTGGTGGGACAACTGTGAGTTGGCGTGACTTTATGACAATGAGAAATGTAGGTGTGTCTTTCCAATGAGACACACAAAAATGCATTAGAGAATTGATAGGTAAGAATGTGGTCTGGTGTTACACCAACATTATCATCATGAAACAGTCAGTTAAAAGTTTTATCAAGTCCTTTTGTGTGCTGCTGCTTTCTGTTCCAGTGTCCCATCCAGTTCTAGGCATGCATATGCAGAAGAGACACCCAAGGGAATTTACAATATATGTTTAAATTATCAGGCCATTGGCTTTAATAGTAAGACTACCTGTGGGGCAATGAAGCCGAGAGTCAGAATTGGATCAGGGTTGTGAGTGACAGTTCTGGTTCAGTCTCGCTGTTTCAGGATCAGCCAGGCCATTTCCTAAAAAGTGTGGGTACAGGAAAAGTTTTTCGAAAATTGGTGATATTAGTAGTGCTTTCAACATAATGAAGTTGTAAGAAGTAGTGGTGTCACTTACCTTTCAACAGAACACCTGGAAGACAGCACACCCTCCGTGTTGACTCTTCCTGTTATAAAATTGCAACCTCAGCATTCCTCTTCAGGAGAGACTTGAGTTGTTTGATTTACATAATCAGTGAGCTGCGGGGACAAAGGTCCCCGATGATAGTCTGGATGGCTGAAGTAAGAACAAAGGATATCAATAAGAGATTAATTAATAGTCCTTTGGGGGCTTTGAGCGGGCTTGCAGAAGGTAAAGGAAGTCAGCACCATGAAACTTCAGTAGGGAAAATAATGAAGTAGTGGAATCATTTTACGAGTCGGAATGCTTTGTATTTTATTTACTTGTTCTAAGGTGATGCCAAAGTCATCCGGTGTCATTTAAGATGCTCTGACATGCAAGCATTCCTGGCTGTGTGCCCCCTTGGGAGAAGGAGTGACTGGAGGTCATGCTCTGTGGGTTACTCATATGCCCAACAGTGGTATCAAGATGCAATTTAGGGTCAAGAGAGAGAGGTTACAGAAGAATGAAATCAGTGGCAAGACTGAAGAAGGAGCATGAAGTCACATTTCTCACTCCCATTCCCCCCATGTTGATGTTTGGAGGTTTGGAGCAAGACATTGGGTTTCTGATCATATTTGAGATAAAATTATGGAAGCTGATTTCTATTTTTCATGAAATTCTTGATAATAGTTGAAGATCTTGGTGGTATTCAGTATATGATATTATTAATAGGATATGCAAAACAATCGTGCTACGTTAGAATTGATACTTGTAGGATTTAGGGAACTAGAAACCTGGAACCTTCAGAAGTACAGGAATTGAGGACTGGCTGGAAAAGGAACCTTTCTCTATTCATTCTCCCTCACTTTCATGGTCTTGACATTTCTGCTTTACCTGTCTTATTGACAACCTCCATCTCTACCTTCTAAGTACTCCTGCTTTTGCTGTTATTTTCTGTCCTGTCACCTGTGACTCCTAGCGACCCTATGGTCAACAACTGTAAACCCTGCTCTATCATGAGCCAACCTTATGGTCTGATACACCCACCCCCATTACCCAGTCACTGAGTCAGTACAAGGGCTCCTCCTCCTTTGTGTTTCCATATTTGAGGGTTCAGCTTCAGTTGCCATATCTGCTAGTCTACTCTGAGTGTACTCTGTTGTCGTAGGGTTTTCGAAAGCCTGTGATTTCAAAAGTGAACGACCAATTCTGCTTCCTAGTCTGTCTTAATTCAAATGCTTACTCATTTTGTATTTTTTTAATGCTCTTTATTTTTGCTTAGATTTGCCTGTGCAACTATCAATGCATACTTGCAACTTCTTTTTTCAGTTTTAGCATTTCCTTGTTCCAATAACAGAGTGAGAATCTGATTGTAATAGCTCACCTTTCCAAACGTAGCCATTCCAAGCCAAAGAATGGCCAGCATGTGTCTGAATTCCGTCTGGTACAGGTGACTGAGGTCAGGACTGGCACTAATCTGGTGCTTGTCTCTTTTTTCAGGTGTTAAATTTTCCTTATTTAGTTAAATTGATTTACTGGAAATGAGTCCTATTTGTGAGTCACTAGACTCAGTTTTTCTGACCCATTCAATATTTCAGAATAAGAAAATTAAATAAATTGAGTAAAACTCAAATGTGTTTGCTTGGAAAAGTAAAGGGTCACTGAAAGGGAGAAAGCCCCTCAATATGGTGAATTAACACACTGACGACTGCAATGGACTTGAACATGGTGGAGGTAGTAAGAACGGCACAGGATAGTGCAAGGTTTTGACCTGTTGTTCGCAGGTAACTGTCAATAGTAGTTGGCAGCATATAACAACCACAAAAATGAGTATGTTATGTTTCTACATGTTCTGTTGAAGTTAGTGGTGTTGATTAATGCTCTCTAATAAAAATAATCTGTTAAAGACAAAGTAAGTGACATGACCCAGTAAGATTAATGCTAGGAAGCATGCTAAAAACAAGCAGGTGAACATCTGAGCCCTTTCCTAGTCTTGCATTCCAAGAGACAACACCAGAGAATCATTATCTGCTTTCTGTCCTCAAAACAAAGCCCACATATTGAAAAACTGAGTGACAAGCAATCTGGCCTATCCATATGACCATATTGTTGTCACCCCCTAATTAGCCTCGTCCTCACTGTGCTGATGAGGAAACAGATGCATGAAGCAGCAAATTACCTTCATCTTGCCGCTGAACAGCAACAACCACAATAAGATGCGGCATTTAATTGTCTTACTTGAACTTGGGCAGTTCAAAAACAGTACAGTAGAAATATTCAAGAAGGGGAACTTGCTTTTAACAACCTGTTTTCTTGACACTTAAAAGTCCCCCTAGAAGATAGATTTCAATTCTAGGAATATGGCTACTTGCATTGGAAAGGATTCGTTCTTATTAAAAGATGCATAGCCAGTTGGTTCATTAATTGACATGTGGATAAATAGAGAGAAATGTAAAGTGTTTGTGGTGCTGAGGGTGTGCTGCACGTTTATTTTCCTTGCCTAGTTCTCAGTAAAATTAATTGTAACACTTTGTTTTGCATTCTCTATCATATTATATTGGAGGAGCCTTTTTTTTGCATAGCTATCAACATGGCAGAAGTGTGGAGGGGAAAACAACTGGAGAAGAAGAGAGGAACTAATGAAAGCCATTCATACTGCTTGACAGACAGAATCTTCTCACTTTGATGATACCTTCCAGATAGGCCTCTGGAGTTTCTCAGAATGTCATTTTAATTTAAATCTTTGGGAAGTCCAGTGGCTTCGTCTGTAGAGAATTATATGGCTTACTCAAAGGTGGTGCCTGTCTAGATGGTTGAATCCCACCCCACCCCCAGCAGCTCTATGGAAGGAAGATTTCCAATCTGCTGTCTCCTGAAAACACACTGGAGTATCAGCCACAAGTTGGTTCAGTCTGGACAGCAGTGAATGCATGAGAGCAGAGTTGGACGTGATTTTTATTATTTGTTAAGGTTTATTGGTTATGTAAGAGTGGAGAGACATTGTTCTCAATGCTTAACATAAACTGTCTAATCTCTACAATTACCTTATGATACAGACACCACTCATGTGCTATGTTACAGATGTGCTAACGGGCTTAGAGAGTTAGAACCCATCCATGCTGACTTTCCAAATGATAGTGTGAAGCAGAAAATAGGATCATTGGAATTGTATGCAGACATCTGAGTTGATAACATCTCTAGACTTCATAAAAGAAGTCATCCTCAGAGAGTTACTGGATGTGTATGTGGCAATCTTTATATAATCTTGATGTTAAAATGTTTAAATATAGTGAGAAAATACTTGTATGGCTCTCAGTTGTATAACTGTAAAATTTACTAGTTTGTTTTGCTGGATACCATCAAGTCAGACCAATTAATCGCAGACCCTCTGACAGTTTTTTTCAGAGGCAGTGAGTTACATGGGAGGACATGGCCCATCCTTTTCTCATGGAGCACCTGGTAGACTTGAACCGGTTGTGTGCTTTCAGGAATGCAGTGCAGCTTCTTGCCACTAGGCTACCACATGTAAAGAAATGCTGTCTTTATCCTGCACAAAGTTATAGGAATCTCTGCGTTGTGCATAGAAAGCTTTTAGATGAGCAGGAGGATCTTTAGGGAGCACCTTAGTTATTCAAGCTAATGATAGAGTCCTTTGCGGGGATCCCTAGGGATAGCAATCACATTTGTACAGACCATCACTCTCTGACAGGATGGAGCATTGTTTCATTCTGTTGAGTAGGGTTGCTATGAGATAGAGTCGACTCAGTGACACTTAACAACAGGAGGATCCCGTGTGCCACTCCATGAAGTCCAATTTGAGCATCATGAATTGTAAAGCAGTAATAACTATTACAGTAATGAAGAGAAGAGAGCATGGGATGAATATTTGCTTGTGTAGATATATCCATTTTGGAATTCTTTGAAGTTCCTATGCCATGAGCTTCCACTGCTTTACCCACATTTGTTCAGCATGTTACCTTTAGGGCTCTTCTGTCAGCCATGCTGGTGATAATACGAGAAGCAAAGCGGACAGGCTCCTCATGCAGAGTTTTAAATCTAGATAGGGACATGCTTTATTAATTTATCTTACCAAGCATTCTAAATTACAAAATGAACAGGGTAAAAATACAAAGGAAAACACAAAGAGATGGATTAGGTGAGTGGAAACAAAGAACTAAGGCAGAGTGTTTAGATAAATGAACTGTTGAGATATACTTTGTCTATTAGAAGTAAAATTTATTTGACTAAAAATAGCTCTGATAGCTTGTTGATCTGAAAATACTTCTTAATAAAGCTAGAAGGCTGAGTTGCTTATTAGGCTGTTTTTTTTCCATTATGTTACTAATTCTTACAATAACAATTGTATGTTTTCTGTGTGTCACTGTCAGTGGTGGGTTAATGCCTGCTTTCTGTGAAAAGAACTCATTGAGTGTGAGACATAAATGGATACTACTAATAGAGTTATAATTAAATATTAGTTATTCTAATGGTATTATTATGGAAATACTTAGCTTAATTATCGCAAGGAAGGTTTCTGTGTGAGGTGACAAAACATCAAGAATTTGAGGATATTACCAGCAATTGAGATACCTCAGCAGAAGGAGCAGAAGAAGCAAAACCTGTCATCTCATGGAGCACTGAGAGATCTATACCACAGTTAGCTTGAAAATATTTTACAAAGCGCATGGGAGGCAGGCTGGGCTAGACAATTTTCAGCGTCTTGGCAAATGAAATGCATATCTCTTTGCTAAAAAAATAATTATTCATTATTTCCTGATGGTGATTCACAACAGCAGAGAAACAGAAACCTTCTGAGCAAAGGACTTTTTTATTTTTTTTCTTTTTCTTTTTATTATTAAATTTTATTAGTTTTAATGAACATTTACAGGGATTTTGGGTTTTCATTCCTTCATTACTGCACCATTCTCTCT
>NW_006399856.1:8274589-8287057 GCF_000299155.1 Elephantulus edwardii
AATAAATTAAAAAAGAAAAAGAAAAGAAGAGTAAGGTTTATTAGAGAAGTGAATTGGAGAGTGGAGGATGCAAAGAATATAACCTAATGCAAATATAAGTTTTAACCTAGAAGTCCCGAGACACAGTTCCTCAAGTAGTAAAATCCCCATTTAGTTCAGTATTATGGATCCAAATCATCCAGCAAGATTTACCTCAGAGAAGTTTTAAGTCAGCTTATCCTTGGATCATTCAGCAAGAATTGAAAAACCTTTATCTTAGGGGTCCTCTGGTTACACCTTGCCATAGTTTCTCCAGAGCAATGTCACAGTCTCTCCACCACCATCACCAATGTCTCATTATCTCCAGAGTCTTACTCCAGTCTCCCTCAAGTCTTGCTTATGTGGGGATCAATCTCTCTCTCTCTGGATCTCTTTCTGGATCTCCCTCTTTCTCTCTCTATTCCTAGTCCTACAGCTGTTGATGATTTGCAAGACCATGTGTCAGCAGTTAAGGTAGCTGGAGGTCAGAGGGGGCTAACATAATGACGAGAAAAGCTAGCTTTTAATCTAACACCACAATCTGAAATTGTCTATAAGAAGCAGTGTGCCTTGGTGTTAGGAAAGGAAGATTAGTATAGATTTTTGACAAGGGAAAAATACTTGGAAAGATTTCTCTTAGAAATACCTGTTTTGTGGGCAACTGAATACAAGAGCTTGGATTTTAGTAGGTGATGATCATGAGAGTAGAAATCAAAGGGCACATGAGTTCAGCTAGGAAACTGTAAAATAAGAGAAAAGGTAAAATCCTCGAGGACCCTTTATTTTCCAAATGTTCATTCATAGGATTCTCAGAACGGAGCATGGTTCTTGAAAGCATATGTTCCCTCTGAGGCTCAGGGAAAGCTGTTGCCACATATTTCTTTGGCAGCTGAGTGATACTTAATCAGAGTGGCTCTTCTGGTAACACTAAAATCAATTAAAGTTTTTCTCAGCCAACACAGTATGAAATTCAAAGTATTGTGAGACTGGCACAGCTAATGTTGTTTCAGTAACCAAGAAATTAGCTACTTTGAACCTTAATAGTCTTGTAAAGCTGCTAACATATTTTATAAGTAAGCATTCCTTTCCTCAACTTTTATTTGTAAACACATTCTATTTGTACTTCGCTAAGCAAATTTTCTAACGGATAACTCTGCAGTATACATTTTATGAGGCACACTATGTTACTAACTAGTCTCTCATCACCTATCACTAATATTTTGTGTCCTCTTTTGGGAACAATTAAATGAAGATAATTTTATCAATAAAATAATTGAAATAATGTTATGCTGATTTCAAAGTATGATTTTGGAATTAACTATTTTACTTTTGTTAGTAGTTTTTTTTGAGTACCAAAATAGAATTTTAAATAATTTTAAATTGCTATTTGCAAATTGATATTATAATTACAATTGTGTTTTACTACTTATTTGTAAATATTATAAATATGTAGCAAAGATAACTCCTTAAGTATTAAAATACGTTCTCATTTTTTTATGTCATGAAGCTTTTTTTGTTGTAATAGCAGTGATTCTGAATAAATTTGTTTGGTTAATTAAAGCTTAACCTTAATCTTACGTTACATATTTTTGTGCAGTCTTACAAAAGCAAAGACAAGAGATACCGAAGTCAAAGGTCTAAATAAGAGATTTCAAAGGGCAACTCAAGAAGATAAAGCATACTATTATACAAATAATTTGTGAAGTTGGACTCTATGAAAAGGAATGTAGCATCAGGGTTGGAGAAAGAATTCAACAGATACATCTTGGAGAAAGTGCAGCCAGAGTGCTCTTTATAGGTAAAGATGGTAAAGCTTGATCTCTCGTACTTTGGGCATGACTCTCGGAGAGGCTATTGCTTGGAAAGGGCACCAGGCTTGAGAAAGTGGAGGGTTGGTGAAATGAAGAGAAAGTGAGCCAAAGAGAGGAAGAACCTCAGTGAGATAAATTGACATAGTAACTGCAGCATTGGGCTCAAGAGTGTCAGAGATGATGAGTATGGTACAGGTGCGGACAGCATTCAGGTCTCTTGTTCAGAGGGTTGTTGTACTTGACATCTCCAAACAATAACTCGTATTAAATAGAAACACAATCATTTAGAACCTGTTTTTTATCCATATACCACAGTGAGTTCTCACTGCCTTTATGCAGATTCCACCTCATACAGGTTCCAGCAGGTTTCCTGGACAATAAACCTTATCACGATGGGACTGCATGTCTGTCTTCCTCAGGGTTATGACTGCCAAAGATACAGAACTTTTGTGTTAACAAGGAGTTTTAGTCTCATATTTTAAAAAGTGTTAAATATTTAGAGTTATCAATATATCTTGTTGTAATTACTCTATCCATTTTACTAATAAAATAAAAAATAATACTTTTAACAATTTTATAATATTTTAAATAGAGATCCTTACTATGCTTTGGGGAAATATATTTTATGATGCCTTTTTTGGTCTTCTGGAGTCAACACATTTTTTTTTCTGTGATAATTACTCAGATCTTAAGCTATAAAACAAATTTTCACTTTGTCAGAATGTATTTAGGGATCTAGTATGAACTAATGCCACATTTCATAAAATAGTAAATGTAATAAACTGTTGGATCTGTGTGTGTGTGTGCATGTGTGTGCCAGTTTTTACAGAATAAACACAAAAATTGGTTATTCCGTTCACCCATTAATGTGATTATCAATATAGTCAATAAGAAAAAATTATATCTCCTGTGCCTGTCAGAGGATGAAATAATTTCAACAACAAAATAAAAATTACCAGTCAAAGTAATTTGGCATGTTGACAGTTAATAACAAAAGCATATATAATATCAGAACAAAAAGGAATACTATATAGTTGATGTGTCTATTTTTGTTCATTCATTAAAAATACCTGTATTTTATTGTTTTCAAATTTTAAAATCTTTGTTTTCTTTTATTTAAAAAACTAATGTAAAAAAGCAATTTAATGAAGTAATAGTATTTGCCACAAATTATTTGTGACATATAGGAACATGTAAATATAATCTGAATACATATATTTATTTTCTAATGTTGATGTTGTTAGGTGCCATCAAATCACCTGTGACACATAGGGACCCTCTGTATGGTAGCTCTGAAGCCTGCCCTGTCCTGAGCCAGTCTCAATGACTCTGACATACTTACTCCCACTACCCCAGTTACTGCATCGATCCATCTCATTCGGGATCTTCCTCCCCTTGCTGTCTGTTCACATTCTAAGCTTGATGTCCTTCTCCAAGGACCAGTCTCTCCTGGACACGTGCCCAAAGTATGTGAGATAGAGCCTCAAAATCCTAGCCTCCAAGGAGAAACTTGGTTAAACTTTGTACCTTTCCCCCCACCTTTTTCTATAGTTCAGCGTTACTCAAAATGTGGTTGACAGGTTGGTGCTTTTCTGTTCTCTGATAATATACAAATTGAGACTGATATTCAAGCTCATGATCATTTATTCTAGCAATTTGTTTTTTTTATCCTTTTAAAAAATGGTCTATAGTGGCACTTAAACTAAAACACATAAACAACCCATACCTGTAGTGCAAACAGTTGGAAAAACAATGTGCCTTCTTTTCATATGCTTTCTATCACTTTATCTGATGACTTTGGGTAGTAGGTAAAGAAACTGTGACTTAATTTCATTTTGTCTTTGTATTTCAAATGAGAGTTCTGTTGATTTAGTTTGTAGGGAATTACAGTGCTTATGCAAAGACTTCTCTTCTCTGGGGGTTACATACATCAGCAGCTTTGCAGAAGAAAGTAGGACAGTCTCCTTCAGTGAGATTTATAAACTCAGAAGCCCAGTGGAGGGGCAGCTCTGAGTTGGTTCTAAATCAGACAATGAGTGAGAATCTCCTGGAACCATGCTTTATATTAGGCACTTATGTAGTGACTGGACATTAGTTTTGCAAAAAACTTTTGATATTTTCTTGACCCTGAATACTCCCAGCATTTTTAAATGTTGCATCTATAAATAATACTATGATATTATGTGTAGAAATGAGAATACTGCTATATTTATTAGCTGAGGAATGTCAGCCATTCTATAGATTTTGTAAAGCAACCGTTAATGAGTTGTGATTTAAAAAGATATCAAATTATGAACTTTTCATTACTTTTGATTCACTTTAAAAAAATTTAAATATTGAAACAGTTAAACTTTTAGAAAATAAAATTTTGTTTATTTTTTATAGCATGTAAATTATTGTTCCATTGAGATAGGGAAATTTTTTTTTCTAAGAAGAAACAACTATATAAAGGAACAGTTTTTAAAAGAATGATAAAATCTATCATAGTCAGATGATTTATGTTGAATTTTATTTTGCTTACGTGTTTGGAATTCCATTTTAATCAGGTAGTTATTCTTCTGTTCCCTTTAAATATGAAAAAAGTTACTAACATTATGCAGGTAAAGTAGTTAAAGTAGTAAAATTATATAATGAATCAAAGTAAAAAATCACTTCTGTTGAGATGACAACATTTTAAACATCTAAAATTGGAAATGGTTTCTTGAATAACAGCATGAAACATATACTTGAAGGCTTGCTAACTTCTAGGGAGCTTTAAATGATAATAGTGAAATGGTTTTGGTAGCTTTGACTTAAAAAATGATAAAACATGTGAGTATGTTTTGAAGTACTCTAAAGAAGCATCTATGTTCTGTAGCAGGAAGTGACTAGAGTAAGAATTTAAGTTGGTGCTGTCTTGATTCATTCACTAACTAGTTGCCTAATTACACAATACTTAAATAGGATTTGCAAGATGAAAAAGACATGATTCTTCTTCTCAAATTGGGGAGATATTATCCTACACTGAAGTCTCCTCAGAATGGTAATGACATTATGACTTTAGCTTTTTAAATAGTTCTTATTAATTAGGCAAAAGTGAGTAAGTGCATTGTTTTTGAGTAAACGGTTCATTGATTATAATAATTTGAGTTTGTAATATAGCTACAGTCATTACATATGTGTTTTCCTCATTCATTCAGCAAACAGGTATACTGTGACTTGATGTCTGTTCTCAGTTTATTGTTGTTTGCCTTTGAGTCATAAGTGACCCATAGGTGACCATCTAGTGGGTTTTCTTTTTTTCTTAAAATTGAAATGTTAATTAAAGTTTATAGAGACTTCGGATTTCCATTCATTAATTGTTGCACATTTTCCTCCACGCCCACTCTTCCCTCCCAGTTGGTTTTTCTCTTTGAAAAGTAAACAAAAAAATTCTTTCATTGCTATACTTGCCACCCCCCCCATCCACTCCCACATGCAGCTCCCATTCTGGACTCTTGTTCATGAAAATAATACCTAATATATATTCCTTTCAAACAGTTCTCTCCCTCATCTGTTTCAATGCAGTATACATTATTTATCCCCTCTTTTCTTAGTTTTCTAAATAAATATGGGGTGCTTCACTTTAAAATTCACTATAAATCTGTAAATTCTATAGAACTAGATACTAGTCACAGAACTGCTGAAGAAGAAATAAATTTGTCTTGGAGGATGGGTAATCATAGTGCCCCTGAGAGCCAGGGATTATGAAAGTTTGGGAATGTTGGCAGGAGGAGCTGCACTTTGGCAAAGGACGCAGTGCCGGGAAAGGATAGACACCAAGCTGGGAGAGGGAGAGGGTCATTGAAAGAGAAGTAACATTCAATGCAATGGGCTGTCACCATGACTATAATATTGGACTTGAGCATGAAGGAGAATGTGATGACCGCACACGGTAAGACATGGTTCTTGTATGTTATTCACAGCATGGCTGCAAATCATAGTTGACTTGATGGCACAACAGAAAATGGACATCATTGTTTCTCACTTGCTGTGCATTTGAGTGCTGGACGGTGAATGAGAATGTCAGAAGAATCGCTGCCTCTCCTGTGAACTGCCAAAAGAACAAGTGTTTGTGTCTTGGAGAAAGTGCAGCCAGAGTGCTCTTTGGAGGCAAAGATGGTAAAGCTTTGTCTCACATACTCTGGGCATGTTGGTATGAGAGGGACATTATGCTTGGAGACATACAGGGAAAGCAAAGGAGAGGGATACCCTTTACCAGGTGGATTGACACAGTGGCTATAGCAGTCGGCTTGAGTGTGTCAGAGATTGTGAGGTGGGCATAAGGCGGGACAGGGTTCACATCTCTTGTCCATTGGGTTGCTGTGGGTCATACTAGGTTCAGCAACATCTAACAAACACAATAGTTGCTGGCAGGATTAATAACAACCTAATTTGACTGTATTTTACTACTATGCCCAACAGAGTGAACAGAAGTAATATTCCTTAGATAAAATACAATTTCTAAATTTTCTTAACTACATATTTTTCTTTTGAAATAAGCATCAAAAATCTCATATATTTTACTGATTAATTTAAATGGACATGTTGAGTGCCATCTCGGTGCAAAACATTGCTTGTTTTAGATAAAAAATCATTCATTGGCAACCATATATTTTGTTTAAAAAAATAAACCATCTAAAACTATAGCTGAGAGAAATAGAAGTAAAATTCCTCATAACATATATATAGTACTAAACTATGTCAGATTGAACTACTACTTGACAGGAATTGATACTTTTATAATTAGATCTACTTTTGAAGAATGAACCTTAACATGTGAAAATGAGTTTAGGAAATTAAATTTCCCCATTGAGTCATAGACTTCCCAACTGACATGTTTCTGTTGAAACCTGAAAATACGAATCACAAAAATAATACGAAAATGTGCATTGCAACCTATTTTTAAAAACAACTAAAAATCTTCCTACAATCAAATTCCAATCACAGCTGGCCCTTCTCTGGGATTTTGGAAGCTGTATATAGCATGAGAGGAGATTGCGTATCTTTCTTTCCTGGATTCAGACTGCCAGGTTTAAACCTTTGGTTTAGCTGTGAAAATCCCTATTCCTCATGCTAGCAGAACTACCTGTTTAAAATATGAGAAAGAGAGAAAAAAAAACCCCAAGAAACAACAACCAAAAAACCCTCTCACGATGATTTTACAATGATTGGTTTGGGGAGTAAACTTTGCTTATATACTCATTGTAAAAAACTAAAAGATGTGTTCTTCTAAGAAAGAAATCTATTTAGATATAGAACCATATGGATACTGTTTGTTGAGATAGTTGGAAAAAATTCTGCAAATGCAAAGCATCTATGGAAAAATAGAAAAGATTGACTTGAGTTCAAAGTAGTAATTAAATATTGTAATGACTTCTAGCTAAAATTACTGGATTATAGGATAAGATAGAGAGCTATTATATTGAAACCTTTCAGGGTTCCTAATACCCTCTTGTGAAAAACAAATCATTGCAGAGTCTTTCTAACTAGTAAGCAGAAGCAGCAACGTCTGTATTCCACCTCCTGGGTATTAAATGCTCATAGTTAAGTCCTATCACTGGGTTTGACCAAGTGAGAAACTCAGGAAAGGTTTGAATGTCAATTTCCCTTTCCCTTTATTCTCTATTTTTAATGTGTAGACAAGGTGATTAAATGTAAATTTAAATTTTCTCATTGTTTGCATGCATCATAGATAGGGTGGTAATTCTGCAGTATAAAATAAGGACCTTTTGAAATGAGTCACAGAGCTAATTGAATGAAACTGTCTAGGGACAGACACAAAATAATTAGTTTGTGTCTCTTTGGTGTCAGTATAATGGTTTTTTCTCTTTCCTTTTTTTTTTTTTGTGGGAGACAAGGTTTCATTTTACCACATATGAATTAATACAGAATAACAGTTGGATCATTTCTTCCTCTCCATCCGTAAATTTATTTGAGTTTACTATTGTAAGTTTAACATCTAAACACAAATAATTCTATGGCAGATGAGATAACTTTAATGTTAGTAATCCAAAAGACCTGTTAGTAACAAAATTAGTATAACTCATCCAGTCACTCATAATTATATGAATACCAGCAATATTCCATTTCTTCACAACAGGTAAAAAAATGCACAAGGTATTATTTCTCTCCTTAACATTCTTGTGAAAGTTTTTCTGCTTTTGATAGTCTATTTACCTAGTTCCCAAATTTGAAACCTTTGACTCGTACTTGGTTTTTCTCCTTTATGTCTTCCTTCAGCATCCCACCATTTTTTCGGAATTTTTGCTTCCCAAACTTTTTCCTTCTCTTTTCAGCTGTGTCTCTCCTTAACTACTCTTCTGCTCTCTTCTTCTTACCCTTATAGTTTTATGGCTTAAACTGCTGTAATAATGTAAATTGAATTGTAGTGGTGATGAAGAATATTGAATGTATCCCAGACAGTCAAGTGAACAAACAGGTTTGTCTTGGAAGAATTATAGTGAGAGTTGTGGTTGGTATGTACTGTTGAGTTGGAACTGACTCATAATGGAAGCTCTATCAGGTTTTCTGAGACACTCAGTCAAACGAGAGAAGCAGAAAATACTGTGAAATTTCATTTCCCCCGCTCTGGGGATGTTGTCAAGAAAAGGCTTTCTGGTGGAAAAGGACATGATGCTTGGAAAGCTGGAATGTCATCAGAAGAGAGCAAGACTCTTGGCAGGATGGAATGGCATTGTGACTGCAATCATGCATTTAAACAGAGTGGAGATTGTGCAAACTGTTTTGGATAGGGTCAAGTTTAAATGTCTTGGATACCAGTTTGGTAAGTGTCATAGTAAACTTGGAGGCAGCTGACAACAGCAATAACAAAAGGATAATATTTTTATGGTATCTTTCAGCATTAACAGTTCTTTATTGTGATATTTCTTACACTTATTTGTTTAATATTTCTGCTTTATATATTCAGAACATGAGACATAGTAGGTATACAACAATATTTGTTGAAATAAATAGTAAAAACGAATTTGAGAGTAAATACAAGAAGAACAAATGCTGATGAGTTCCTGTTTTATAACATAAAATAGAGAAGAATTTTGTTGTGAACGGTTGGGATTTGAAAAGCAAAATTATTGTTAAAACCTCTGTGTTAGAAAAATATGCATGGTGATTCTTGGAGTAATCTGTAGGTCAGTGGGCACTAACATAAGCTATTTTTAAAAGCCATCTTCTAAGTTAAAACTTTAATTTTTTGATTCATGATTTTAATGTACCTTAAAAGAATAGTGTATATAGATTTCATTCTAATCTATACTCCTCCTTAACATAGTATCTCTATCCTCACTTCTAGTATCCTTGGCCTAAGAAAATGTGATTTAAGGGAGAAATTGTCTAGTTGACTTAAAAATGCTGGAATAATTTTAATTTGGCTATTAAAGAAAAGATTTAGAGATAATTACACCAAATTACACCAGTTGACAGATGGGTCATGATCTAATGGTAATGATTCTGAAGATATCAAGAAAGAATTAGTATGATGGCTATTAAAATGGAATAGAATCCATTATAATTTTGGTATAAAGCCTTTATTATCAATTTCTTACAGAATACAATGTGTGGTAACATATCAAGAAGGTTAGTAAGCATCGCATAGTGTAGAAAAGAAGAAGTAAAATTATCTAAGACACCATGAAATGCTCATGAAGAAAATAAAAGTTTAAAATTTTATTAGGTAGAAGAACTCTGAATGTCTATATATTTTTATTTTAATTGTTCCATGTTTTAGGATTTTCAGATGAATTCTAAATTCTTATTGGATAAAAAAATGTAATATCTGTCTTTGTTAATCAAGAATAACAACACATTAAAAATATTATATAATGGATCATGAAAAGGTATGAGGTTTTATATGTTGTCATGTGCCATCAAATCACTTGTGACTCATAGCAATCTTATATACAGTAGCCCTGAAACCTCCTCTATCCTGTACCAACCTAATTTTCTCTGACATACCAACCCTTGTTACCCTAGTCAATGAATCAATCCATCTCATCGAGGGTCTTCCTCTTTTGTCTGTCTATCCATCTTTTAAGCACAATACCTTTCTCCAAGAACTAATTCCTCCATGTAACATGCCTAAAGTATGTCAGATGAACCCTCAGAGCCTTGCTTCCAAGGATAAGCCTGGTTTCACCCTCTCTAGGATGAACCCGTTTGTTCTCCTGACAATCTATGGTTTATTCAATACTTTTCTCCAGCACCACAGCTTTAAGGCATCAATCAGTTCTATCAGTTCTTCTATTGTCCCTAGTCCTTGGCCAACTTTCTGACACAAAGCAAGTAATTGCAGAGACTTTGGCCTGGATCAGTTACACCATAGTCTCCAGACTGACATCTTTGTTCTTCGGTACTCTAGTGTGGTCCCTGACAGCAGACTTTCTCAATGCAATTCATCTTTTGATTTCCTGTCTGCTGGTACCAAAGAGTGTTGATTGTGGATCCAGGCAAACTAAAGCTCTTACAAACGCAATACATTTCTGTGATATTTTCTTTAGTGTACTTCCGAGAGAGCAGATCAACTCAGATTTTGGGATAAGAGATATAATACAACTTTAATTTGTATGTTGTTACTGCTGTAGTGGTATTTGCTGTACCTGACCCAATCCTTCAGTGATAAATGACACTGAAGGATATATCGCATCATTCTTCCAAAGAGCAGCTGACACATTCAGACCACTTGGCTTTGGGATGGCAATGCAACCTCTTACCCACAAGGCCAATAAAGTACCCTGCCTTATATTTGTTATTGTTCTGTTTCTCTAAGTCACGTGACTCATAGCTGACCCTCCAGTGACTTTTCAAAACGCAGTAAATCACACAGGAGATCATTACTTATGCTGCTTCCATGAGTAGCTCTTGAATTTGAACCATTTGCCATTAGGATTGCAGTGCAGTTTATAGTGAAATATGTTAAAGATGCAGAATTTTGCTGCTTTCTCATTATTTTCTAAGGGAGCGCCAGTCACACAGTGGTAAAGAGTTTTTCTGCTAACCCCAAAAGAAAGAGGTTCAAATCTACCATCTACTCTGTAGGAGAAAGATAGACAATCTCTTCACATGTAATTAATTGCCTCTGAAACCTCACAAGAAGGTCAGCTATGAGTCGATTTTGATGGCACATGACAACAACATCTATTTTATATGTTTGTTTGTGTACTAACATATGGAGAGATACTTAGTCTTAAAATCCTTGCATATTTTTTATTTCTTGAATAGAATTGACACAACATATTATTGGTTGTTATTTTACTTATAAACTGGCTCTGTATTTTTTGTTTCTTAACCTTCATAGTTAATCAGCCTAGTATTTTTCTTTGTCAATTTTTTTCCTTAAGAAGATAGCTAATGAAAGAAGCATCATTATACTTATAAACAGCCGACTCAGTCTTTTTATATTTAAGAAGACAATCAGTTGGGAGTATAATTCTGTAATAATTAATCAGCTCTTACAGATTTCTATTTCTTCTAATTATCACTTTATTTTGTACCCTATTTATCCTATCACTTCTTGTGATCCAAAAATATTTTATACTTCTTTAAGAGGTGCTACATTTTGTGACAATATTAATATCATTTTGTTGCAGTGATTTTGCAATTAAAAATGTATTTATACAAATTGTTTTAGTGCATATAATAGTAATTCTTGATACCAGTTCTTCTTTTTTTATTTATTTTTTAATTTTTTTTTTATTTTTGTGTGAGTGTACTGTCAAATCAGATCTGACTGGTACAGGAGGAGATTGTCCCTCCTTTCCCGGCAGAGCATCTGGTGGATTCGAACTGTGAGCCTCTGGGATTGTAGTTGCAGCTCCTTGCCACTAGGCCACCAGAGCTCCCCGATACCAATTATTCTTGTGTGAAATATTTAGTATTCTTTTGAACCTCCTTCTAGGGATAACATTTGATTTCATTGCAAAAGCTTGCTGTAAAAAATAGGTATAATGAAAATCTGTTAAGAGAGTGTGTACTAAAATGTACTTTAAAAAACACTTTCTTTTGGAGAATAAGATTTGTACTTTTTTTGTGGTTCCCCCTTTCTTGTTTATTCAACTTCAAGTGTGACATAAACCTGAGCTTTTAAATAATAATAATAATAAAAATAGTGCTGCTTGGAGGAGAATAGTAACTACATTCAAATTGTGTGAGAGCAAGGGTATGTCTGATTATTGTTATGTAGATCATAGTAAATGTTCTATATTTATTACAAAAAAAATAAAAATAAGTGGAGGAGTTGTGCTCCTACCCTGAAAGATATAGGTCTCTGGAGGTTTGGATCCTCCATCAGTTCTGAGGGAGAAAGCTGAGTCGTCTCTTTCCATAGGATTTATGACCTTGGAAACTTGCTGGAGATTGAACTGTCAGTTGATTCTCACTCAAGGGCATAGTTTTACTGTCAACAATGTATTGTATTAAGGTTATTTAAATTATTCTAAAGTAAACAACTTTAAATTTAAACAAATTTAAATTATTCTGAAGTAAACAACTGAGTCATTATATAGAAAGGAATTGGCAGATACAGAGGAATTAAAAGAAATAACATATGAGCAAGAGCCTATGGTGATGAAGGAAGAAGTTCAAGCTGCTTTGAAGGAAATAGCAA
>NW_006399856.1:8288303-8381536 GCF_000299155.1 Elephantulus edwardii
GGGTCCTTGGAGGGACAGCGCAGGAGGGGAAGACCCTCTATGAGATGGATTGATTCGGTGACTGGGGTAATCGGGATGGGTGTGTCAGGCGGTGCGGTTAGCGCAGGATAGAGCAGGGTTTAGAGCTGTTGTGCATAGGGTCGCTATGAGTCGGATACGACTCGATGGCACATAACAACAACAACAAAGTAAACAAACTGAGATAACACTGTCTTGTAACAAGGGATGTTGGTGTCTCATATAGAGCAGAGATGAGACACTGTGATAGAGTTTTGGGAATCATCGGAGTATGGGTGATGATAAAATCCTTGAGGATGCCCGGACAGCTGCTGAGTCCGGTGAGTGACCGCAGCAACATCACCGGGCAAGTGCAATGGCATTGGAGTAGGGCACACCCACACAGGTTGAGGGCCTTAGTGGTGGGAGAGGAAAAAATTTACGTTATATAAACAAATATTCTTAAATTTTCTAGAAACAAAAAAGTAGGAGAGTCATTGTTATCAAATACAACTGCAAAGTTCATAATACTAAGATATGAAAACACTCAAAAGTGGGAAGATCAGGCATTTTTCCATAACTTGGATAAATTCACTGTGCTAAATGATCCGTGCCCTCATGTTTTACTATATTCTTAGCTTTAGAGTATATTCCAAGTATTTTCTACCAAAAATGAGTTATTACAATGATAATTTTTCATTAAATTTTAGAACTCAAAGAATATTCAGAAACTTTTAGAGTTAAAATAAGTTGCACTTTGCCTTTCGCCTCCCGTGCCAGGGCCTTGAAAACAAATTAGTACAACTGAGTGGAACAAAAGAAGGTAAATTTAGTTGTTTTCAGTTCTGCAGGTTCATAGTCTAAAATCAAAGTGTTAGCAAGGTCATCACTCCCTTAAGGGAAGAATTTGCTTCGTTCTCTTCTGACGTAGGTATCTATCTTTTGTGCTTCTGTGTTTATAGATGTATCATCAATCTCTTCTTAGTTAGATACATGACATTCTTTTTGTGTCTCTGTGCCCATCCTGATGACTTGATCTTGATTACATCTACAAAAAGCCTACTCTCAATCAAGTCACAATCACATGTACTAAATATGTGGCTCCCATATACTATTTTGGAGGACAGAGGATAGTAGGACAACCCCATAACATAGTAAGTAGGCTGTAGCAAAATGCTAAATACAGCTGTTTGACTTCCTTGACATGGAAACAGAACGAGAGAGTGAAAATGAATCATTTGGTTTTTACAGCTAGTTAATATGATATTTCATAATACATATTACATGATTACTTTTGATTGATATCATCCAGTTGCTAATACTGGAAAAATATAACTTGCTGTGGCTCTATTTCTTTTTGTGTTTAAAAAAAAATGACAATGATATAGTTCTCATGATTGAAAAGTGAGAATTGTGAAGTTATTTTAGAGAGACGCAGTATTGTGGCACAAAAAGTTTATACCTCTTTAGGAGGAGCCCACAAGTCAAATGTTTTCATTTCTTTTTACAGATCTAACAATGGATTTACCATCTAACAATGGTCTGTGGTTTATGGATAAGTATTGTTAATGAAATATGTAAGAAGAGTCAAAATCCCCTCAAGTGTTAGTTACCTATTCAAATTGATATTTTCACACTGAGCATTCACTGAGTCTTTCAGCCTGACTGCATATTTTGTCTTCTGTGAGAGAGAAATCATCTTTAGTCAATCTATATTCTCAGTAGAAAAGAAGACAAACTGGCAACTATCTGCTGCCTCACTACAGGTAATTATAAAGTTAAGAAATACCTTATTTTATATGTTGATATACAGAAGCTTTGTAATCAAATGATCATTTGCATAAAATAATTATGGATAGCAGACAGAAAAGAATCTTCTTAGTCTTTTCTCATGTCAAAGATGCCAGATTAATAAATTAGCTTTAAATATCTTAACATATTAATAGAGTTCATTAATTTCCTGTATTATCATTCTTTGCTTTCTTTCACAGCGTTTAAAAGTATTTTATTAAAAATAGATACGTGTGGCAGTTAGAGAATCAAATTACTTTTAAACTTTAAAATAACAACACAATGCCTTCATATAGTAAGTACATATAAATAATTAATAATCACATACATATCTTAAAAAGAAAACCAAAAAATATCATGTTATACACAGAGGTAAAACTTTTACAAATCTCAAAAAAGAATAAAACATAGGATAATATAAAGTATCGATGTGTAACTTTATTTTAAAATAATTGTATTTTCAAAGACATAAAATTAAGTAGGATTTTCTGTGGTTACAATTTGCTTTTGGACATTGTTTTATTGTCTGTAATAAGGGAGTACAGTTGTTATAAAGAAGCCTGAGTGTGTTTTTAAAAATTATTGAAGTTTGCATAACTTTTAGCTTTTCTTTGATGTTACTTTCACATCTTTTCAGGTTGGTGTAGTTCTGTAGACCCTTAATGGGAAATGAATGTATCTTTCCATGTTCAATATAGACTTCTAGAGTTGTTGTTGTTTCTTTGTGCCATTGTGTCAAAACCAACTCATAGTAGACCCTCCAGCAGATTTTCAGAGGTAGTTTATCTCAGGAGAGATTGACCCTTCTGGAGCAGCTGGTGGATTCAAACCACATGCCTTTGGGATTGCAGTGCAGCTTCTTACCGCTAGGTAAGAAGAGTCCCCCTTTTTAGGGTTAGATTCTATATACTGGAGGAAGAGAATGTCTATCCATATTGTAAGAGGAAGATACTATTATTAACTCGTGTTATATTCTTGCTACCTTTTGCCACCAGATAATATTTTACATGACTTCACAATGCTCCTGTATCCCTTTTTATGTAGTATAAATATTCATAAAAGATTTGCCCCAAGTTTCACAATTAGGATGTCAGAGCTAGAATTTGAATTTTGAGGCTGAATAAAATGAAGTTTATTTCATTTAGAGTGAGTTTGTTAAAATAGTACAATGTGTAAAATGTAGGACAGAAATAAATTTTTCTATTAAAAATGACATTATTTTAAAAATGAAGTTAATAACAGTAGCTTTTATACTTTACTGAGTGATAAATACTGTGTTTTGTAGTCAGATTTTTCTGAATAACTTATATTTTTTAATGCCTATTATTTTTGCTACACTGATCACATCTACCTGTAGTCTATAAAAAGGGATAAATTGGTCCAATGTCTTAAATGACTATAAATTACTTTATAATAAAAACTTGATTTCAGACCATATATTGATATATATTAGTATGTATTCACATGTTAAAAATCATATGCAAGCATTTAAGTTTGAAGTGCTAAAATAAAATGCTAAGTTAGATCAATTAAATCCTCAGTTTCCCTCTCTACCCTTGATGGCACATGACAACAACGTCAGCCTTTATATTCATATAAGGATTTTCTCAGCTATTACTAAATTTCACTGACATAAGTGTTGGTCAAGAAAATGAAGTTTAATCCTGATTGATTCATCATCTTAACTTAGATATGGTAAACTCCATAAACATAAAAAAAGATGTTCGTTATAGAACTGAGTTCATGTCTTTTGTTCCTAGGTTTGTTATATATTTGGCTTGACGACACCTAACCACTACTAAGTGATAATAGTGTTGCTGTATTTTGGAGCAACATTCTTCCACTTTGTACATCACTGCTTGTCAATTTACTGTACTGAGGTAATCTGGGTTTGCTATAATGCTGAACCAGAGCCATTGAGGGTATCAGATACTATAATGGTTTACCAATGTAGAAAGTGTTTGGTGGTGCCCCCACTTGTAGGACAGGTTTGGAAGCAGAAGTATCATCTACTTCCTAAACCACATGCCTATGAAAACTCTATGAACTTGGAGAAACTTAAAAAAAGGCACTAGGTCTTTTGTTCATGGAATAGCTATGAGTCGTGCTTGACTCGACAGCAATCAAAAACAATATATATGATGGTTTGCAAAACACTTGTAATTGTGAAACCAATTAAAATCACAAACACAAATAGATTATCCCTTTTTCTCTACAAAGAAGTTTCATAAGAAAATAGATGTTTTATTTTTTTGTTGTTGTTTAAAATACTTTATATTTTTATCTTTTCCAAAGATGATGACATCGGCAGAGGTTTAAGGTCCTCCCAAGGTGAAAGAAAGAGACAGAGAGACACACAGAGAGAGAGAAAATGTGTGTTTGTGTGTATGTGTGTGTGTGTGAATTAAATATGCAAGGTCATTAAGCTTGCATGATTTAAAGGTCCTTAGTAACTTATTCCCTCCCTTCATCCTCCCCTTTCATTCCACACATAACTTTCTTCCCTACTCATGACATCTCTCTCCATCCCTGTCCATTTATTTTCTGCAGCAAAAAGAATGATAGCAACTGCCTCTGATAAAATTTGAAAAAGAACTTGTCCCTCACAGTCAGTGCAATATAGGAGGAGGTGCCTCAGACAATCCTCCTCTTGTTTCAATCTATTGTGCTTCACGGTTTCTCTTGTGATGCAACCTTCATTTCAACCCATTCTCCTCTCACGTATAAATCCAGCAGGCTTTGTAGATGTGAATAGCTGTGCCCTGTGGCAACTAGACAGAAATGAAAGGAATGTACGCTTAAGTCTGAAGTATAGTATTTTACTACATTGTTGAAGTTCAGCTGTATTTAATTGCTGGAAAATATTGGTGCATGATTTCAGACACTGGACTTAATCATTTTGCTGTGAAGGTTTTCCCCCCAACATTTGTTTTCTTCAGATGGCTTGTTAAAAAGAATCCTGCTGGAGGTGAACAAAATGAATGCTAATTTTAACACCAAGTTAAAGTTTATAAACTAATTAACTAAGGAAAACAAATACTTGCTGTTTTTCTTCCCAGAATACTGATTAATATGTCGTTTGTCTTGTACTGAGAAAAAAAATACGATGATGTGTGGTTCTGACAATTCAGAGGCTGGTCACACACCTGCAATCATTGTCCTGGTCTTGTCTTCAGATCTTGCATCTTAAATCATAGCTTTTCCAAGAAGCAAACTTAGAGTTATACAATTGAACTGAAGTAATAAAACATTCCTGCTTTAAACATTGGCCTTTTTCAAAGATTTGCCTATGTAAGATCAACTTGACAACATCATCTTGAGAAGTGGGTGAGAACTTAAGGGAGCTGAGCGATTGGTGACATGAATGGTGGAGGTGTAAATTGGAAAAGAATAGCCAGAAAGACTACCAAATATGAAACATATAAACAGCATCACTGAATTTGTCGAGGTAGAATTAGCTGAAATAGGACATATCATTTTCTGTAATTATAAATTTCTCAATATATCAATTTTTGCAATTTTCAAATAATTATTTTTAAACTTTTATTTTGTATTAATTTGCATACAGAGTCCATGTACATTGTGCTCCATTCACGTACATTTTGTTCCACACATTCTTCCATCCACGTTGTGTTTCATACAATTTTAAAAAAGTACTAATTAGGACTAGAAGCCAGTTTCAGTAATTAAAGTTTTCTTGGAAACTGACAAATAAGAAAAGACACTTTGTTGTTGTTTTTCTCAAGTGCTGTTGGATCAGCTACAACTCAGTGACCATAGGAACCGTGGATCCGAACCCTGCTTCATCCTGTGCCATCCTCATCATCTCTGACACACTGGAGCCCACATTATAGTCACTGTGTCAGTCCCTCACATTGAAGATCTTCCCCTCCTTTGCTGACTCTCTCTCTTTCTAAAACTGACGTCGGCTTCCAAGGACTAGCACCTCCTAATAACATACACTAAGAATGTCAGGCAAAGTTTCACTTTCTTTTCCTCCAACGAGCATCCTGGTTTCATCTTTTTCAAGATTTATTTGTCCTTTTGGAAGTTCATGAGATATTCCGTACTATTTTCCAGCACCACAATGCATCCTTACTGTCATCCTTACTGTTCAACTTGCAGATATATAACAAGTGATGGAAAAGATCATAGCTTGAATCAGGCACACCCTAGTCTTCAGACTGACATCTGTGCTTTTCAGCACTTTGGAGAGGTCCATGACAGCAGACTTTCTTAATGCACCATGCATTTTGATATTTGGCTGCTTGTGCCAGGAGTGTTGATGGTGAATAATTGACATTTCCCTTCTCTTTTTCATCTGTCATGATATCACCTCTTTACCCAGTGGAGATGACTTTTGTTTTCTTAATGTTAAGATGTAACACATAGTGAAGGTTGCAGTCCTTGATCCTCTGCAGCAAGTTTCAAGTCCTCACTTTTCAGCAAGCAGAGTTCTGTCATCTGAATAACAAATTGTTGATGAGTTTTCCTCAGACACTGATGCCACATTCATGTCCATTGAGTCTAACTTCTTGAAGTATTTGTTATGCATCCAGATTATATAGGTCTGAAGAGAGCATACAGCCTGCCCTACTACTAACCTTTTCTGATTTTAAACCATGCAATGTTCCATTGCCCTGTTAATACAGCAGCTTCTTGGTCTGGTTTAACCTGAGCGCACCAGAGATTCCCATTCTTCTTAATTTCAGCCATAATTTGTTATGACCCACACAGTCAAATGCCTTTGCATAGTCAATAGAATACACATAGACATTCTTCTGACATTCTCTGTTTTTTTTTGGCCAAGATCCATCTGACTTTATCAGTGATATCCCTGGTGATTTGACTTCTAAATGCAGCATGAATTTAGTACTAGGCAATTAAATAAACTAAAGAATATTTGATATCACTAGCTTAGTGGATAGGGAGTTGCCCTGCCAACTCGAAGGTGGGAAGTTCGAATCCATCAGCCTTTTCTACATGGGCATTCTCCTTCTCTGTCATTTATAGTTTCTGAAAACAAGCTGGAAGGCCAGTTGTGAATCAGTCCTGACTCAATAGCAATGAATAGACAAGTAAATTGTATTCAACATCAAAGGCTACAAGTCCTTTTTATTGTTTAAACATTATGACATACAGTTTGAATTATTTTAATTCTTTTGTAAATCCAGCTCAAACTTTAACATTTCTTTGAAATTCTATAAATCTTTGTCAGAGTCCTCAAGAATTCTGTTGATAGATTCATCATTATGGTCTTCTTATTAACTGGATTTAGAAATACAATTCATGGCTTGGGTCTTATACTCTTTTACTTATTTTTTTTTTAAAAAAGACCATTTAATTCTATATTACTTATTAAAGTGCAGGGAATCCAGTCGTCGGAGAAAGATTATATGCTTGGATATGTGGAGGAATCCAGTCGTCGGAGAAAGATTATCTGCTTGGATATGTGGAGGGTCAGTGAGAAAGCGGAAGATCCTTGCTGAAATGAGTTGATACAGGGACTGCAGCAATACCTTATGGACTGCGGAGATGGTGACGGTGGTGCAGAATCACTCAGGCTGGCGCGTAGCATTGACATGGGTCAGAATCCACTGGAGGACTCTGAAGAACAACAGGAACAGTGTTGTATGTCTAGAGACCAGTGGCGGGTGGCTCAGTAGTAAAATTTCCACTTTACATGTTGGAGCCCAGAGCTTGATTTTCGGCTAATATATCCCATGCTAGTGAAGACTTGTGTGTTGTTGTAATGATGAACCCAAACTCAAAGTGATGCATTCCTTCTAACTCACTGTGATCAGATTTCAGAGGCCGTAGTTCTATGTGGGAGGAGAACGTCCATCTGTCTCTCACAGAGCAGCCCTTGGATCTGAGCTGCCCACCTTACAATTGGTGGTGCAACTGTGTGTTGCCAACTATTCTACCATGGCTTTTTATAATGATGAACAACTGTTAGCAAAGTTTCTAAAATAAGTTGGACTAGGTAAAAAGGCCAAAATTCCTCTTCAGACAATTAGCCAGTGAAAACCCTGCACATCGTAATGGTTCAATCCCAAGGTGTATTGTGTGACAGTGAGTCAAAGTGGGATTCTCTGCCACCTCACAAAAAGAATTCAAGCTACTTGGTTTAAAGACCAAAGCAAGGATTTCCTTTTTCATAGTACAACCTTAGTAATTTAAAAAGACATGCATTGATCGTCTTGCCATTCTAGAGTTCTGATGCCAAAAGAGTTTAACTGGATTAAAATCAAAGACCTTTCTGAGATTGCATTCTTCCTGGTGACTGTCAGGAAGAATACCTTTTTCAGCGACCTATTCCAGGACCTAGACGTTGCTTGCATTCCCTGCCTTGTGGCCTCAAGCCAGAAGTTTTTTCATCACAATCTCATTTTCTTTCTTCACATCCTCCCTAAGTCTGATTTTCCTCTTTTTCTGTTTCCCTTATAAAGGACCTTGTGTACATTCTGTCCAAGTTGCTAATCCAGGATGATGATCTATCTCCAATTCTTTATCACTTCTGCAAAAGCCCCTTTTATAATTTAAAGTAACATATTCACAAGTTCTGGGACAAAGACATCTTAGAAGGGCCATTATTCTGCTAACCATAAAGGCTTGTTTCATACGGTGAGACTCTCACTGCTGTGTTACGTCTAGGCCATTATTGTCATTATGCACCTGATTTCGGTTTGAAATGAAGCCTGGGTTTACCAGGTCCCTGGCTTAAGAGACCCACCAGCACATTATAATCACTTGTGAGTGGGTTCCATGTAATTTGTAACTAGTAATAATTAAGTAACAAAGGTTTGTCTTAATGATTTACTTTTGAAAAATAAGTAAGAGTATAGACAAGGTTATCCCCATAATTTATTCTCATTCTTGGATGGGAGAAAAGACACACAATCAACATATTTCAAACACAGTATTTCTATTATGGATGTTTTATACTTATTAGCTATAATTATAAATTATTTGAACTGTAAACTTTGTGATTTGAAGTATTTATCCAAAATGTGTGCCTGTATAGAAACATTTTATACCTGTGAACGTGGTTTTTTTTTCATGTTGGTCATGGATCAGTGGTAGAATTTGATACTTTTTGCCCTTGAGGGCCAAAGTTAATGTACTGTGAATAGCTAATATAGTCTACAGAGAGACTTAGTGAAAAACAAACAAGCACTAACAATAAAAGCAATATAAAAATAATTATGTAAAATGTCCTCAAAAGCATTTTGAGAAAATAATGGCAAAATTAAACTTTAAGATGATACCTATCATTATTAACTAGGGAGGGGCAAATACTGTTTAATGTGACCTTAATTTGATTAACAAAAATACGCTTTTCAATTAGTTTGCTTTTTATTGAAATTAATTTTACTTGTTTTGAAAATTGTATTTTTTTCAGCACAAATAATCAAAAATAGATATTATCCAATGTATTTTTCCCCTTCCCAACATCAACTTTAACGTATTGGCTGATATTTATTGCTGGCATTAAATTCGTCTGTTAACAGCTCTATGGATGATTAATGTGTATCTGATTTCATAACAAAGAAAGTACATTTCTAACCTAGGACAAATTGTTGAGTAAGTGCTTTTCAAGGCAACACATAATTGTGATCCTCTGTGCTCCTCAGTCAGTAAGAAGGAAGAAGCAAACACTTGGAAGAGAAATCTAAACATTTTAATGACTTAGGGAAAATGAGATAGGTTAGCCTTCCTGTTAAAAGTAAAAAACAAAACTTAACATAAAACAAATACAACATAGTTAGCACTTTAATTGGATAGAAATTCTAAATTATAAACAAATTAAACGCTTTCAATGAGAGGAAAAGTTGGAGGCAGTGAGACTAAGCATGAAAAAAGAAAAGCAAATTGCAGCCTCAGTGACCCCATACTGTAGAACTCAATTGGCAAGTCTGGGAATACCAGAGTAGAAGATTCAAAGTATGGAACAAAGAGTTTAACAGCAATTGAAATAAAGATACAATTCTCGGGCGATAAACAAAGTAACATATATTACAAAGGAAAATATGTCGGTGTCATGTAAGAGATTATTTAGTAACAGCTTTCAAAGAAATGAAACCTAGACACAGATTTCTAAGAGTTTTTTTTAAGCTCATTATTTTGGCTCTCTGGTTTCTCCTAGGTTGCAGTATAGAATCTCCATGCCTGGTGTTTATGTACAAACAGAGGCTGCTTTTGCTTTCTTTGTTTACTTCTTTTTCAAGTGAAACTTAATACCTTTTATATGGTACAGAGAGGTGGCAGAAAAAAGCCATACTCCCAATATGGTACAATGCACTGAGGATCAGCTGAGGGAGGATTATACACATGACTGGATACACTTTGCAAATTTATTCTTTTACTTTGCTAAATAACAAATGGTGGTATTCTGTAACATGCTGTGTGGTTAGCAAATGTGAGGCCGAAATGGAGCTTTTAGCATTTGTTTAGAAACAATTTGTTTTTCTTTTTTTTCCTGTTTATTTTCAAGACTTTCTGATGTCCTATTTTTGTGTATATTTCTTCCAGTCCTGTCTCTTGAAAATAAGCTCTTGTTTGGTTCATCAAACAATAGGAACACTATTTTCAATTGACATTTGCATTAAAAACATTATTTTGAGTGGAGGGAGAAATGAAAGTGTTTCATAAAAATGTGCTCGGAACTGGAATATTATCATCATTTTATTTTAGAGTCCATGATTAGATGGCTACAGTTTTAGTGAACCTTGTCGTGGTAGGCTGTGTTGAATAATTCAGTTTCCAATATCTCTGAAGCTACTAGATTTGAGTTTGAAATAAGGTATCTTATTGACAAATTGTATTGAATATTGAATTTTATTTATGACAAATAGTGGTGTGGTTTAATTCAGTTTGTTTCTGTTCAATTAAATAAACATTTCTAGAGTGCTTCCCCCACCTGTAAAAGATCTTAGATAAGCTTGTGAAAAGAATTTGAGTACACTGTATGGTTTTAGACAGTTTAAAAGCGTATGTGAGGAAAAAGAGAAATGTCTTCACCTGTCATAAACATTGTAAAATTCATATACATATAGACATGTTGAATATATATATATATATTTTATGGAGAGTTAGATGTTAGTGCACTCTGAAAATGACTGAGATTTAGGTTTTACTTCTTTGGGACCATTGCTGGCATTATTAATAAATTAGTCATAGTATTGGGGTTTTTTTGTTTTTTTTCTACTTATACAACATTTGATTGTGCTAATGTGAAACCTACACTTGGACCAAGAGGCGGTCGTCAGAACAGAGCAGGGAGACACCGGATGGTTCAAAATTAAGAAAGGGGTCCGTCAGAGATGTATTTTGTCTTCATACCTTTTCAGTCTGTATGCAGAAAAGATCATCCAAGACGCTGGGCTATATGAGGAGGAATGTGGCATCAGGATTGATGAAAGAGTCATCAACAACCTGCATTATGCAGATGATACAACTCTGCTTGCTGAAACTGAGGAGGACCTGAAGCACTTCCTGCAGAAGGTCAAGGACTGCAGTCTTCAATATGGATTGAAGCTCAATCTCAAGAAAACAAAGATTCTCACCACTGGGCCACTTGGCAGCATCAGTATGGATGGTGAAGAGATTGAGATAGTTAACAGTTTTAGTTTACTTGGTTCCACATTCAACACTCTTGGTAGCAGCAACCAGGAAATCAGGAGACGAATTGCATTGGGAAAGTCAGCTGTGAGGGACCTCTCAAGAGTACTGAAGTGCAACGACGTCAGGCTGGAGACAGAAGTGCGCCTAATCCAGGATAAGTCCTTGCAATTACATGCTATGCATCGGAGAGTTGAACAGTGAATAGGGATGATAGAAAGAGAATTGATGCCTTTGAGGTGTGGTGCTGGAGAAGAATGTTGAATATACCATGGACTGCTAGGAGAACAAACAGGTTTGTCCTGGAGAGGGTGAAGCCAGAATGTTCCCTGGAGTCAAGGATTCTGAAGCTTCGTCTGACATACTTTGGGCATATTGCAAGGAGGAACTGGTTCTTGGAGAGGGACATCATGTTTGAGAGAGTGGAGGGACGGCGCAGGAGAGGAAGACCCTCGATGAGATAGATCATATCTGTGAGTGGAGTGGAGGGAATGAATGTGTTTGAGACAGCGAGGTTGGCACAGGATAGAACAGCATTTAGGGCTCTTGTACATAGGGTATCTATGAGTCGCAAAGGACTCGATGGCACATAACAACAACAAACAACTTATACAAATTATATTTCTCTACAGTAATGATTGCTATGTTTATTTTTTCTTTAAAAATTAAATTAAATACACATGGATAAAGAATACAAGATGTTTAGAATGATACTTCAAAGCAAATCTAATTTTTCTATGAAATAGTCTCATTCTTCAGAGAATAACTAGGGAGCTCTGGTGGTCTAGTGACAAAAAGCTATGCTACAGTCCTGAAGGAATATGGTTCAAGGCCACCAGCTTCTCTGTGGGATAAGGATGGGCAATCTCTTCCCATGCAAACTAGTAATAGAAGAGATGAGAATCTTCCTAAAAATGTTTCCAGGGAAATATAATTATTAATTAATATTTCTTATTATCTTAATATATCACATTTACAAAAGAAGTTGAAAACTTTAGCTAGTATTAGTCTACTTTTTGGGAAAAAATAGTATAAAAAGAAAGTTATTGTAGTATCAATTAGTCTTTATTTTGGATTGATTTTCCTGATTAAGTACATGATTAAACTATTTCCTTTTAAACTATGTTAAACTGTGGTGTAAAGATGTTTATTATTTACCATCTCAAATCTATGTTTGTACTAGGCTACTGAGCTTTACATCATGTTTGTTCTATTTTGAAATTATTAGGATTTTCTGAAGATTTAGGGCATTTAAATGTACTTAAAGAATAAAGAAAGTGTGTTTGATTTTTACCCACACTGTCTAGTTTATCAATTTCTTGTTGAGGGTACATTGAAATTAGAGATAGTGTTGTTACAGTCCTGTTAGCTATGCATCACAGGAATCACTCTTCCCTTTTTCTTTCCATTTTTACTAAAGTGGTAAATTAATTGTCATGTCCCACAGATCACTCAAAACCCTTCCCATGACTCTCTCAATAGTGTTATATTTTAGTATGTTTCTTCACTCTAATTCACTGTGCTTGTGGAATTCTCACTTGCCCTTCAAGTGTTCTATTGGTTTATTCCTTATGCAGCCTGGGGCTTTTACACTTGTATATTTTTATTATTGGCCACCTTTTCTTCAGTTCTTGAAATGGTTACCTGAATCCCATCAGTGCAAGCTCAAATTCCTTTCTTCATTATTGTTAGTGTTATGTGCCATCAAATCAACTACTACTTACAGTGATCCTATACAGTAGCTCTGGACACTGCCCTATCCTGAGCCAATCTCACTGTCTCTGAAACACTTAACTCTGTATCAGTCCAGCTTGTCTGGGGGCTTCCTCTCCTGTACTGTCCCTCTGCCTTTCAAGCATGATATTCTTCTCCACGGACTGATCCCTCCTAGCAACATGCTCAAAGTATGTGAGGTGGAGCCTCAAAATCCTTGCCTCCAAGGAGCAGCTTGGTTTCACCCCCTCCATGACATATCTGTTAGTCCTTTTGGCAGTCTGTAATAAGGTCAGTACTCTTCTCCAATACCACAACTCAAAGGCATCACTTCTTCTCTCATTGTCCAGCCCTCTGATACATAGCAAATTTCTATTCACTACTCTTACTAACTCAACAATCTTTCATTTCTGTCATTCCACCTACTTACATGATTTTGTTTTCTTCATAGTCATAGATGACTGAAGTAGTTTAAAATTTATGTCATCAAAACTACTACATTTTATGCAGCAGAAAATAATTGTAAAATGAAAGATTTTAGTTATAGGCACATAATACCATACTTTAGTGATATACATAAGAAGGTGTGGAGAGGGAAGGGATATGTCATATATCCTTTTTAGATGAGTTGATATAAGTCATATCATGTAACTGACAGGGAGTACCTGTGAGCCATGGTCTACTCAGTGGCAAATAATAATAATAATAATAATAATAATAATAATAATAATAATATTTTCTTCATAACTATTTTGTTTAAGCATATTTTACATTCACTATAGATCAATTTTTACATTAATGAATTGTACATGAATAATAAATCAAGTCTCCATAGTTTTATAGAATTAACACGATTCTCTGAAAATTAAATTAGAGACCATTCCCGGCAAAGTTGACATGAGGCGCAGTATTTAATTCTGAATTGGATGAGGCCCTGAAGGTACAGATCTGTCCCTCTCACCGCTCGCAGTGAGACCTTGGCCTAGTCTTCTAGCTGTCTGATTTCATTTTGATTACTTGACATGTGATAAGAATTTAACAGATGTAACAATTTGGTGTTTTTTTATGGATTATTTATATTAGTAATGAGAATGTTAAGTTATAAACATTTATTTAAATAACTTACTTTCAAGTCTATTGTTTTCACAGTTGCATCTGATAAGAAAAACTTTATATGTTTACACCAAAATTTTGTTGATTAAATATATTTGAAAACATGACCGAGGTGATTATGCATTGATAATTATGCCACCTCTGATTTTCAAAACACAGAGTTTTTGTTATTGTCATGTGCCATCAAATTGGAACTGAACATAGCTGAGTCAAACCTTTCATCAGGTTTCAGAGACTTAAATCTTATGAGACTTGATTGTCTTTCTTTCAAAGAGCAGCTGATAGATTTGAACAGACTGCCTTTGGGTTGGCAGCACAACTCCTTACCACTAAGCTACCAGAACTCCCTAGTATATAATTATGCAAGAAAAATGTATACTACAAAAGCAAACCATGGCCTTACTATTTGTTGTCTCCTAAACAAAACTAAATGAAAAAGAAGACATAGTTTTCTTTTGTATAAAGAAAGTTCAGGGTAAATAATTAATACTCATTTAATTATTATAAAAGATAACATAAAGAAAAATTACATTTGATGTAAGAACTGATTATAACAGAGAACTGGATAAAGACTAAGGAGGATAGAAGAGGAATTGAGTTGTTGTGCTGGAGAATAGTGTTGAACATAGGATGGACCACCAAGAAAACAAGTAAGTATGTCTTGGAGAGAAAGGTGGAGGGACAGTGCCAGAAGAGAAGACCCCACATGAGATGGATTGTTACAGTAACTCGGGCATTTGGGGTAGAATGTATCAGAGTCAGTGAGACTGACTTAGGACAGGACAGGCTTCAGAGCTATTACATCTAAGATTGCTAATGGGTCACAGGTGACTTGAAGGCACATAACAACAACAACAACAATTTGGAAATGACAATCGATTACATAGAAATATAGAAAATGCATGTGACATACAAAGAAAAAAGATAAATGAATATGATGCCTAATATGTGTATGTAGACAAAGGGTGGAAGAGCGAATGAGAAACAATGGTTGTTGAAGTTATTGATAATTTAAAAACTACTTCATTATCTTTAAATGAATGTATTTGGTATTTGTATACCTCCTGGTTTTGGCATAATGTAATAAAATACATTTTTTAGTAAATTTGTTAATAGGTGATGATGAATAAAGATGCAAGTGACATTTAGAAGACTCATGCTTTAAGAAATAATAAAACTTATTTCATGATATGGTTGATTCTTTCAACCATATTTTAGCTGATTTCCATGAGAGCTGTTGAATATTTTTCAAGTCAGTATTAATTATGCAATTGTCTATTTTCAAACAGTGGGACTATAGTAACATATTAATATATACCTTTAATATATTTGTATATTTATTTATAATTATTTATTAAAGCATAGTCCTCATTACGTACAGTTTAATTGCTGAAGAGGCATTTTTTTTTTTAAAAAAAAACACAACTCAAAAGAAAAATAAACGTCATGCTGCTCTACCTTCAGGTTAGGTAGATCCTCTCTGTTTGACTGAAAGAAACAGACCAGCATGTGTTCTCCAGTGATGTTACCAGTTGATTTTCACATTGCATCTTACTACGAACAAAATTGTATTTGTAGTTTCCCCCTCTTCTTACAGATTTTATTGAACTTTGTGGCCTACTTTTCTGAAGTTTAATGGCAGGTAACAGAGTAGGAAGTAGGATCGGCTTGAATGGAAAACTTTCCATTAGACAATGCCACAGCACATCTGTCCTAGACACAACATAAAACATTCACTAGATTTACTTTGTAAATGCCATCTTAATTATATGCCCTTTTAGGGAAGAAAATAGGTATGAATGCAAATACCTAGCATTCAAAAAATCTACACAGATCAGAAGAGATAATCATGATGTAATATAGGAGGTGGTGATAAGGGAATGTCCGAAATACTGGATAAGCACAGCTAGTAAGGGGGCAGGCATTGCTAGTCTGATCTGTAGCAAGCTCTGTTGCTAAGTCACATCCACCAGTCATTTCAAGGGAGAACGATAGACAGTCTCCTCCTATGTGATTTATAGCCTGGAAAACCTGCTGGTGGAATCAGGGGTGAGTTGTTTGTTTCCCACTCAGATGGCCATAATTTTGAGGAATTTTTAGATTTTATTTTAATATTGTGGTTTTACAACCAAAGTCATGTTGTTTTCTTCCACTTTTCCTTGTACTTCTTCCTTTTTATTTTTTAAATTAGATTTTCTTTCAATCATTCATATATATTTTATTTTATGATGTTAATTATAATTGATTCATGCCATTTATTACCATAATTACTTTTAATATGCAATCTTTAACTTGGAAAACTAGGTGAGGATTAAGGAAATGGCTGTTAGCTTGACTGAGATCTCTAGCAGGCGGTTGTAGTTCGTAGCCGCCTTATAATTTCCAGACTGATTTTTTTATTTTATTTTAAATTGATTTTAATGAAAGTTTACGGAGACTTTGGATTTCCATTCATTCATTGTTGCACTTCTCTCTATCCACCCCTCCACCACAATTAGCATTTCTTATTGAAAACTCAAAGGAAAATGCTTTCATTGTTATTCAGTCCCTCCCCCCAAGTCCACTCCACTATGTTCTGGACTCCTGTCATAACAATAATATCTAATCATATATCCATTCTAAACAGTTCTCTCCCTCATCTGAATTTTTCTCAAATGGCATAATTGTAGAATAAAAAACCATGGAGTAGGGGTACCACACCCACCTTTTGCTTTTATTTCTGCCCCTTCTACTCATTTTCTGTTTATCTCTTTATTGCTGATAGGAATTCATCTTTAGATCTTACAGTTTGCTTCATTCACCACTGTGGTCTGGGTTTTGCACAGACTCCAGCCCTACTTGAAGGAGTTCTGGTGGCTTAGTGGTAAGGAGCTATACAGCCAACTCAAAGGTCCCTGGTTCCAATCCATGAGATGCCCACAGGGGAGAAGGATGAGTAGTCTGCCTGCTTTTATGCATTTTTTTATTTTATTTTTTGCCTCTGCAAACCTGCTGGAGTGTCAAATAGGAGTCAGTTCTGACTAGGTGGCACATAACAAATAGCCTTACTTTAATACTGTATTTTAACCTTTTGCTTTTCCTACACTTCAGTAACTTACTTTTTTCTTACTGTGCTCCGCCTACCATGACTCTTTCCATGCTGTCACTGATTGGGCACTCAGATTGTTCACTTCAGGTCTTTATGTTTCAAAACCTCTTGCTTAAGAATGATTTCACCATTCCAATTGTTCATGGCATTGCTATTTTAAGGTTGACAGACCATTATGGTTTAAATCTTATTGTGTCAACTTTACCTGTGGTTCTTGAAATGAATAGAGATAAAATACACTCACAGTTTTATCCTTATGTGTCAGGCGAGAAAAAAAAAGTCTCGCTATTTTGTAAAACTCTGCTATTTAAAATTTGACTGAAATATACAGAAACAAAGGTTCAGAAAAAATGAGAAATGACATGTCTGATGAAGTTGATACAGGTGGCATGTCTACGTGGTGGTTATCTGTCTTACTGCTTCTCTTCTCTCTTCAGAGGATATTCAGACATTTCATGTGGAAATAGAATGGCCTACCAGTGTAAGCTGGATGATTATTTTAATTACTATAATATTTTCTTTTCATATTTGATGAATATCGGCTATGACTCCTTGGAGATAAAAAGGCTCTCTAAAATTTCTGTCTTTAACTTGCAGAATTCCATCTATTTCCTTCAACATGTGATTTAACACCAATGCACAGGTTTTAGTTTCTAATTGAATTGATTCAGTTTCTTTTTAAGGTTTTAGGGATTGCATTTTGTGACGTTTTTATTTACTTTGTTTATATTGCTGAGAGTGTTGACTCGAAACTCATTCTAGAGATGACATGTACTAATTTATTCATGAATTTCTGATCCTCTCTGTGTTAGATCCCGTGATTGACAGACAGGACAGGGGTTTTTATTTCTTTTTTATGGCACCCCTTTCTCCTGCTTTTATAGTTACAGTGATTCTGTGATATCTGATCATGTGTTGGATTTCCTGTTTATTGAGTGAGATGAGTAGTAGCAGAGAATAATTTCTATACTCTGCCATGTCTAGGAACTTGCTGCACAATAGAAAAAGTTCAGAATTTTTTTTTGTAAAAATATTTTTTAAAAAAATTACATGACTATGAATTAAAATATTTTAATTATAAATAAAGGCTGACATATATCTTTATTATTATAGTATGAAATTTAAGACCTTGAGCTTCAGGCTCAGAGAGCCAGGAGCTCTACTTGTAGAACTAGAAATTGGACCAGTACCATTTTAAGCCCCCATTCTCTTATTAAATCTTATTAGAATATATAGCAATAGCTGATGATGAAATCAGAAAATAGGTGGAAAACCTTAAACTAGAACATATAACTTAGTATATATTCTTTAAATGTTAACTTTTATTATCAGCTTCATATATGTTTGTATTTCTAGAAATACCGTTTCTTGGAATTATGTGTTCCATTTTCTCTTTGAAAATAACTTAAGAATTTTTGCTGTTTTTTCCTAGATTCAGTGATTGTTAATATTAGTTGGTTTTGAGGCAACTTCTACTCATAGCGGTAATATGATGAGATTAAGTGGGGTTCATATCTTTAAGAATCCCTAGGGACCTAGTCTGTAGGGAATTATGCTACTAACCCAAATTCTCTGCCTCTCAAGTGTTTTTAATTCACCAGCTTTCCCATAAGAGAAAGATAGGCATTATTCCTCCAGTGCAATAGACAGTCTTCAAAACCCATTGAAAGGTCAGTTAGGAGTTTTTGGAGACTCGGTGACTAATGAAATGAATATTTATATCACTTATTTTTAATTCCAGGGAAAAGCAACATGATGTATCCTAAATCTATAAGAAAATAAAATGGTAAAATTTTCATTCATAAGTACGATGTCTAAAACTTTATATATATGCTATATACACACACGCGTGCACACACACACACTAAGTTAGATAGAGATATAAATTAAAGCTTTTCGGAGAGGGATGGCAAATGATCTAATAATTTTAGTATACTCACTATTCACCTTGTCATCTGATGTCCAAGTGAAATATTACTGAAGACATCTATTTGTTATCTCACGTATTTTCCCTGTTGTTGTTGATTGCTGTTGACTCATAATGACCCTATGAACAAAAGACCTGAAGCCTTTCAAAACAATCATCGTTTCTCAAAATTCATAGAGTTTCCAGAGTGTTGTTTAGGAAGTGGTTATCTCAAGTATTTTAACTAGATAAGAGAATCATCATCATCTTAAAGAAATGTAAGAGAATACCAGGAATCACACTATCTTTTTCAGGACTTCTCATATCTTCCTGCTCATCTTTTAATTTATTTACCATGTTTTTCCAGTAAAATGTAAAACCACATTTTAAATTTTATATAATAAGTATTAAATTATTCTGGCTATTTGGTAACTACATTTTCTTGTATTCTAATAATTTTAAAGAACGTTTACAAAGATTTTGGATTTCCTTTCAGTCATTGTTGCATTTTTCTCACTGTCCACGCCTCCCTCCAGTTCGCTCTTGTCTTTGAAAAGTAAAAGAAAAATTGTTTCATTGGTGTACAATACGCCCTACCCCCAGTACACTCCACTATGCAGCCTTCATTCTGGACTCTTGTCATAACCATAATACGCAATAATGTGTCACTTTTAAACTGTTCTCTCCCTCATCTGTTTCAATGTAGTATATATAATTTAACTACAGTTTTAAGTAGAAAAAAGTTTACATTTACAGGTCAGATAAATGTATACATATTCTTTTGTTTTTCCTTTCAAATTTTCTCTAGAAAATAAATGGGAAATCTTGAGTGATTAAACTGTTGAATTTTTACTTTTGTTTTTCTTATTCAATAAACACATTACATCAGCATAGCATACTTTATATACTTTTTCTGTTGTAATAAGAATAATTATAAGAATGTGTAACTTTGTTTTCTTTGGTTCTATCTTACAAGAAAATTAAAATAGTGTGGTGATAGTTGATCAAACTCAAACTAAATATCTACTACCTCATAGCTGACCTTCTAGAGGGTTTTTGGAGATTATACGTGGTATGAGAGGAGATTGTCCACCCTTCTCTCGTGGAGCCATTGATGGCTATGAACTGCCCGAGAGGCACTGCCTTTGGGTTGGCAGTGGAACTCCATATGTACAAGGCCACCAGTAGCCCTGGTTAGTTGGGGGTTGAATCATTGAGGTCAATGTTGTTGTTGTTAATTGTCATCGAGTTGTAGACAACTCATAGCGACCCTATGAATGAAAGTGCTCGACATGTGCATGCGTGACTTTCATCCTCTCTCCAGGTTCAAAGGGTTGCTCGAGGCAAGCTATTTATGGACGTGTATGCCACTCCTGCTTCCAATACAGTCTGTAATAACTGGCATTTAGAAGTTGATAACCAGGTCTTTAAAAACTGTTGAGATCTATGCAGCATTACAGAAGTACACAAACCAAATAAAGAGCAGCACACGAGGTCAATGGCTGGGTAGGAAGCAGAGCCTCCTACATAGAAGGTAGGAGTTCTATCACTGAACCACCAGTGACCTCTTTTTAAGAATATATGACTCAGAAAAACACATAGAAAGTTTTGTTCTTTCATTTAGTCCGTAAGTTTCTAGAGTGTAGAAGACTTAGAGTTATGGTTAACATACTCTAGACAGCTCTGCTGATAAATTGTCACACTGTGAACCCAAGGCACATGGTTCAAAACCACCAGTTTCTCCACAGGAGAAAGATAGACAGTCTCCTCCTGTGTAATATACAGCCTCTGAAAACAGCAGCTTTCACTACACAGCACATAACAACAACAACAGATGACTTAGACACTGTGGTTGCCTAGTGGGTATGAAGGTTGGGCTGCCAATTCAAAGGTGAGTAGTTAGACTCTAATACCTTCTCTGTGGGAGAGAGATGGACAGTCACCTCCTTTACAATTTACAGCCTCTGATAACACCCTGGAGGGTCAGCTATGAGTCAGGCCAGACTCATCAGCAGTGAGTTGAGAAACCTTCAGAATAAAAGATTGTCGCTTGTCTTTGTTTCTGACTTTCTTATTGTTAAGTACCTTTGAGTGTGACTCTGAACACTGACCTGTACTCTGCCATTCTTATCATCCCCAACTATTTGAGCCCATTGCCAGACACTGTATACCCATTCATCTCATTGAGGGTCTTCCTCTCCTTCATTGACCTCAACCTTCAAGCATGATGTCGCTTGCCCAGGAATAGCCTCTCCTAACAACATGTCCAAAATATGTGAGACCGTGCTTCACCATATTTTCCTCCAAGGAACATTGACTCTGGTTGCACTTCCTCCCAGTGTATGTGTTTGATCTTTTGATAGTCCATGGGATATTCAGTGTTCTTCTCCAGCACCACAACTTGCTATGGTGCCAACACCGTACCTTGTTAAGTGTCTTCAAGATGCATCTGACTCATACTCTGTATAAAACAGTGAATCCCTGTGATATGATCCTGTGCCGTCCTCACTGTGTGCACTGTGCTGAAGCCCATAGTCCCAGCACCTCTTCAGTTTAAAGTGTTTTGTTCATCACGAAGAATCTCCTTTAAGTCAGTGCATACTTGATATTTCAAAATTCATCAAAACCTCTATATTGGAAACTCAGAGGACATAAATCACATTACCTGGTCATGAAAATTCGCTCTGGATTTGTTATTCGCTTGCTTGTTTCTAAGGAGTAGAATGGTTTAAAAAATACCTTTGTACTGCATGTGTTGGAATTAGACCATAAAAGCATGTGATTGAGTCTCCTTTCTTAATTACATGTGGTGAATTATTGCTTTCCTGAGAGAGTTGAACAGTTGAACAGAGGAAAAGAATTATTGAATTTCAAGTATCATTTGGGCATCTGTCTTCCACATGACAGCTTTGCCAGCGTCATGACAAAATCATCAGTAAACACCGGCTTTGAGTTAAAATGCATACAGCCACCACATAGAATGTATTTATCACCCAGACTACAGGGAACTCAGTGTGTTTGATTTGTTACCTTGAGCATTTGAGTGTCTTCTTATGGAGTTACTGTAGAACTGAGAAATAATAAATGATACTTCCCAACAGTGTGAGATAGTTATGCTTTCACCACGGCCAATGATATGTATATAGATCAAAAATTTTACCAAGAAAGGACTTCTGTCAAGGACTCATATTTTTTCTTGAATCAACCTTTATTGAAAACATGGTTTGTGAAGTGAGAAATAAATAAAATCTGAAACTTGTATTAAGAGGCTATCATTTGTAACTTTTTGTCATTTGTCAGCTTTTAAATGTGATTTTTTTTCTGTCCATAAAAATCACAAAAGGTTTTAACGTATTAAAACTTTTAAGAAATCATATCTTTTGAAGCAAGAGTAGAAAATTTTTAAGTTACTACAGTAGTATAAAATTTTAGAAGTTTTAGGTATAAGAAATAATACTGTACATTTAATGTAGTTGTTGTTCGATGTCAATACATAGATTATCATTCATAGTGACCTTCTGAGCACAGGTCTGAACTGTGTTCTAACCTGTATCATCCTCAGGATATAGGATATTCTAGAGTCCATTGTTAGTGTCCCTGTGTCAGTCATTGTGTAGAATCTTCCTTTCTCTGACACTCCACCAATCCTAACATAGTGTCTTTTTCCAAGGACTGACACCTGCCCCCCACCCCCTCGTCCCGGTCATTTAATAGAAATGTAAGAAGAAAACTTTTCCTTACTTCTACATAATTTTCATATGGACACTTTCAAAATTAGTGGATAGATATTGGAGCTTGAAAAAATATACCCTTCATGAAAAATCCAAGACGGCTTTATGAAATATTCATTATCTTCTAAAGTCTACTCTTATCTTCAAATGCTTTCATTAAATGCAGTATAAAAATCCTAAAAGAGTTTTCTTGAAGAGTGCATAAAATATAATTTTACATACAGTTTCGATTACATGTTATGAAAACCTTTGCAGTCGCATAACCAGATTGCATAACAAGTGAGAATGATGTTGTACTATTTGATGAACAAATGGTTCTAGGAGTGTATAGCTGTCATTACTGTTCTCTTTGCTTCTAAAGAACTCAAAAGTGAGGTGTGGCAAATTAGTTAGGTAAATAAATGTTCAGTGAGCAAACGCAAAATAAGCCTTTGAGAGGTCATTCTGCAGAGATGTTTTTGCCTCCTTAGCGTCTTTAAGGCCTTTGATGATCTAAAATAGGTTCTGTGAAGATAAAGCTCAATAATTTACAATGGTAATTAAAGAATCTAATTGGATCTTTATCAAATAATGCTCAGTGAATAATGCTACTGCTAATTACTGTTGCTGGTGACATTTAGACACATTGAATTCTAATCTTGCCTTTAAATGAGAAACTTAAGGTTCTATTTACAAAAGCTGAGTAATTTAACACCTAGCACAGTGCAGCTCTGGTAGAATTCTATATGGATATAGGCCTCATTACAATTTTAGAGCTAGATTATGATTCACAGTTGGATGAAGATGTTATATAGCAGTATGAGTGTGGTTACTTACTGTTTAATCATAAGCAACTGAGAAGCAAATTACAACCAGTAGTGCATTTCACACAAACATTAAATTACATGGGTTTTTTTTTTTTTAAAGATTGAATATTGGGGGAAGGGAATGTAAGACCTCTTTCTAATACAGCTTTGCTTGTTAAAAAATTCTGATTTTCTTAGTAAAATACATGCTAGCATTATGTTGTAACTGTTGAGCCTTTGATCCCACCTCCTTTTAGGAACTCTGAACACTTGGAAGACTATTAATAGAGAAGAATCTAAGTAGTGGACTACCTGAGTTGAAAAACACAATGAGGTTCTTTCTTTCCTTTTACTTTATATTTAATTCAACAAATGTTCTAGTCATTGGAATATACTTGATAGACAGTGGACTTGGAAATCTGTAGGTTGGTAGAATTGATACTGTCTTTAACATGAAGCTAGTGAGAAAATAGAAGAAACCTTGAACAAACTTGAACTTGGAGCCAACTCATAGCTGATCCTCCACTGTGTTTTGGGGGCAGCAAAACACATGCTGGGAGATTTCCTGCTTTCTCAAGCATGGTGTTTGGTGGATTGGAATTACCAAAGAAGTCAGGCCTTGGGGTAAGCAGTGCGACTCCCTAAGGACTAGGCCACCAGAGCTTCTGTTGTATTAATTAACTCAATAAAGAAACAAATTCAATGAATATGCTAGAGAATAATAAATAGAGAAGAAACGAAGATGCTTGGGGAAATTGAGGTTTTACACAAGATTATCAGGGGAAAATAACTTTTAGAAAGTGGCATTTAACTCAAGATCTGGAAGATATAAGGTACAAGTCATGAAGACGGAGGGAACAAGAAATGCAAATGCTCTGTGGTTTCCATGTATCATGGGAGTAACAACCAGACTAGTCTCTTTGGAAGGGCAAACAAATGTAGGGACATTGAGAAAGGTGAAAGAAATAATAGCAAGAAAGAAAGACATAAAATAAACCTTGAATTTTATCCTCAGGTGTACGAAAACCACTGGGAATTCTGAGAAGTAGTTATCTGATCTGACTTGTGCTCTGTGAGGATTATGTTGGTACTTTCATTGCAAATAAGCTGAAGGGGTCAAGAGGAGACAGTAGTCCAGGTAATAGATTGTGTTAACTTCGCTCAGAGTTGCACAAGTGAAGGTGATGGGAAATGGGAGTTCTGGATACATTTTTTTAAAGGTAGACAAAACTCAAAGAATTTCTGAGAAATAGGAAGAGAGTTTTAACATAAAAGTGGAATAAAAAAATGGTCTTTTTCTTCCTTTTCATCTTCAAAGCTGAAACTCAAATGTACTCGCTTCAGATTGATTTTTACTCCTTAGATTTCTCAGGCTCTAAGTCTTAATGGGAGAGATTGCCTGTCTTTATTCTTTATGGAAACAAGTGGATTCGTACTATGTGAGATGCACATGTTGTTTGGGTTGGCTAGCAGTGCGGCACACTCTGGACTTGGCCTGCCATTGGATATACGGGGTTTTCATGAGCTGAATTGAGATTACGAAAACTGGGAGGGGTTTTTTGAGTGGGAGGGTGGACCAGGAGGCAATCCCATGAGGCTGATTTCAGTTGCTTCCAGCTCCCTGCCATACAGGTCAAATAGTGAGCAGACAGCAGGCTGTAGATACCAGGCATTCTGGGAGTGGCCTGTCAGGAAGGAAGTCATTAGTGCATGGATTTACTGCCTTAAATTATGATGACATCATCAAGGATATGGGAAAAGATCCCTGATGTGAGTCCGTGCTTCCTTCCCAGCAAAGGGAATGTAGCTATGCAGTATCACTTATTGCATACATTAACGTGAATAGATTGGAGGCAGCCAGCGTTCCTGAAAATCCAACACTTCAGCCTCAGTCTCTCTCACTTCTTTGGCTCCTGTCTCTCTTGCCTTCTTCCTTCTTTCTTCCCACTTCCTTTTTTCTTGGTCTGTTTCCTTTTTACAAAGGCTTAATTAAGATTGAGCTCCTTTGCAGAATTATTTTCTAGGCATTGGCTTAGTTGCTTCATGCTAAATAAAGGTCTAGGTTGAGATCTCAAAATGGATAGAGCAGAATATCGTATTTGGCTCATGGCGACACAGTGTGAGCATGGCAGACCTGCCCCATGTGGTTTTCAGTGCTGCGTCATTTCAGAAATAGATTGCCAAGCCTGTCTCCGAGGCACCTCTGGGCAGGTTTGCACTGCTAACTGTTTACTTGTGCCATTCAGTTGGCAGCTGCTAGTTTATCTACTTGCTAAACATCAGCATTCTATAGTCCTTATGATTCTGATAGAGGGCTCAGGTGGGTGGCTTAGTGGTAAGGTTCTGTGCTGCCAATATAAACGCATGTGGTTCAAATCTACCCCCTACTCTGCTGGAGAAGGATTGAGAACCCTCTGGAGGGTCAATTATGGGTTGGTTTCAACTCTACAATATACAACAACAACGTGATTCTGATGACTATAAATCATAGTGATAGCATGTGTAGTTTAATTTACAACAGGTGAAAATTTTTGATTTCTTGTATGCTAGCATGAACTTGAACGACTAGGAAAAGCATGCCCTGTAACTACAGCTTCTAGGGAGACAGCTTACTTCATTTAGACCATGATTCTTCAACTTGACTCATTTCTTTTTTTAAACAAATTGTTTTTTTTAATAAAAGAGGTTTTCTGATTTTAAACAATATTAGAAATGAACATAATTTGAATTTCAAAAATATGCTAATGAATTTTATTTTACTTACACTCCCCCCCACCATATGCAGTTCCCAGTTGAGTAAAGCTCATCCTACATCAACATAAAAACACTAGTGTTGGTGCAATAAAAAGGCAATTAGTATTCAAAGCCAAGCGAGAAGCAGACCAGACCTGAACCTACTTTCTTTCAAAGGTGTAACTTTCTTTGAAGTCAATAACCATGTAGCATTTCAAAATAAGTTATAATATGGGGAAAATGTTTGTTTTTCTTTAAAACCTCCACTCTCATCTAAATTTATCATCAGTAACCTTTTTATTTACTTTTAAAATTTACTCCTGTATTCATTTTATATTCAATTCTCAGGCATTAGAAGTACATGAAAATATGAACGAAAATAAAATTAGTGCTCTGAAAAAGTTTATCTATCAGTAACTAAATTTAAAAACCACACTGCTGTGTATTGTTGAGTTGGAACCAACATATAGATGACCCTCCAGCAGGTTCTCAGAGGCAGTTAATCACATGGTAGGAGTCCCTCATCCTTATCTCACAGAGCAGATGGTGGCCTCGAACAGTGTGCCTTCAGGATTGCAACACAGCTTCTTGGTACTAAGCCACCAGTGCCCCCTCACATTGCTGCAAAGTAGCAATCAACTCTTAGCTGATTCTCGATTGGGTTTCAAGTGCCATAAGTCACAATAGAGGAGGCTGTCTATCTTTCTTCCAAAGAGGACCTGAAGGACATGAATCAACAGAGAAACATGCCCTTTGCACAACTTCCTGGAAACTAAGTCACTAGAGCGTCCTCAGTTTTAGGAGTATAATTTATTATTATAGTAGAATTCCTTTCAGGTCTTAAACATCTTAAAGTGAAATTTTCTTTAGTGGTATTGTGATGGGAAAGTCTGCTGTTAGGGAACTCTCTAAAGTACTCAAGAGCAACAGTGTCTCTCTGGAGACTAAGGTGCGCCTGATACAGGCCATGGACTTTGCAATCACTTGTTATGCATCAGGGATTTGGACAATGACTAGGGAGGACAGAAGGAGAATTGATGCCTTTGAGCTGTGGTGCTGGAGAAGAGTATTGAATGTACCATGGACTGCCAAGAAAGCAAACAGATTCATCCTAGAGAGGATTAAACCAAGCAACTCCTTGGAGGCAAGGATTCTGGGGCTTCATCTGGCATGTTGCAAGGCATGTTGCAAGGAGGGACGGGTCCTTGGAGAGGGACATCATGCTTGGGAGGGTGGAGGGACGGCGCAAGAGGGGAAGACCCTCTATGAGATGGATTAATTCAGTGACTGGGCTAATCGGGATGGGTTTGTCAGAGGCAGTGCGATTCGCACAGGATAGAGCAGGGTTTAGGGCTGTTGTACATAAGGTCGCTATATAAGTCGCAAACGACTTGACGGCACATAACAACAACAACAACAACGATATCCTCTATTGAACTGTTCCCATTCTTGCATTTTCTTGTGTGATTTCCCTATGTTTTCTCTCCCTTTGAGCTTAATATTTTTTTAAAAAATAACTTTCCTGAATTGTTTCAGCTTGAGTATATGATTTATTGGAGAGCTCTGGAGGCTTTGTGGTAAAGAATTGAGCTGCCAACCCAAAGGTACAAGGTTCAAATCCACAAGCTGCTCCTTGAGATGAAGATGAGCAGTCTCCTTCTGTGTGATCTACTGACTCTGGAAATTTGCCAGAGGTCAGCTCTGACTCGGTGGTATACAACACAACTCCAACAGCAGCAACAGCATGTGATTTATTAGTTGCATGAGTCTCACAGATAGTGGAGAGTTTCTGAAGTCAGACCATTTCTTTAGGACCTTGTCAGAATGTAGGGTTCGAGTATCTGTAAAAACTTTGCTTCTTAGTGAATATATGCCTGTTTCCTTTCTTAGTACTAATTCAGACTTGTCCCCAAATCATCTACTGTACCACAGCTTAATTAAACCAAAATCCAGGAAAATGGATCTGTCTTTTTGAAATTTCCAAAGTATTATTTAGAAAAAATGGACTAAGACCCAGTTCTAAACTTTTAAAAAAATAAGAAAAAGTGAATTCTACATTATATTTATTGTGTGTAAATTTAGTTATAATTTTGTATAAATAAACTTTTTGCCCAGATGATAAGTCACTTTTGAACGTAAGTTGTAATTGTTGTTAGGTGACGTCTAGTTGATTATGACTCATAATGACTCTTTGAACAACAGATCTGAGCCTTGCCCTACTCTTTTCTATCCTGACAATATCCAAGATGCTCCAGACTGCTGTAACTTGTTACTGTTACTCTGTTAATGTATCTTGAGGATTCCCTCTGTCTCTCTGACCCTCCTCCTTTCCCAGCTTCATTTTCGAGGACTGGCCCTCCTTGAATAAGCCTCCAAAATGAGAGACAAAGATCTACCATCCTTGCCTTTAAGGAGCATCCTGGTAGCACTTCCTCCAAGATAGGCTTGTTTATTCTTTCAGCAGTCCATAAAACATTTATTTATTCACTACTCCTCTCCAAAGTACTGAAGAGCAACAGTGTCAGTCTGGAGACTAAGGTGTGCCTGCTCCAGGCCATAGTCTTTGCAATTACTTGCTATGTGTCAGAGAGCTGGACAATGACTAGAGATGATAGAAGGAGAATTGATGTCTTTGAGCTTTGGTGCTGGAGAAGAGTGTTGATTATATCATGGACTGCTAGGAGAACAAATAGGTTCAGCCTTGAGAAGGTGAAACCAGACTGCTCCTTGGAGGCAAGGATTCTGAACCTTCGTCTAACATACTTTGGACATGTTACAAGGAGGGACTGGTCCCTGGAGAGGGACGCCATGCTTGGGAAGGTGGAGTTACAGTACAGGAGAGGAAGACCCTCGATGAGATGGATTGATTCAGTGACTGGGGTAATGGGGGTAGGTGTGTCAGAAACAATAAGATTGGCACAGGACAGAGCAGGATTTAGGGCTGTTGTACATGGGGTCTCTGAGTCGCAAGCAACTCGATGGCACATAACACTCCTCTCCAGCACCATAGTTCAAAGGCATTGACTATTCTTTTGTCATCCTTATTTTTTTAAAAAATAGAAATGGTGGTTGATTATTAGAAGCCACTAATTTTATTGCTCCAAACTGTTTAGCAGACATATCTTGATTCAGCTGAGAGAGATGATAACTTGGGTCATAAGATGGTTATTTAAATTTGACCCAGATAAAAACACCATTTCAGTGTAGACCAACAAGTTCCTATTTCTTACCCCCCCCCTTTTTTTTTAAAAAAAGGGGGTTATGTATCAGGTCTCAGTACCTCTCTATTTTTTCTGCCTTTCTTTTGTCATCCTTAATCATTGCCTAACTTTCATATGCAAAGGAAATAATAAACAAGATTATGGCTTGGATCAGCCTCACTTTAGTCTTTAAACTGACATCATTGCTCTCAGCACTTTGCAGAGGCCTTTGACAGACGATTTTCCCAATTCAACCTATCTTGATTTCTTGGCTCCTGTTACCATGAATGGTGATTTGGATCCAAATGAAATGACATTGTTGACAACTTCAGTCTTTTATGTATCTGTCATAATGATGCTTATTGGCTTGGTGGTGAGGATTTTTGATGTTAAGATATAATCCATATTGAAGACCTTGATCTTTCTGCATGCAAAGTGTTTAAATTCCTTTTCACTTTCAGCAAACATATTTATATCCTTTGTATATGGCAGGGTGTTGATTACTCTCCTTCTATCCTGTTGGATGTTCTTCTTCACATAGTCAGTTGGTTTCAGCTCTGTACATGGAACAAAGCATAGTCCAGACCCATGCCTTCCACATAGTTGGATTTTTAGTTAATAGCAAACAAAAATTAGATTCAACAGATTGTAAGTTATTTGTATGCAGTTGCAGAAATGTGTCATCTGAGTGAAATGTTGACCTGCTTACTAAGTACATTTCTGACATAACACCATTATTTTTCTTTTTCAGATGTGTGTTTATATTAGCTTTCTTCTTGTTGTGAGTGGGGCCCGGGGAGTTTCTAACATGATCAGATATGTACAACTGAATCCTGCAGAGTTTGCAGTTGTGTTCAATCTCTCTTATTCCTCTAGCTTTTCATGTGTCCTGCCTTTGTTCGCGTTTCACTAGGCAAGCATTGACCTGGAGCTAATGCACTCAGCCTTCCTCCACAAACTCACATTCTCCAGGAAGAAAGAAAGAAACCAAAGCAAAACTAAAAAAAAAATAAAATAAATTAAAAAAAAAATCTAAAAATGACCTAAATGGGAAAGGCAAAAATAATTTCTTTTACGTATTCAGGGTAATTGCCAATAAGGGCTACTGAGATTTCTTTTATCAATTTATTTATTTCAACAAACAGACGCTGCCCTGTATGTGCTCACTAAGTTGTGCCAGGAAATCTGGAGGACAGCCAACTGGTCAACTAACTGGAAGAGATTGATGTTTGTTCCCATTCCAAAGAAAGGTGACCCAACAGAGTGTGGACATTATCGAACAATATCATTGATATCACATGCAAGCAAGATTCTGCTGAAAATTATCCAAAAACGTTTGGAACAATATGTCAACAGAGAACTGCCAGATGTGCAGGCTGGATTTAGAAGAGGTCGCGGTACTAGGGATATTATAGCTAATGTAAGGTGGATCTTGGCAGAAAGCAGAGAATACCAGGAGAATGTCTGTTTGTGCTTTATTGACTATGCAAAGGCTTTTGATTGTGTGGATCACAACAAGCTATGGCTGACTCTGAGAAGAATGGGAATCACAGAACATTTGATCATGCTTATGTGAAACCTATACTTGGACCATGAGGCAGTCGTCAGAACAGAGCAGGGAGACACTGGATGGTTCAAAATCAAAAAAGGGATGTATTTTGTCTCCATACCTTTTCAATGCAGAACAGATCATCCGAGATGCTGGCCTGTACGAGGAGGAATGTGGCATCAGGGTTGGTGGAAGAATCGTCAACAACCTGCATTATGCAGATGACACAACCCTGCTTGCTGAAACTGAGGAGGACCTGAACACTTGCTGAAGAAGGTCAAGGACTGCAGTCTTCAATACGGATTGAGGCTCAACATCAAGAAAACAAAGATGCTCACCACAGGGCCAATTGGCAGCATCAATATGGATGGTGAAGAGATTGAGATAGTTAACAGTTTTAATTTACTTGGTTCCACAGTCAACACTCTTGGTAACAGCAGCCAGGAAATCAAGAAATGGATTGCATTGGGAAAGTCAGCTGTGAGGGACCTCTCAAGAGTACTTAAGTGCAAGACGTCAGGCTGGAGACAGAAGTGCGCCTGATTCAGGCCAAGTCTTTGCAATTACGTTCTATGCATCGGAGAGTTGGACAGTGAATAGGGATGATAGAAAGAGAATTGATGCCTTTGAGTTGTGGTGCTGGAAAAGAGTGTTGAATATTGGAGAGTTGGACAGTGAATAGGGATGATAGAAAGAGAATTGATACCTTTGAATTGTGGTGCTGGAGAAGAGTGTTGAATATACCATGGACTGCTAGGAGAACAAACAGGTTTGTCCTGGAGAGAGTGAAGCCAGAATGTTCCCTGGAGTCGAGGATTCTGAAGCTTCATATGACATACTTTGGGCATGTTGCAAGGAGGGACTGGCCCTTGGAGAGGGACATCAGGTTTGGGAGAGTGGAGAGATGGTGCAGGAGAGTAAGATCCTCAATGAGATGGATCAATTCTGTGAGTGGCATGGTGGGAATGAACGTGTTTGAGACAGTGAGGTTGGCACAGGAAAGAACGGCATTTTTGGCTCTTGTACATATGTTCGCTGTGAGTCGCAAATGGCTCGATGGCACATAACAACAACAACATAGAGAGCTCATATCATTGTTAGTTTCTGTGCTACAAGAAAATGAAGCTTATTTGTAGGAAAATCGAGTGATTTGTGTGACCAGTAATATCTTTCACAATGATGATATTTTATGATAGGTATTTTCCAGATAGAATAAACAAAATCTTATAATATGCAAGCATTTTTGTACTAATTTCCAGGGTTTGAGGGACAGAGCAGGCAAGAAAGACAGGAATGAGATAGAGTGGCACAGTAAAAGGGCTAATGAGGGTAGGTGTGTCAGAGGCAGTGAGATTGGCCCAGGAAAGAACAAGATTTAGAGTTACTGTGAATAGGGCCTCAGTGAGTCATGGTGGACTTGACACATATCAACAACAACAGCAACAGTACAAATACAAGGGAAGTATAGACAAGTTTGAAAGTGTCATTACACAAGGTCTAAAATAGAATGTGGGGTAGCTTTTAAAACCCAATGCACTTATTTGTATATTTTTGTTTTCTTAATCCTGAATTCCAGAGCTCATAATGTGCTGATATGCCATCTCTACCTTAAACCCTCACCCTTGCCTTTCATTTGCAAATGAGCAAGCAAGTGGCCTGTTTTTAACACATGGTCCATTAACTGCCTTCTACTATTTGCATAGTAATGATAGTGAACCAATGGTGATTTACTGCTCTGGCTTGTATCATAAATAACAGATCATTTACCCTGCTAATTACACTCATTTCCATATCAATAATGTTTTCTGGGTTGGGTTAGATGGCTGCATTAAGAAAATGGAATCAAATGACAAATTGATTTCTTTCTAAAATGGTGTAAAACAGGTATCTGTTACAAGTAGCTACTATGAAGTAAAGGAGATAAATGCAAAATATATATTTTTATCCTTTATCTGTTAATGTAAACATAACAGTATAGATTCATCAATGAAAATAGCTATCCTAAGTACAAGTGCAAATATGAAACAGTTATTTTTCTCAATTGGTGTCTGTTAGCCCTCCTTGGTTAGTGTGCTAATCTTGAGGACTCTATCTCATGTTTACTTTGTGGGTGGGCCAGTTAGCTTTTAGATCTGCTATTATGACTTGAAGGCACATAACAACAACAACAACATTGTGATTTAGATGTTAAGATGTAATCCATATTGAAGGCTGTAGTCTTAGATTTTTCTGCAGCAACCATTCCAAGTCCTCCTCAGTTTCAGCAAGCAGGATTGTGTCATCTGCCTAATACTAATGCAGGGTATTGATGAATCTTCCTTCAATCCTGATGCCATATTCTTCTTCCTAGGTCCAGCTTCTGGAATGATGTATTCAGCATACAGATAACAGATTTAATAGAGAAAAGATACAATCGTGGGGCACACCTTTCCTGATTTTAAACGGTGCAACATTCCCTTCTCTGATTGCCAAGTGTGTATTAACATTAGAAAAAAATTTAAATTGGAGAATATGACAGTGATATACAATGAGTGTATTCCTTTAGATCAACGATACCAGTAAAATTGCTGGGATATGATTTCCACAAACCTTTACTTTATAAAAACCAGTATCTGTGAGTTGAAATTAGATAACTTATGACTATAGAAGAGTGAGCTGGCTGTTGCATGCCTTCCCCCCCCCCCACCTTCTAATGTACTAAACATTAGTTTCCTAAGTAGAAAACTAAATTGTATAATGTTAAATTCACTTTTTGGAACAGTTTCCAGAAATACATTAATACATGAGAAGACATTATTGATTGTCTTTTTGATGTCATACATAATGTTTCTGAAATTCACATTTAGGTATGAGTGCTATAAAATAAGACTGTGCATCACAATGATCTGTTTATATATTAAAGGAAGGCATGGATGTCTGATGTTCTCAACACCTTTTCAAAGCTTACCAGTTTGTTTCATAATATACTTGGTAATAAATTTTTTCTAACATTGCACTGAGAGCAAATTAATTGTTATGTAGTGCAAAATATTTAAAAATACAGAAATTAAAAGCAATGTAAACAAGTTGAGATTGTTTTTTAAATGTTTTTATTAATAATTTTTTACAATGCAACATATTTTATAGCATATTCTTTGCATTTAATTCCCCCCATTCATTCATTGTTGCACGTTTTCCTCCCTGCCCACCATTCCCCCCAGTTCATTTTTCTCTTTGAAAAAAATTATTTCATTGTTATACAATCTTCCCCAAAACCAGAGTCTACTTTATTATGCATTTCTTTTTCTGTAATCTTGTCATGACAATAACACCTAATCCTATATTTTAAACAGTTCTCGCCCTCATCTGTTTCAATGCATTATACATTATTTATCCCCTCTTTTCTTAGGTTTCCCCTAACCCTGATGTCAGTCCCGTTTTACAACAGTGGCACTATGCAGTATTTGTCCTTTTGTGACTGAGATATTTCACTCAACATAATTTCCTCTAGAGTCTCCCATTTTCTATACTATTTCATGAGTTTTTCATTTTTCAATGTAGCATAGTATTCCATTGTGTGAATATACCACAGCTTCTTTATCCATTTGTTTGTTGTTGGGCACTTAAATTGTTTCCAACTCTTTGCTGTTGTGAAGAAAGCCACAGTAAACATGGGTGTGCATGTATCTGCTTGGGTGACAGTTATGGTCTCTTTGGGGTATATTCCCAGTAGTGGAATTGCTGGTTTAAATGGTATTTCTATTTGCAACTTTTTGACAAAGTGCCATCCTATCTTCCATAGTGGTTGTACCATTTTACATTTCCACCAACAGTGAATAGGGTTCCAGTTTCTCCACAACCTTGCCAGCATTTGCTGTTTGCTGCTCGGTTGAATTTTGCTGTTCTTACTGGGATAAGATGATATCTCATACATGTTTTGATTTTTATCTCTTAAAGCTAGGTATTTGAACACTTCTTCATGTGTTTGTTCGCCATCTGAATGTCTTTTATGGTGGAGTGTCTCTTCATATGAATGTCTTTTATGGTGGAGTGTCTCTTTATGGTGGAGTGTCTGTGCCCATTTTTCAGTTGGATTGTTTACTTTTCTATCTTGTGGAGCTGAAGTATTCTGTAAATTATTTTTTTAAACCTCCCCCAAATATAAAATTAAATTCCTCTACTAATATCAACAGTAGTTATCAGTTCAAGTAGTCTTAAAAATCTCAGATATAGTCAATATTCTAGATCTCTGTCCTGCAAGAAATAGAACAACAGTTATTTCAGTTATAAGTATGGATAGATTACTCTGTATGGATAGATTGCATTAGTTTAAATACAAAATATACCAAAATCAGTAAGAGGTCTGCCACTCCAAACATACATAGGACTCCTACTTTTCAAAAGTTTCACTTTGTGCCACTTAAATCTATGCCACTTTAAGGCTAATGAAAAATATGCATCAGAAGCTATTTTGTTTTTCAGCATTTATTATTTTGATAACCAAAATGAAATCTGTAGGAGAATTTCTCTACAGGAAAAAAAAATAAAGAGTCAGGACATCCTTCCTCCCCACCTCCACCTGGAATGAGGTTCCCAAGCTCCTACCGAGGGAATTACACTCGCTATTTCAATATCAACCTCCAAAGCTTGGAACTATGTCTGTGAACATAGTATGTTGGTATTATTCTAGGTTTTATGTGTTTATTGGTATGATTCAGTAGCTTATATTTTGAGATAGGTATGCTCAAGTATTTTCCCATATAAATTATTAATAATTACTTCTTTGCTTTATTCCATTTGAAAATAAGATCCATTCAATTACTATATCAATACATTTTTAGTTTATTAAGTATTTGCATGTTGTTGTTGTTGTTAAGTGCCATCAAGTCACAGGCGACTCATCGCGACCCTATGAAGGAGAATCCTCGACACTTGGGTGCCTTTCATCCTCTCTCCAGGTTCATGGGGTTTCCGGAGGCAAGCTGTTATGGAAGTGGATGCCACTCCTCCTTCTATGCTTGTTTTTATCAGGGAGCTCCACCCCACTCTCCGTCCGCATTGAGTAGCCAACCCTTAACACATTTGACACATCAGCGTCACAGTGTGCAGCCTCATGGCAACCACAAGTGACCGCTGTACAGCAGTTTATACACCATGGCTATATGACCCAGAGGAATGTCTGAACAAAAACAATGAAAGACAGGCCCTGGAGCCGCGGATTAAAAGTCACCCACCTTTGTCTTGGTAGCATCATTTTCTGTCCACTGGTACAGCTGATCTCTCTCTCTCTCTGTTGATACCGTTGTTAAGTGCCGTGGAGTCACAGGCGACTCATAGCGACCCTATGAAGGACAGTCCTTGATGCTGATACTGTATAGTAACCTGGGGTTCCTGTGATGCTGAACCTGGTTCCATTGGGATGTCAGATGCCATAATGGTTATCCATGCTGGACAGTGTTTGGTGGAGCTCACAGTTTAAGGCAGGTTTGGAAGCAGAAGTGACATTCATTTGCTAAACAATATGCCTCTGGAAAATGTATGAACTTTGAAAAATGATGATAGTTCTAGAAAGGCTTCAGGTCTTTCATTCATAGCATAACTCTGAGTCGTGCTCAGTTTGATGGCAATCAACAACAACAATATACCTTATAAGTGAACACACAAATGCTAACAAGGATATAGTAATATGTCTAATTTAAGATAGAGAATAGAAAAGCTTCCTAGAAATTACGTTGTTGTTGTTGTTGTGTGCCGTCGAGTATCTTGCAACTCATAGTGACCCTATGTACAAGAGCCCTAAACCCTCCTCTATCCTGTGCCAACCTCACTGTCTCTGACACACCTACTCACATTACCCCAATTACTGAACTGATCTATCTCATCGAAAGTCTTCCTCTCTTGCGCTGCCCCTCCACTCTCCCAAACATGATATCCCTGGCCAAGGACTAGTCTTTCCTTACAACATGTCCACAGTATGTCAGACGAAGTTTCAGAATCCTTGCCTTCAAGGAGCAGCCCTATTTCACCCTTTCCAGTATAAACCTGTTTGTTCTCCTCGCAGTCCATGGTATATTCAGCACTCTCCTCTAGCACCAAAGCTCTAAGGTATCAATTCTTTTTCATCATCCCTAGTCATTGTCCAGCTCTCTGGTGCATAGCACGCAATTGCGAAGACTATGGCCCAGATCAGTCATACCTTAGTCTCCAGCCTGACATTGTTACTCTTCAGTACTCTGGAGAGGTCCCTGACTGCTGACTTTCCCAACATAATTCATCTCTTGATTTCCTGGCCGCTGGTACCAAGAGTGTTTGTTGACGGTAGAGCCATGCAAACTAAAACTGTTAACTGTCTCGATCTCTTCACCATCCATAATGATGCTGCCAGTTGGCCCAGTGGTGAGAATCTTTGTTTTCTTGATGTTGAGCTTCAAACCATATTAAAGGCTGCAGTCCTTGACCTTCTTCAGCAAGTGATTCAGGTCCTCCTCAGTTTCAGCAAGCAGGGTTGTGTCATCTGCATAACACAGGTTGTTGATGGCTCTTCCAGCAATCCTCATGCCACATTTCTCCTTGTACAGCCCAGCATCCCGGATGATCTATTCTTTATACAAATTGAGAAGGTATGGAGACAGAATACATTTCTGGTGGATACCCTTTACAATTTTGAACCATGCAGTGTCTCTTTTCTCTGTTCTGAAGACTGCCTCTTGGTTCAACTATAGCTTTCACATAAGCACAGTGAAATGTTCTGGGATTTCCATTCTTCTCAGAGGCAGCATCAAGTCTATTTAGTGTTTATGACCTGTTTTCATGTTTACGTACCTAATAGAACAAATAGATATGTCATGGAGAAAGTCCAGCCAGAGTGTTTTTTGAGGCAAAGATAATGAAGCTTCATCTCACAAACTTTGGGAATGTTGCTAGGAGAGGTTATTCCTAGGAGAGGGACATCAGGCTTGGGAAGGTGAAGTATCAGTGCAAGACAAGAAGACCATTGACCAGGTGGGTTGACACAATGACTGGCAATGGGATTGCATATGTCAGAGATTGTGAGGATGGCATGGGATAGAACAGGGTACTTGTTGGCTGTTCATAAGGTTGCTGTGAGTCATACTTGACTTGATGGCATCAAACAACAACAACTGCCATCACTGGAGGAAAGATCAGTCTAGGGAACCCATGTGCAAAGTTAAATAGATACTTGGAGAGTTTCCTTTTAAGTGTATTTATATCCACTGCTTCAGAGTTCAGGATAAGGCTAATTTACTACTTGTGCACTGACTACCTATCATGCCATTTATTATCACCACAAATTTACTGGAGATCATATACATTTGTCTGTTCTGAAAGGCCTTGTGATATCAGAAGGCCAGTTCAGTAGTTTTTCCACAGCAATTAGAGGTAGATGGAGAATGGATTTTTACTATATCTTTGCTGAAAGGACTTAAAACTCTGAGCTACTAATGTTACAGGGCTCATTTAGTTAGAAGTTAATCATGCTGTTTGAATCAAAACTCGCCAGAGAGTGATACTGTACTTCTTAATATGAGACTTACAAAGTGTATTTCAAGGAAAGTAGTAATATTCTAGTTCCTTTAAGAATTCTTCTCTGCACTGACATTCACTGTTAATAAACGTAATTATAATACAGTGGACTATGAAGAACTGTATTATGAAGCTAATTCAGTGTTGGAACACTTTAGAAACACCAATTGTCCAGATTCTCCTTGCCTTCAGTTAAAACAACTCTTCAAATTATTTCTTGTTATGAAGTCTGTGTGTCAATCATTTGTCTTTCACAGAAGAAATATTTATAATTATAACTTAATTAGTCATCTGAAAAGAAGATTTCCTTTTTTTAGGAAGCTTTGCTGTTATTAATGCAAGTATTTTTGAAAGGAATATCTATTCATTCTCTTCTTGGTTAAAAATCACTATTGGTTTTTTTCTTAATACTTTAGTTTTTCATTTCATGAGTGTCAATCTTGTATAAATGTTCTTCTCACTTTTTTGCTAGATTTATTTTAGAAAAATACAATCTTTCCATCTGAAACTAGTGTGAAGTTTTATCATCTTAATTGATATTGAATATGATTTGAGGTACTCTTAACTTTTCATCTCTCAACTTTTATAAAATAGTATGTTTAGACAGTCTTTTGGGGAACTCTAGAAAATATTACTAACCGAATGAGTTAGAACATATGACTTCTGTATTGTTGCTGTGTGCCATCAAGTTGGAATGGACTCACAGTTGACCCTCCAATGGGCAGTAAAGAGGCGGTAACTCACACAGGAGGAAATGATCCATCCTTCTCTTTTAGAGCAGATGGTGTATTCAAACCAGTTAACTTTAGGATTTTGTGACTTAAAAATACAGCTTCTTACCATTAGGACACCAATGCTCCATGTAGATTACCAGATTAGTTTCATATTTACAAGTATCACTTCATATAGTTTGAATTTGACAGTATGTTAGTGGGGGTGTAACATCAGACCTTCTCATATTTTTTTAAAAAGGTCTATCAATTTCAGTGAAAGACTTTCTTTTCAATGTCACTAAGAGGAAGTAGTCCTCAGACAAATTTCAGTACAATAAATGAGGTTTAATTGATGAGCTAGCTTATAAGGATTAAAATATATATATGTAACTAAGGGAGCGAAGGTTTTCATCGAACCAGCACATAACCGTTGAATACAGCTTTGTTAAAATTACTCAAGTGAATTGTTGTGCATTGTATTGCCATTCTTTGCTTTTTATCTTTCTGAACTCAGTTTGCTTATTGAGTTATTTTTTGTTAACATAAATCAGTATAAGAGTAAATATGATAATGAACAATCTTGTTTTATTTTATTAATAAACTGATGTTGTTGAGCTGAGCATGACCATAGCGATCTTATAAACAAAAGGCCCGAAGCCTTTCTATAGTTTTCAACATTTATCAAAGTTCATAGAGTTTCCTTTCCGGGGATGCCACTCCTGCTTCCAAATAGCAAACTGATAGGTATTGATATTAAAAACACTTCATTTTCATGTTTACCGTAGCGGATGAAGTAGAGCTGCCTGCAGATTTCCGGGGCTGTAAATCTTTGCAGAGCAGACTCTTAGCCCCTTTCTCCTGCAATGTGCCTGGTGGATTTTGAACCACTGACCTTTTGGTTAACAGACTTGTGCTCAGTCACTGTTTCACCTACCGCAGAGACTATGGTTCATTAAATGTGACCTAGTAAAATTTTAAAATACATATATAGAACTTGTTTTAACTAGGAAATATACAAGAAAAATCTCAAGTGAATTTTGAACTGTAAATACATCGTCAGTCAGAAACTGGAAAAATGTATCTCCTGGTCTTAATAATTTAATGGTAATTTCTTTAGAATTTATTTTAAATCTCATTCTGTCATTCCATTCAACTCAAAGACTCAGACTTATTGCTGTTGAGTTGGAACTGACAGATATTTGACCCTTCATTGGGTTTCCAAGCCTGTAAATAGAATGGGAGATTTCTCTTCTTTCACTCAGGTAGTTGGTGAGTGTGAGCTGCCAGCAAGGTGTGGCCTTTGGGGTAGAAACAGAACTCTCTAGAGACTGTCATCCAAGGGGTCCTGTCGTATTTATTTAATTTTTTTTCTTAAGAATTGATACCTTTGAGTTGTAGCACTAAAGATGAGTGCAGAATATATCATGGACTGCCAAGAATACAAATAAGTGTGTCTTGGAGGGGGTGAAACCGAGTTTATCCTTGGAGGCTAGGATTTTGAAGCTGTGTCTCACATACTTTGGGCACATGGCCAGGAGGGACCAATCCTTGGAGAAGAACATCTTTCTCAGAAAGGTGGAGGGACAGCACAGGAGAGTGAGACCCTGGATGTGATGGATTGATACAGTAACTGGGGTGATGGGGTGTGTTGGAGTCAGTGAGACTGGCTCAGGACAGGGCCGACTTCAGAGCATAGGGTCACTATGAGTCTCTGGCAACTTGATGACACATATATCCTGTAGGCAATTAATTTATCATAGTATTTCATTAAAGGCCTCATAATCTAAGTTTGAGTAAAGCAAAATAGAAGCCATTCTCATTTACTTCAAAATTGGATTATAGGAAGTAGTTGATACTATCTGTTAAATTTGTTATCTTTTAAAACATTGTGAAAAAGACCTGCTAGTAAGTAAAGGTAGGAGAGTTATTGTTGCTGAGGTGAGTGACTCTTACCTGAACTGAAAGAGTCATTAGTTCTGTATTAATTCTGATTTCTGTAGTGACCCCAGATTACATATATATATGTCAGGAATATACTACATTGCTAATAATGATGTAAGAGTTGAACTTGAGTCTCTCACAAAGGTCATAAATGTAAGTTAAATTAATCTTGTCATGGATTTAAAGACTTTATTCATGTTTTATGTGAATGCATTACCTGAGTTTGAATGATTCAAGAATAAGGCAGTTTGAAGCTCAGGGTTTTAATTTGGGTACTGAAGATCTTTATTGTCTTTCTCAGTGTAGGAAGAAAAGATCTTGAAAATGAACAAAAGTTTCTGAACTCTTTTCTTAAGGGTTACATCTTTTCACAAGACTGCAGTGGGTGTAAGCCAAATCTCTCGAGCTAAGGCATGAAAGGATGTTGTGAATAGTGCAGTATTGTGCATTTCTCTCAGAGACAGGAAACTGGAGGGCTTGATGTGTGTCTTAATTTCCCTACTCCTATCCTTGCTGCCATGTTTTCAACAGCCTGTTCATTTTGACGTGACAGATAAATAGGTATGGGTGAACCTAGTGGGTGGCTGAATTTCAGTTGATTGAATTGGCAAGGAAAGATGCTTTACCTCCCCCGTCCCTGGACCTTTTACAATTCTGTTTAAAAGACAAATGTAAATGAATAGAACATTTCAGTGATGGTCCCATGCATTGTATTGCCCCAATATTTAGAAGGCTCCACATTCTGGTACTGTCATCTTGGAATTCTCAATTTTTGTACAAAGAGCCTATAATGCTATTTCACATTGGGACTGGAAGTTAACTCTCCAATTATTGCTTGTTTAAAAATAAAACACAAACTCCCTCAAAATAGAACAAATCAGTATACATTTAGATGTGAATGTAGAAAACTTACACTTAGTTTATTACTTCAGAGAGAAAATAAACTGAGTGTAGACGCTATTGTTGTGATACTATTTAACTAAGAGTCACATTCATATATAACTGGACATTTTATCTTTATCATAGAGTATTATGATATCTCATTGTTCTCCAAATGAACTTGCCAGCCACACTGTGGAGAAGATATTTGGTACTCTGTTTTCATACAGATTTACATTCCAGAAAACCTTATGGGGCAGTTTCCGCCTGGTGCATAGAGTTGTTATGAGTTGAGATTTAATAGAATGACAATAGATTTGGGTTTTTCGACATCCTTTATTTATATATTTTCATCACTTAAATGCTATTCCCTTTGGCTATAATGATATAAAAGATCTGTAAATACAAGTATACATCGTTCCAAGGAAAATGCCTCTCTCATTCAGAAAAATAAAGTTCTGTTAAGCGATGCTTTTGTTTCTATTTGTCCTGCATTTCTTGCATCTGTGGCAAGTGTTGCTAGGGCTAATTTTCAGATAAAGGACTAATCTCTCTTTAGAAGCATTCATATGAGTTCTTAAATATAAACTCTTCTTTAAGAATTCAGATTGCATAGCCAGGTTATTCCTCTTTAGTTTTGTATCATTCTTCAGTAAGTTCTTCCACTTCTAGAATACGTTGGTAAGAAGGTGATGATTGATGGGAAGATGAAGTTTCAGAGTTACTCCAGTGGGCTAATGAGATCTCATCCAGCATTTTCTTGAAATCATCATCATCAGAGTCAGCTTAATAGATTCAGAGACTTACTTGTGAAATTTTAAAAAAAGCCCCACAAAACCAAAAACACAAACCATGCTATTCCTACTTGAATTAGCATCAGGTTGGCAAAGCCTAAGGCAACTTTTGTCCTAGTTTATGTTTGAACTCAGTTCTCTGAATATTTATATTTTACATGCCAAATTTATAAGCAGACAGAAATCTGTACGTGTAACCATTTATTGTGACAACGATACCATTAGACAAATGAGTCTGGTCACAGAACATGAGGTAAACTTCCCTATCTTTAGCCAGCTTTCTTATGTGGATTCCAATTTTAATCAATTCAGTATTCTTTCTAGTACAGATTAATAGAAAGCTGGGGTTGGGGGGACAGACACTTTACTAATTTCTGCATATTATAAGACTAGGACTGCATATTATAGACCTCGGAATGAATTGTTCAAGTTCCCATTTTGGGGAGTATTACATTTTACAGTTAAGCATATAACTTATCAGTTTGTTTTCTAATAGTAAGATTGGGGCCTTGAAAGTTGTTGAAATGTGCCACATTAAAAAACACTCAAGTTTTTAAAAAAACACACAAGTTTTAGAATTAAGCGACTTAGAGCCATATAAAGTTCTGATAGCATTCTGTAAAGAATTTTGGGAAGGCAGGACCCCTCTATCTACTCAGAACACTCAGTGTACTAAATTGCAGACATTAAATTATTTGTTTGTTACAAGTTTTTCATTAGAAGAATATAGAATGAAAATACGTATACGATTTTACTAGTAAGGCAATGAATCTGCCAACTGAGAAGCTTTAGAGAACATTGCTCCTTTTAAAGTACTCTGTGATATTTAGTGGTAAAGCATATTACTTTTGAAATGTAAAGGCTCTTTAACAGCAGCCAGCATATTTTAGGGAGAAATCATTGAGGTACTGCTAGGTTTTGAAAATTTTTGGTTTAGGTTCATATATATTCTTTAGGAGTGATGCAATCATATTATGTACCATTTTATGGAACATTTTCATATACATTCCTTCATCAAATTCTAACAGCCCTGGACAGTAGTAAATTTACCTTTTCTCATCCATTTAAAGGTGAAGAAATTTGAGAAGCTAAGTAAGTAGATTTACCTGGTTCCTGTTGCTATTAGCTGTCCTAGACTGTACCCGAAACAAAACCGGTTTCCTGTTGTCAAAGAGATTCTGACTCAGCGATCTCCCATTGGGATTCTGAGCCTGCAAGTCTCTAGGGGACGAGACTTCCTATCTTTCTATAGGAGAGGGCCTGTTAGACTCATCAGCCTTTGGGTTTACATCTGGACTCGTTACACACTGCGCCACCAGGCTCCCTTGTCTGAGGCTGTGGTGTGGTTTTATGTACTTATTTTCTGGAATGCACTCGCTAAAGAAAATCTAAGCCGAAAATTATTTAAGAATTGTGCAACTCTGTGAATTCACACATACATGCATTTTCATGTGAGACTAAATGTGAATGTAATTACGATAATATTTTTAGGGAACTCTTAAATAACCTAAATATGAAGAGAGAGAGAAATGCAAACATGAACTGAGTAATTATTCCAAGTTCTTTTTCCTGTGGTATGCTGTTCCTCTATTGTCTGTTCTGCTGAGTTTCTGAATTATGATATTCTTTCCTTTGACAACTTTCAGACAAACTTGGCATACAAAGTGTAGGGATGCTTCGCAGTTGTGTTTTTTGTAACCTTGAATATTTATGATTAACATAATTATATTAAACTTAGATAAAAATGTTGAGTTTTTTGTTGTTAGTTCCCCCCCAGTTGAGTAAATGAAATATAACTGGGAACTTTAATGTTCTGGGCAATTCTCATGATATCATCAGTTATGTATATGACTTCTTAGCTTTTTTATTTTTTAAAAAAGATCATTTACAAGACAGTGACCCGCTGTGCAGGAACTTTACCTGCTTCAAAGATGGACAAAAGTATTTTTCTGGCTTTTTGCATGGGTCACAAATGAATACAGAGGAATTGTCTTGATCACGGGCCTGATAGAGATGATAAATTTTAATTATTAGCGAATTTGATGTTCTATTTTTTAAACTATTTTGCAAACAAATGTTACCATATTTACAATGATGTGTAGAGTTCAGTATTTTCAGAATTGAAGTTTCAGCTGAGTGAGATCTGGAGGCATAGGACCCACATACAAGACAACTCTGCTCAATTTGAAAAAAAGAAATTAAGGGGGAAACTCGATTTGGCACTGATTTTGGAAATTTTTTTATTTTTAGTTTATATTGGCTATGTTGGCAGACAACATTTGTATACATTGTATTTCACACTTTCCTTCATTCACATTGTGTTTCATACAAAAAAGTTAATCACCATTGAACTCTGACCACTACTATCCTGTTTTTTTTTTCAGAGTAGATTCCACACTCTTAAACACTTTGTTAAATTTGGAGAATGACTAAATGAAATTTATGAAGAGAAAATCAGGTCTACTCTAATTCTCATTTCTGCAACCTCCAGAGGAGAATGAGCATGGAAAGTGTGTCTTAAGAAAAATCAGAGAGAGAATTCATGAAATGGGTTCGTGAGAGGCAACCTGACTAGTTACCTAGACTTTGAAGTGATTGAGAAATGATGGTGTTGGATACGTAGAGCTGACCCAAGAAAAAGACAGAGTGTTTTCTAGGGACCAGGGGAAGACTGTCAGCAAAAATTTCATGGGTCATGTTAGATCCTGTCCAAGAGGATACTTGAAAAGTTAATACTATGAAGGATTGGGGATAAGTAAGATTGTTGTATGACAGAAGTTAGGATTTATGATGTATAGGATAATTACATTACACTGAATATCATAGCCCAGCCAAAGGACACATATATGGACAGACACAATTCAATTCGTGACAAAGAATAAATGAGATCATTCATTCATTTCATCTTGCTCTACTCTTCTACATTTATTTTTAAGTTACTAGGAAGCTCTGGTCGCCTAGTGGCAAGAAGCTGCGCTGCAACCCTGAAGGCACACGGTTTGAGGCCACCAGCTTCTCTGTGAGAGAAGTGTGGGCAGTCTCCTCCTGTGTGATTAACTGCCTCTGAAAACCCACTGGAGGGTCAGCTGTGGGTCAGTCCCAAACCTGTGGTACACAACAACAACAAGATTGTTCTATATAGCCTTGTGAAGGGAAGTCTAGAAGTAGAATCTCAGGTATGTGGGTTGGAGAGGGGCTATGATTTCCCGTAGATCTCACAGACATGTAGGGGAGAAGAGTCACTGTATCTAATTGTCAGGTAATGTCTCTTAACCTGTCAAGGAGCAAGATTTTTTCCCCTCCTCTTTCTCGTCTCTAAGAGAGAAAGTGTAGAAACTCAAACAGGAAAAGAAAGAAGTCATTGTGTCATTTTCCGTAATAGCAGTGCTTGTTCATCAAAACAGGTATCCTGACAGCTATAATTAATGTCACTGAATGGTACATGTGATGAATGCTGTAATAGTAAATGTTTCATTACATATATATTTATTGCACTAAAATAATAATTATTTCTCCCTTCGTGCATTGACTGTTTTGATGTGACTTTATTATATAGATAAATTACATTTTCTAACATTGAGTCTTATAAATATCAAACCTTTAACTCTTCTAAATCTTAAAGGAAACTTTTGATAGGAAAGAATAACAGTTATAAAGAAAATGTAAATCAATGTGGTAAAGGAACAAAATTTAAAGACTACTAAAAAAAATTTAAAGACTACTGCTAAAATTATAAGTTTTTTTGGTTCTGACACCAAAATGTAGAACTGAAACTACTAAATGGAAATAAATACATTTGTTTACTTCTGATCCATGAGGTTAAATTTAACATATAAAAAGTAGCATTTTTAGAGTGCTCTTGACTTAGTTGTAAGGAGTTGCTTGGCCAGGACAAAGGCAGAGGGTTTGAATCTGACACTTGCTTTTTGGGGGAATGATAAACAGCCTCCTCTCATGTGATTTATCACCCCTGGATACCCACTGCAGGGTCAGCTATGAGTCAGTTCTCACTCGATGACATGTAACATAAGAACCATCTAGTTAGCCAGACACCATGTAATTGATACAAATACTAAATGCTGCTGTTGTTACGTATCACTGAGTCAGAACCCACTGACTCGAGAGTTGATTGCTCGTCTTTCTCTCACAGAGAAGCTGGTTGATTTGAACTGTGTAGCTTTGGGTTGACAGTTCAACCCCTTACAACTAAGCCACCAGAGCTCCTTATTAAATGTTGTTGTGTTGTGTACCATAGAGGAGAAATGGACCCATAACTGACCCTCTGGTGGGTTTTCAGAGAGTTAATCATACAGGAGGGGACTGCCCATACCTCTCCTATGGGACAGCTATATGAGCCGTATTAAATAAAACAAGAGACTTTAATGTCAAAATGATTTGGGCTGCTCTAATTAACAGTTCTTTCTTTTTATTATTACATTTCTTTTAATGTAAAATCTAGCTTGTTTAAATATGAATAAGTTAGATTAAGACAGTTTTAAAACACTGGTAAATCTAGTATTTAAAAAGTCAGTCATCAGAGACCATAGATGTACTTCATTTCTTGGAAGTTATAAATTAACTTCCAAGATACCAATATGGGCTCTTTGAGGACCTCTGTGAGTATATCTACATGAATATACACAACACCAGATAATTGTGGCCGAGTGTTTTAAGCCCATGTTGGAGGTTGTGGATAATAGATGCTAAAGAGTCGGAGCAGAAACTGTTAGACAACATTGTAATTGTAAGTGAAATAACTGAAGTTGACGTTATTGTGTACGTTTGAGTTAGAATCAACACATAATTGACCTTCCAGTGGGCTGTCAGAGTAAATTGCATGGGAGACATTGCCATCTTTCTTCAGTGGTACAGGTGGTAGATGCAGACTTGTGCTTCTACACTTCTCCTTACCAGTGTTGTATTATGTACCGTCCAGTCAGATCTGACTCAGAGCTGAGCCTCCAGTGGGTTTCCAGAGTCAGCAGGTTGTACAGGAGGAGACTGCCCATCTTTCTCCCAGAGAGATTCTTGTCAGTCCGTAGTGTGTACCTTTCACATGGCAGCTCAACTCGACCACTAAGCCAAAAGAAACTTCGCATATTACATACGACTGTTTTACACTAAAGTATGATGTTGTCTCTTAGGAATGAAATACACCTATGGTCTCCAATGACTGACTTTTTAAATACAAGATAACTCACAGACTACACAGAATATATTGTTGTTGGGTGCTGTCGAGTTGAGTACGACTCCTAGAGACCCTTATGAACTAAAGATCTGAACCTGGTCTTGGCCTGCACCATCCTCACACTTCCTGACACACAGGAGCCCATTGTGGCAGTCACTGTGGCAATCTCTTTAGGAAATCCAAAGGCAATAATTTAGGGTAGTAGCAAAATACGCTCACTGAGTCAGGCCAACTGCTGACATGTGCTCGCAGGCATCTCAGCCTCAGCCCTTAGGCCAGTGTTACAAAGCTCAAATGCCCACGGTGGCTCTCTCCTGCGTGGTCATCCAACAAACATGAACCAAGCCCCTTAAAGGCTTTGGTTCCCTGTAGGGTAGCCGTCCAGAGATCCCGAGATAAACTTATTTCATTTCTCGGGTTCTCTGCTGTAGCTGGTGTGGCTCCTGCTCCCTGGTCCCTGCTCTGACTCTCACAAGAATCTCTCTGCTCAAAAGGCCACTTTGCATTCTCTTGCTTTCTCCCCCTCTCTACCCCTTTCTTCTTTATTTGCAGCTGGTGAAGTTCTCCTTTTCTGCTGGTGCTTAGTTGAATGACAAGACTAACCCATCCCCTTGTCCATGGGCTAACACACCCTATTCACACATTCCCTCCCATCCACATGACAGTCAGTGGCTAGGAAGGCTGTCTTGAACAATATACCCTTAATACCACGTGTGTCATTCAAAAGAAATACTGATGATAATGATTCTGATCACCTTCTTCCTTAAAATCATGCCTTTTTTTTTAAGTCCTTACATTGTTTAGTGGTGTAAGCTATCTTTTAATTAAATATTATTCCTATAAAATACTTCAACATTTGGAAAACAGAGGCAGTTCTTTTAAATTTGATAGCTGACCAATCTAGGAGGCTTCTTCAATATCTAACAATCAGAGTCTATTATTTTAGATGTGTTGTTTACTTCAGATGAAACCTAGACTGCTAAATCACTGTGGCACTTAAATGAATTTAGGCTTCAGGAGTAGCATTGTTTACTGTGAGTAATCAGTTCATCTCTGAAATTTGGGATTGATGTGACTTCTTATTAGGGCACAGACTTGGTGACATATTTGCTCCTGAACCTGCAATAATTAACATTTTCATTGTATCATTCAGTGATTTAGCACCATGTTGGAGACTGATGAATGGGACTCAGGAGATCAGCAGTGTGGAGCTAGAAATTCATTCTGGATATTTCACAGTCAAAAGGTTTAATAAATACTCAGCATGAACATGTGATAAGTAAAACTTTTTGGCAATCAAGCTTCACAGACTAGACATCACTTGTTTTGCTTGTTTTGTATTTATTTAAGCTTTCCCCCCCCCAACAAATATTGTACCCACAAATGAACATAATACTGCTGGTTGTTTTTACTCCAATAAACTCAGGTGTATGTTTGCTACATTTCTTTTGGAAAAGACATCTAAATTTATACTGAGCAATTAAGTTCGGTATTACTACTTATGCATGCATACATACACAAAAGAGTTTCTTTTCTCGGATATTTAGGTCAATAAAATAAAAACCTATAAGCAAACTTTTAATACTGTGCAATTAGCTCCACTGTAATAGGATTTAGAAAGTAAAGAGCTGCTAGGTGAAGGGGTGGTATCTAAATGAAGAGAAACTATTTTAAGGTAATTCTTTTCTTTCTGGAAGGTGATAGAGTGTCTGTGCTAAGAGAAGTTTACATGCAAAGAGAGTGGAGTAGGTTGTGAAAATAGGGCATGTTCAGGAGCCCCCTGAAACCCTTGAGTGGGAGACTGTGGAATGCTGTAGGACTGGCTTGGGTGAGAGAAAAGAGCTTACATTTCTTTGCATGACATATTAAGTATTTTGGGCTTTTTTGGTTATTATTATGTTTTATGATAATGGAGAATTCCTGGAGGGCACAATAATTTGTAGAAGTCCTTGATTATAGACTTTTCGTGTAAAATGTCTCCTATTCTATCCAGATTATTGAGGAGCAATGATATCAGTTTGAGGACTAAGGTGCACCTTATTCAGGCAATGGTCTTTTAAGTCACTTGGCATGCATCTGAGAGCTGGACAGTGACTAAGGATGGCAGAGGAAGAATTGATGCCTTTGAGATTTGGTGTTGGAGTATGGAATATTCCATGGACTGAAAACAAACAAACAAATAAACAAACAAACAAACAGATATGTCTTGGAGAAAGTGCAGCCAGAGTGCTTCTTGAAGACAAAGGTGTTAAAGCTTTGTCTTACATACTTTGGACATGTTGCTGAGAGAGGCAATTCATACTTGGAGAGGGACATCATTCCTGAAAAGATGGAGGGTTGGAGAAAGAGAGGAAGACCTTCAACCACATGGCTTGACATGAAGACTGCAGCAGCAATGGGTTGAAAGTGTCAGCGATTGTGAGAATAGCACAGGATAGAACAGGCTTCTGATCTGTTTATAGGTCCACTATGTGTAATACTGGATTTGATGGCACCTAACAATGACAACTGCAGGGCTGATAACATAAGGGGTGTGTGTGTGTGTGTGTGTGTGTGTGTGCAATGACAACTGCAGGGCTGATAACATAAGGGATGTGTGTGTGTGTGTGTGTTTTCTTGAGCCAGTAATCAATGCGTTCATGAATATATTAAGGTGCATGATAAGCAAAATTGTTTCTAGTGTATGATGCATCTCTAAAGGTTTTTAACAACAAAAGTAAATTTCTCATTAATCATGTACCTATTCTATATTCTTTATCCAGTGGCTTTTACATAATCTCAAATCATTTAGTTCTTATAATGAAAATGAAATAACTGTAATATGTGTAGTCATCTTTTATCTGCAATTTGTAACAGCACATAAGTAGCAGTAATTTTGTCTCTTAATATGGCTTTTAGCTATATATGCTTTTCCCATTTTTTCACTCAGAAATTGGCCATTTCATCTTTCCAGACGGAGTAGTCAAGCTACTTCTGAACCTGCTGCGTTATTTTCAGTACAAAGTGAACCTATTTCTGTGGTTCCCTTTTGACTCTCAGGGAGTTATTTGAACATTGATTTACTAGGGCACACAGTCTTACTGTAGGTAGATACCTCAGGGGGACGTTCAAACTGTTAGATTAGAAGTTGAGCACAAAACTTTTGTGCCACCCGGGGACCTATTTCTGTCTGTAGTTTAAACCCACTGCCACTGAGTTGATTCCTCTGTAAAGGGACTCTCCATTGTATTTCCAAGGCTGTGGATCTTTCTAGGACCTGACTACTACCCATTCTTCTCCCATGAGCAGCTAATGAATTCAAACACTGCCTTCTGCTTATGCCACCAGAGCTCCTTGTCTCCAGGGTTGTTGTTGTTGTTGTTAGATATTGTCGAGTCAGCTACGACTCTTAGTGACTATGTACAGTAGCTCTGAAACTGCTCTTTACTGAACCAGTCTCACTGTCTCTGACACACTTACCGCCATTACTCCAGTTATTTTGACAATACATCTTATCTGGGGTCTTCCTCTCCTGTTCTGTCTGTCCCTCGCCCCTTTCAAGCATGATATCCTTCTCCAAGGACTCCTGGCTCGAGGCCCAAAGTATGTGAGATGAAGTCTCAAAGTCCTTGCCTCTCTAGGGTTAGTTAGGATGAATATAATTTGATCTGAATCTTAAACAAAAGAATTGAAAGTTTACGGAAGATTGGCAGAAGAAGAAAACAGCTAAAATAAGAGAAAAATCACACTGCTTCGGCTTAATATTTAAGTAGCTTTAGGGCTCATTATTTTGAGCTTCTGTTAGAACTGGCATTATGTGGTATTTTTAATTTCCATGTTGGGATTCTACTTTCTCCTCTTTTCGCATCTTACATGAATTTTGGGTATAACTTCTGCATTATAACCCTTTAAATGTCATACCTTTGATTTAAGGGTAGTTCCTTGGAGGCAAGGATTCTGGGGCTTCGTCTGACATACTTTGGACATGTTCTAAGGAGAGACAGGTCTTTGGAGAGGGACATCATGCTGGGTAGAGTAGAGGGACAGCGCAGGAGGGGAGGACCCTCTATGAGGTGGATTGATTCAGTGACTGGGGTACTCAGGATGGGTGTGTCAGAGGCAATGAGATTGGCACAGGAGAGAGCACGGTTTAGCGCTGTTGTACATAGGGTCGCTATGAGTCGCAAATGACTCGACGGCACATAACAATAACAACAACAATGCTTCATGTTTAGTAGTATTTCAAGCCATGGAATTTTCAATAAACTGTGGCTTGACCTGGCTTCTTAAAATAAATGGAGATGTCAGAACAACATAGGAGATGTTAAGGCTAGCAGATTAGCTTGAATGAAATGGAGATGAAAGAGTGCAAGTTTGGACGTACTTTTAAATGAAGAAAATAATGAAGTGTCCGAGGACTCAGACAACACCTTTTGATTGATTTTTTTTTCTTTTTTTTTTACTCTAGACAATGAACTCTAGGAAGAAAATAATCATTTTTTTCCCTGAAATCTTATCACAATCTGCTCTCTTTGATTAAATACAGCAGAAAGAAACATATGCACCGTGTTCTGTTTTGAAATTTTACTTTCTTGAGATCCTGAATTCTAATTATATAAAAAATAATTATTTTACAGAGCCAATAAATGAATTAGTAGTTGTAATTGAGTTCTAAACGGCTCTTATTTCTGAACTGAATAAACAACAGATCTTCTAGCCCTGACATTTATTAGTGCAGGAGAGTCTTTTAAAACAAGTGTATATGCTTCTATCAAAGAAAAGTTGAATAAAATGCAGTATGTTGTTTTTATAAACTAATGAGCTGTGTTTAATTTTTTTACCTGTAACATCTATTGATAAAAAATCCTATATAAAATCTTTAGAATTTCTTTAAAAAAGAAAACTGAAGTCTTGAGTGTATATCTATGTATATACACTATTACTTATTTAAATGTAGTTTAGTTTCCTTATGTTATTTATGCAATATCATTGCCTTTTAAAATAAGAGTTATATTGATGTTATATACATTCACTTATGGTTGTGTAAATTAATATCCTGTATGCTTTACCCCTTTACCCAGTATGCTTGAATTGTCATTTTTTTTGAAACCAAGTAGGTTTTGTGCTCTATTTCTAAAATTCAGTAATTTCTAAATTATTATAAAAGTAGAATCATAAATTACACAATCTAGTGAGTTTGCTCTTTTTCATCCAGCATAATTCTTTATGACTCTTTCAAGTTATTGTCTGTATGAATATATGAATATATTGTTTTCATTATTAAGATTATTAAGTAGTGTTACATGGCATATGAGTCACATATTTTTTAAATATATTTTTTTTACAATTCACCGTTCAGGCATCTAGTTTGATTTTAATTTTTGTTACTATAAAAAATACTGTGAATTTTAGTGTATGAAATTTGGTGTAAGTATAAATTTCTATGTATCTGGGATAAAAAGTCTCAACTACTATTGCTGATTTGTATGGTAATTACACGATTAAATTTATAAGAAAATGAGACTTTTCTTTCTATAATGATTGTACCATTCTCTACATCTTTGTTACAAGTTCGTGATGACACTTTTTTAGTGATTCCAATAGTTGTGTAGTAGTATCATCGATTTTTATAATACATGAGACTGTCTTGTTTTACTAAAGGGCTTCTTTTATTATTTAAGCTAGTTTAACAGAGCAAGGAGAGAGTGCATGGTTCAAAATCGGGAAGGGTGTACACCAGGGTTGTATTCTTTCTCCATACCTTTTCAATCTATATGCAGAACAGATCAGTTGAGAGGCTGGGCTGTATGAGGAGGAATGTGGCATCAGGATAGGAGGAAGATTCATCAACAATCTGTGTTATGCAGATGACACAACCTTGCTTGCTGAGACTGAGGAGGACCTGAAGTGCTTGCTGTAGAAGGTAAAAATCTGCAGCCTTCAATATGAATAGAAACTCAACGTCAAGAAAACAAATATTCTCACCATTGAGCCATATGATAGATGGTGAAGAGATTAAGATTGGTAACTGCTTCAGTTTGCTTGGCTCACAGTCATCACTTTTGGTGTCAGCAGCCAGGAAATGAAGAGATGAATTGCATTGGGTAAGTGGGCTCTTAGGGACCTCTGCAGAGTACTGAAGAGCAATGATGCCACTCTGGATACTAAGGTGCTCCTGGCTTAGGCCATAATCTTTGTGATTGCTTTCTATGCATCAGATGCTGGACAATTACTAGGGGATGATAGAATGAGAATCGATGTCCTTTGAGCTGTGGTGCTGGAAAAAGTGTTGAATATCCCATGGGCTATCAGGAGAATAAACAGGTTCTTCCTAGAGAGGGTGAAACGATGCTGCTTCTTGGAGGCAAGGATTCTGACGCTTCGTTTTACATAGTTGAGCATGTTGCAAGGAGGGACGAGTCCTTGAAGAGGGGCATCATACTTGGGAGGGTGGAGGGACGGAGAAAGAGAGGGAGACTGTTGATGAGATGGATTGATACAGTGACTGGGGAAATAAGGGTAGGTGTGTCAGAGGCAGTAAAGTTGGCACAGGGTAAGAGCATGTTTCAGGGCTGTATTACACATAGGATCGCTATGAGTTGCAAGCAACTTCATGGCACTTAACAGCAACAACAATTTAATAGATTGTCAACAGCAACAACAATTTAATAGATTGTCAAACCAGAAGTAAAAGTTGTATAAAAATTCTTGTACAAGATGTAAACTTATCTTTTTTTAAATGAGCCCTGACTATGCAGTGGTTAAACACTTGACTTCTAACAGAAGTATTGGCAGTTTGAACCCAACAGGTGCCCCATTGGACAAAGATGAAATATCCTGCTTCAATAAAGAGTGTTGTGGTTAATATGTGTCTCCTCACTGACCCTGCAGTGGAGTTTTAGGAGGCCATAAACCACAGGCTGAGATTGCCCATCTTTCTTCCGAGAACAGTTGGTGGGTTTGAACCACCTGCCTTTGGTTTGACAGTGCAGTTACTTACCACTTGGCTATCAGAGCTCCCTTCTACCCAGATGTTGTTATTGGGTGTCATTGAGTCAACCATGACTCATAGTGACCCTATTAACAGTAGATCTGAACCCTACTCCTATGCCATTCTCTTCGTCTCTGATATACTTGAACCCATTGATATAGACACTGTGTCAGTCCACCTTGCTGAGTTTTCCTCTGTTTTACTAACCCTCCACCTTTCTGAACACAATGGCCTTTTCCAAATACTGGCCTCTGCTAACATGTCCATATTATGTGAAACGAAATTCAATCATCCTTGCCTTTAAGGAATATTCCGGTTACAGTTTATTCAAGACATATTTCTTTGTTCTTTTGCAGCCCATGGGATAGTTATAAAGTTATCTGTAAAGATTATAACCTAGGAAAACCTACAGGACAGATAAGCTGTGTCATATGGGACTGTACTGAGTTATAATATGTATATACAAAGGCATCTTTGTGTGTTTGTGATGGAGTTATTGTTATAAATAAACCATATTATAACTCTACTGCAGTCCCAAATGCTAGGGATTCAAATCCACCAGCGGCTCAGGGGGAGAAGCGTGGAAAATCTCCTCCCATGTGATTAACTGCCTCTGAAAACCTGCTGGAGGGCCGGTAATGGGTCAGTTCTAATTTGATGCTACTCAACAACAAGAAGTGTGTTATTTATTTTGGTGTATTTGTAGTCACTTTTTGGATCATTTTCAAAACAAACTTACATCATTATATATCTATGTGTATGTATATATTGTTGTTGTTATGTGCTGTCACGTCACCTGCAACTCATAACAACTCTTTGTACAATAGCTCTGAACCCTGCTCTATCCTGAGCCAACCTTATTATTTGTGACACACCTACCCCCATTACCTCAGTCATTGAGTCATTCTATCTCATTGAGGGTCTTCCTCTCTTGTGCTGTCCCTCCACCCTCCCAAGCATAATGTCCCTCTCCAGGGACTGGTCCCTCTTTGCAAGATGCCCAGAATATCTCATAGCTTCAGAGTTCTTAACATCCAAGGAGCAGCCTTGGTGTGCAAGTTTCTGTCCTGCGGTCACTTGTGGTTGCTGTGAGGCTGAACACTGTGACACGGATGTGTCAAATATGTTAATGGTTGGCTACCCAATGCGGATAGAGAGTGGGGTGGAGCTCCCCGATTAAAACAAGCTTGGAAGGAGGAGTGGCAGTGGCATCCACTTCTATAATAGCTTGCCTCCGGAAACCCTATGAACCTGAAGAGAGGATGAAAGGTACCCAAGTGTTGAGTACTCTTCTTCATAGGGTGGCTATGAGTCGCAGGCAACTCAACGGCACTTAACAAACAACAACAACCACCTCTAAATTAGAGTTGTAACTGGGGTCCATGCCTAGTCATGAAGTGTTCTGTCGAAAGAAAACATGAATAAGTTCAAGGACATTGGACAAATACTGTTATGATGAATTTGGAAAAGAATTCCCCGTCACATGAACAATCTTACATCTAGCTTCAGGTTGATGTTTAGTATTTGAATGTGTATGATCTAAAAGATACCATTGTTTCCCAACTTAGTTACTTCAGATCCAGGTAAGATAGCATAAAAATACTGTTATAGGCTTGGGCTTTTCTGTCATAGATTTTAATGTTAATTTATAGACACCCAAATATTAAATAATTAGTACAAATAAACTAAGAGTTCTAATTTTTATGTATAACAAAGTAGATTATTAGCCAGTTTTATTATTTAAAATTAGTACATTATATGTTAAAATTTGGAGAGACAAAAAATGGGGAAATCATTATTGTTAAATAATCATCTCGACTAAATAATCATCTCAACTATTTTTACACAGATGTTGTTATGTGCTCTGGGATCTGAACCAATTTATAGCTGACCCTCCAGTGGGTTTTCAGAGGCAGTAAATTGCATTGCAGGAGTTTGCCATCTTTTTCCTGTTGAGCAGCTGGTGGATTTGAGCTTTCTCCCTTTGGGTTTACAGTGCAATCAGGTGGAAGTAAATTTTAAAGTTTATATTTTGTTTGTGCAAGTGGGTAAAAATAATTTTTAAAGTTCACGTTTTGTTTGCTTTACATTTTGACTTGCACTTTAGAAATTCACTTTCATGCATTTATTAAAATTTAAAATCATACAGAATAATTTAAAATGTTATCTTTAAAATTAAAATGTTTATGAAGTAAAATATAATAATCCTCGCATCATGCTCTCCATTTTTATCATTTGCTTTACTTAATATGAAAATGTAAAATGAAAACTTATTCGATATGAAATATAGTCAGTTTAATCTAAATTATCTGACCTTACATATGAAAATGAAATTCTGTAACATCTTTGAGGTCATTAAATTATCTTTTATTGTTGTTTCTAATTAGCTGCCATGGAGATGGCTCTGATTCATTGTGACCATGTGTATAGTAATAAGAAACCTTGGCCAATCTTGCAGCAGAAATCTCTGCTGAGCTTTAAAACATTGTGATAGTCACTATACCAGTCTGTGGCACTGAAGATCTTCCTTTCTTCTTCTGACTCTCCACTTTCCAAGCATGGAAAGAAGTCCTTCCAGGGAGAAGTCCTTCCTGATAAGATGCCCAAAGTATAGAGAGGAAGTCTTAACATCCTTCCTTCTAAGGAGCACTCTGACTGTAATTATTATAAAATATATTTGTTTTTCTGACAATCTACAGTTTATTCAATATTATTCACTGACATATTAATTAAAAACATCTTTGGTATTCCTTTATACAGCTTTCACATATAAATGAAGCAATTGAAAATGCCATGGTTTTCGTTAGTTACACCATAGTCTTTAAATTGACATCCTTGCTCCTTTACACTATAAAGAAGTCCTTGGCCTTCACCTTGGTTTTCAGATTGCTGCTTTCTGTGGGTATTGATTGTGGATTCAAATAAAACATAATTCTGGACAACTTCAGTCTTTCTTCCATTATATTGATATTCTTTACTGATATAGTTGTCAGAATTCTTTTTTCTTCTTGTCAAGGAATAATTCACATTGATGGATATAGTATTTGAGCTTCATTAATTTTTTATTAATGCTTCCAGTTTTGTTTCCTGCAAGCACCCTTTTGTCATTTTTCCCCCTTTTGTCATTTTTATATCACAGGTTGTTGATGTATATTTCTTCAATCTTGATGCCATTCTTATTCCTATAATGAATTTTTCTCAGATTATTTGCTCCAAATGCAGATTGAATAGGTATGGTGAAAGGATTCAACTGTGATTCACACTCCTCTGATTTTAAACCATGTGGCATTTGCTTGTTCTGTGTGATAAACTGCTTTTCTTTAAAAAAATTTTTTAAATGATTTTAATGAACATTTACAGAGAATTTGGATTTCCATTCATTCATTGCCGCACTTCTCTACCCGCCCAGCCCTCTCCCCCCAGCCCCCAGTCCGCTCCTCTCTTTCTATGTACAGATTGCACATAAACCCCAAAATATATCCTGTAATTCCATTGTCATAGTGCTGTCCGTAAGGTGTTATGGTCCATACAGTTGACTATTGATTTGAAGTTACTCTGCGTTATAAAATTATAGTTTTGATCTGATTGCAGTCTGCCATATTTGACACCTCATTTTTTTTTCACGCTCCCTTTAAGCCAGTCTCCAGCTCCTTTTCATTATTAACCTCTCCTGGGTCAACCCCATCTCTAGGTTCTGTACTACAATCCTATTTAGGTCACCACACAACTGCACTAGCCATTACACTGGTTCTCTTTCAGATACTTTTTTGCCTTGTAATGCTAGTGTATTTGTGTTTTTTTCCTACTTAAAATCTTTCAAATATTTCCCAAAGCTCTTAGCATAACGTCCAAAGTCTTGCACAGTCTCAAAGTGTGTCTCTATCTTTCCCAAACCGTCATGCCACTTTTATACCTCTTTCTGAGTTCAAGATCCTTTCATGGGCTTCAAGTTCCTTTGCTTGTATCACAACTTCCATGAGCCTACTGGACATATGTCATCTACTTCTTTCAAAGTGTATTTTGGGTTGCTAGACTCTAGGCATATAGAGAACGCTCACCTTCTCTTCTCATGACATTTATGACACTTGCTCTCATTTATGACACTTGCTCTGCTCTGTTTAATTTCCTTGTTTTTTACCCCCCCTCCCCTGTCTTGCAAGGTCCTTGAGACCAGGAGCCACTTCTATTTAGTGGTTTAGCTGCTTCCACTAACAAAATTTACTCAGTTATCAATAATTATCTGTTAAATGAATGAACAAGGGGAATAATTGTATTTTCGTTGCTTTGTCTCTTGCTTTATGAAGAAAAAGGAGCATAGCTTATTACTGGTAGTTCTTTCATTAAAGTTACATATGTGTGTACTTTTAGATAGTTGAATAGTGAATAAGGATTACAGGAGAAGACTTGATGCCTTTGAGTTTTGGTGTTGGAGAAGGCCATAGAATATCCAAAGACTGTAAAAAGAACAAATAAATATGTCTTGGAGAAAGTGTAACCAGAGTGCTTCCTAGAGGCAAGGATAGCAAAGCTTCATCTCTCATACTTGGGCATGTTGTCAAGAGAGATCATTCCTCAGAATGGTAGTTGTGTTGGTTGGTAAGTTTCATCAAGTAGAATATGACCCTATGAACCCTGTTTATCTATCACTGTTATACTATCACTGTTTATCTAAATTCATAGTTTTCAGAGGCATTTTGTTGAGGAAGTAGATGCCACTCCTGCTTCTAAGCTTGTCTTAATTTGGGAACTCCTCCAAATACCATCCTCCAAGGGTAACCATTATGGCATTTGACACACCAGTGGCACAGTGTTCATTATCACACAAACCCAAGTTACCTCGGTACAGCGAATTTACAGAAGTGCTGTACCGCTTAGAAGAATGTTAGTCCCTTGGGCACACCTGACTTAAATACCCAGGCAAAAAAACAAAAACAAAACCAAAAAATACCCAGGCCCTCCACCAGGTCCTGTTGACTGTGAACAAGAGGCTTTCTGCCCACAGCTCATTGTTAGCTAAATCCAGAAAAGTAGTAGGTCTGTGAAAGACTGGAAGACCTTCAACAAATATGGAATGACACAGTGACTGTAGCAATGGACACAAGTATGTCGGAGATGATGATAGGACAAGTTCAGATCCATTATTCACAGGGTCACTATTGTACTCTGTGGCAACTAAAAACAGCAGCTTTGTATAGTGAGTGTTTACAATCATCAGATTTATGGACACATACTCCTTTCGTCCTTTGCTGTTCTGTAAATTCACTGTTGTTGTTGTCCTTGTTGTTAGGTGCCCTTGAGTTGAGTATGACTCATAGTGATACTACAAACAGTGTATCTGAATCTTGTCCTGTCCTCTGCTATCCTTGTCACGTCTGATATACTTGAGATCATTGCTACAGTCACTGTATGAAGCCACTGCATTGAAGATCTTTCTCTCTTTCACTGACCCTCCAACTTTCTAAGGACTGACCCCTTCTAACAACGTGTCTGAAGTATGTGAGATGGAGTTTCATCATTCTTTAATCTAAGGACGGCTGTAGTTGCACCTTCTCCAAAACATAGTTGTTCCTTTGTGGCAGTCCATGGGATGTCCAGTACTCCTCCAATTTGCATTTACTCAAAAACCATTGAAACAACCACAACTCTCAGCCAATTCTTCATCACAGTCATTTGCACTTGCTGCACTTACAGCTTTAAATAATTCTAGCCTCCCTTTTTTAAAAAGCAAGGCACATGTTTTAAATCCTCCAGCTGCTCTGCTACAAAGATAGGCAATCTCTTCCCATGCTCTGTATTGCCTGTGGAAACCCACTGGAGGGTCAGCTATGAGTCACTTCTAAAATCTAAGCTAAAATAGATATGGCAGCTTCACTGCATGCCTTCATATATGTGTCACCAACAGTGTTGTACCAGCTGATACAAAAACAGTACAAAACAACAAGAAGCTTAAATAAATTCCATATACATCTGTTGCAAATTACTAAAAATTTGGCTTTAGACATGCTCAAAAACCCTTATTATTCATAACCTATAGTAACACACTTCTGACTAGTTACCATATTACAGAATTCTCTCCTGACCAAGTGTTAAAATTAAGGCCTTATTAATATTTCTAATTAATACCTTTAATATTTCTAAATATTTCCAGGTTGACTGGTATTGTTACAATTGAACAATTAAATATTTCCCCCCTATCTTTTCTGTGTGCAGAATATGTATGAAGATCTTCATACAAAATAAATGTAGAATAAACAGGATGAATACTACAAGTGATAGCTTGAAATAGAAAGTATTTTCAGAAAACTGTTGTTATTTATATATTAATACCTCAGCATTCAATCTTTGATTATTTAAATCTTGACAGATTTTGAATAGGAATCCCTGGGTGGTTTTAACAGCTTTATTTTTTTTGTGTGTGTTAGTTCATTCATTCAGTGCTTTCCTGAATGATTGTTATAGTTTATAGAGACATGTAAATGATTCTTCTTTAAAATATAGTCTTTTAAAAATGTAGTTAAGTAGTTAAAAGAGCAAATATAATTGAACTAATTACCTTGATCTAAATGCAAATCTTGCAATAAGAGATTAACTATATCTTTAAATCACCATCCCAGTTTTTCCACTCTTAAATTATTGTCACAATAAAATTTAATGAACAGAACAGTGATAATTTTGACACTTTGAATCAGTATGTTTAGGATGAGGTATTTATCTTGAATAGAAATAGATTTTTATTGCATTTAGAGGGTGGTGCAGAAATCCTTAAGTATAGTAATTTTCCTCCTAATTGATTTACGATTTAAGATATGTCACTGGATAAAGTTTAGTTTCCGTAACCTATTTTCCCCTTATTTACATAAAGCCCGCAAATGCAAAACAATAACAACCCTCCAAAACCAGAAAAAATGCTTGAGAGCAAGAATAAAGAGAACAGGGAAAAAAAATCTCACCAAATACTAATTCCCAGCTGTAACTGCAGCAGAGAGGACCTACAGTGAAGTTGGCATACATATTTTGCTTGGGTTTAAATGCAGTCATTATGTTGTTGTCATATACTGTCAGTTCAGTGCTGACTCCTCACTGTCTTTCTGGTGGGATTTCAGATGAAATAAATTACATGAGAGGAGAAGGAGATTGCATATCTTTCCCACACGGAACAGCTGGTGGATTTGAAGCACATGGCTTTGGGTTGGCAGTGCAAGCCATCGGAGCTTCCTTTAAATGTAGTTAGTGGTCAGATAAGGTTTTCTTTCAGTGAGTCAGAGAGAAATGAATATAGTTTCATTTAAACTTACTCAGTTGACAAATATTTATCAACCGTAAGTTATGAATCACTTGTTGTATGAGATATTGCTGAAATACTTTTTGAGAAAAACAGGCTTTACCTGGAAAGTTTATGATGATATAGATTAGACTTCTGTTAAGCCTGTAGCCCTTCAGTAACTTTTTAATACTTGTCACAGTAAATTCAGCTGTAGTTCTGTAGTTATAAGTCATTGTTTTCTTAGTTTTATGTATTTTAACAATCTCAGTAGGGACTTAAATGTGTACTTGACAGGAATTGAGCAGTATTGATTTGAGATAAACTGGAAAAAAAATTTTTAAAATTTTTTATTTATTTACTTTTTTTACAGAGGTTTTGGATTTCCATTCATTCATTGCTGCAATTTTCTCCCTTCCCACCCCTCCCCACCAGCTCGCTTCCCCAACAGAGAAAAAAAAAAAAAAAAAAAAGAAAAAAAATTCCTTCATTAGTATACAATTCCCACGTCCCTTTCCCCCACCCCCCACCCCGAGTACACTTCTCTATGCAACCTTAATTCTGGATTCCTGTGCTAACCATAATACTCAATCATATATCACTTCTAATTGAAAAAATTTTTATAACTTAATCAATACGCATAGGGAACATGGCAACTTTCTTATGTATAAATTGAAGGTTTATGGGGGGGAACCTCAGAACCCAGTTATTTGGCCTTTTTCTTGAGCCTTTATTATTTCTGAAAATATTATGTTTAACACGTTGCCACAAATAACGATAAAAAATGTGTTTCTAAGCACTGTCATCAATTAAAAGTGTGTGGCAACGTCACCTCATAACAACACAAAGCCACCAGAGACTTATGGAGAGACTTCAGCATCAGTAAAGAACTGAAGAATGCATCAGAAAGTTTGGCTTGAGTAGTATCCCACAGAATGTGTTCATGTGAAGAAAAATACATTTTTATTGTTGTTGTTGTTATGTGCTGTTAAGTTTCCTGTGACTCATAGTGACCCTGTGTACAACAGCTCCTATCCTGAGCCAGTCTCATCATCTCCAACAGACCCAATGCCACTTCTCCAGTCACTGAGCTCATCCAAGTTCTACCTCTCCTCTGCTGTTCCTCCACCCTTCCAAGCATGAAGCTGTTCTTGGAGGACTAATCCCTCCTGGCCACATGCCCAAAGTATGTGAGATGGAGCTTCAAAATCCTTGCCTCCAGGGAGTAGCTTGGTTTTACCCTAAGACTGATCTGTTTGTTCTCCTGGCAGTCCACAGTTTGTTCACCAGTCTTCTCCAGCACCACAATTCAAAGACATTGATTCTTCGTTTATCATCTATAGTGATTATCCAGCTCTCTCTGATGGCAAGTAATTGCCATGACCTGTATCAGGCAAATGTAATAGATAATATCTTTCATTTCAATGAAATATAGAGCAGAGGAGGAGAAGAGTCTTGAACATACCATAGACTGCCAGGAGAACAAATAGGTCTGCCTTGGAGAGTGTGAATCCCAGTTTCTCCTTGAAGGCAAGGCTTTTGATGCTCTGTCTCACATACTTTGAACATATCGCTTGGAGGAACAGTCCTTGGAGAAGGACATAATACTTGGAAGGGTGGAGGGATAGTGAAGGAGAGGAAGACCATGGATGCAATGAGTTGACATGGTAACCGGGGCAGTGAGGTTAGGTGTAATCAGTGAGACTGGCTCAGGATAGGACAGGGTTCAGAGCTATTGTACATAGGTTGCTATGAGTTGCAGGTGACTCCCTGGCACATAACATTAATCCTTTATTATATATTGAAAGACATAGCATGGCTTTCCCTTCTGGAATTTGGTCAGCAATGATAATGGAATAGTATATATGAAGCAAGAGAAAAAAAAATCCATGGATGTTCTGGGAAAATATATTGGCAAAGTGGTTACTGTAAAGAAAATGTATATATCATTTGTTTTGCCTTTGTGTTTGCAAATTTCCCTAGAGACAATAGGTTGGAAATGATCTTATATTTTAAAACAATAGCAAACATATAAAGAAAACTTGGTATTTGTAATATTTCTTAACCTATTTAAATATATTTATACAGTCTTGTCTAATACTTAAAATATTAATAAACGAGGTCCCTGCCCTGGAGAGCTACAATGTAAGACTCTTTAATAAGCCCAACGACAGTGAAAATTCCTTTTGTAGTATTACTACATTTTAAATATGTTTTAAATGAAAATTCCTGAGATATTACATATAATAACGTACAGACAGATTAATAATTTAAGGCTTTGCTTTAATAGCTTTTCTTCATTTAAAAAAATATAATATGGTTTCTTAATCTTGATCATTTTATTAAGGAAACAAATCATTCCCAACTCTCTCGACCTCTCTTTTGTCACTGGCAAATTGGAGCTATTTATTTTCATCCCAGATCTAGTCCGTAACTCAGCAGAGTCAACAGCATTCTATTTGGAGCGAAATAGATCTGGATTCTACACAAGTGCTGGTGGTGTTAGATGACATCTAGTTGAGTACAACTCAAAGAAACGCTATGAACAATAGACCCAAATGTGACCCATCTTGGTGCGATCCTCAGTGTGTCTGACACCCTTGAGCCCATTCCTATGTCAGCCCATCTCGTGGATGGTCGTCCTCTTTTTTGCAGACCCTCTACTTTCCAAGCATGATGTCTCTTTCCAAGGAATAGCCTCTCCTAGCAATGTACCCGAAGTATGAGAGAGGAATCATTGTCGTCTTTGCCTCCAAGGAACACATTTTCCAAGACATATCTGCTTGTTCTTTTGGCAATTTGTAGGATATCTGGTATTCTTCTGCAACATCACAACTCAAAAGCATCAATTCTTCTTCATCCTTATTCACTGTCCAGCTCTTAGTTGTGTAACAAGTGATTGAAAGATAATGGCCTGAATCAGGTGCACCTTAGTCTTCCCAGTGATATCATTGCTCTTCAGTGCTTTAGCAAAGTCTGACAATGAAGTCCCAATGCAGTATGCTCCTGATCTCCAACTTTTAAATACAAAGGCCCTCCCCGTCTTGTTGATTCTAAACAAGAGGCTTAAATAAATAAAAAAAAAAAACAAAACAAAAACCCAAAACACAAACCAGGAAAAAAACCAAACCCAATCAATCCATTTAGTATGTTGTTTTTCTTATGCTCAGTAAACAGTGCTAGCAAATTTTGCCGTTATTCACACTAGAGAATGATGAAGGTCTTCTTTAACTTTATGCCTACCTTATCCAAGGTAGCAGTTAAACAGTGATTTGCTGTGCATCTGAGAGCTAGACAATGAATAAGCCTGATAGAAGAATTGCTGCCTTTGAGCTCTGGTCCTGGAGGAGAGTAAAGAACTAATAGATATGTTTTGGAGAAGGTGCAGTCAGAGTGTTCCTTGGAAACAAAGATACAGCTTGTCTCACATACTCTGGACATGTTGCTAGGTGAGGCTATTCTTTAGAGAGGGATATCATGCTTGGAAGGGTTGTGGGACAGTGGAAGAGAGGAAGACTCAAAACCAGGTAGATGGACACAGTGACTACAGCAATGAGTGCTTCAGAGATTGTGAGGATGACAGAGGATAGGACAGGATTCAGATGTGTTGTTCATAGGGTTTCTAGAGTAAGAATCATCTTGACAGCACCTAACGACCACCACTACCACCTCTGTTTGTTTTGTATTTAGTGGAATATTCTCATTACTTTATGTTTTGAGACATTTTATTATCTTTCTTCTTTGCATAGGCTCAGGCCATTTTAATGATGCCTGGCTTTATCTTTCCTTGATTACTCTCTGAATAGAAATGCCATAAACTCTTGCTTCTCTGATTTCTGGCTGATCAAAATTCCTCTCTGACTAGCTCCAGATAAATTGTCAGGAACAACTCCCTGATGAATCTTGGAAACATTTAACCTGTGAGTGTTTGGTGCTCATTTCAAGAACCTTTCATCAAGCATCCGATTCTTTAGTTTCAAACCAAACTGTTTAAAAGAACCTGCCTACCCTCTTATTTCAAACAAAAGGCTTTAGAATGGAAACTTCGTACATATCTTCTACTGTTTAAGATCTACCACAATTAATTGGCACTCTGGAGTCAAAGCTAGATTTAGCTAAATTAGGAAAATCACTCACTTCTTCCTTACTATAATGAATTATCCATATCTTCTCATGAAATTTTAGTTAATATAATCAAATTAGTCATGTGTTAACTAATTACCCCTCAACTAAGTACTTAACACCAACGTGTTATAGCAAGACATAAAGATGATGGGATTTTCTCCCCCTAAAGTCATCTATAAGAAAGCATTTTCTTGCCTTATAATGCTTGAAAATTTTTTAGTATTGACATTGCTTCTAGCTGGAGAGCCTCAGGAGATCAGAAATCATGCTTTATACTGAGTTCCTCTATGCACTAGTTAATTATACAGTGCACAGCATGCAGAGTGTGTACCACTACTGTTTGTTGAGGATCACCCTTGTTGCTGAATTGTTCACATTAACCAAAACAAGTATGCTCTTGAGAAATCAGAGCATATGCACAGGCATATGACATTTAATTCTCATACTGAAATTTTAAAACAAATTACGTTCAAAATGTTAGAGATTCTAATGTTTTCCTACTGCAGAAGGAAGAATTATCAAATTAAAACTTCCATTAAAATAAGAAGCACAAATCTCTGGTTAATATACTCATACTGTCTAAGTCATTTTGTATGCATGATCAAAAGTGGTGATGGTCCCTTTGGTTTTATTTAGTTTTATAACTGTTTTGTGATTGTTTTACTTCTGGAATCTTGTTGTTATGATTTCATGATAAAGATTAAAAATCTGAGCATCTGCTGTTTTAAGACTTTATAAATGGAAAGTATAAGGAAGCCTAGGCCATTTTAGGCCATAGGAGAAAAACTATAAATGTATCAGAACTATTTAAAAGCAATATATGATTGGGTATTGTGGTCATGGCAACAAGAGTCCAGAATGAAGGCTGCGTAGTGGATTGGACTGTGGGAGGGGGATTGTATTATGATGAAAGAATTTTTCTTTTGCTTGTCAAAGAAAAGAGTGAACTGGGGGAGGAGTGGGTGGGCAGGGAGAAAGATGCAACAATGAATGAATGGAAACTCATACATACATACGTGTGTGTGTGTGTGTGTGTGTGTATCTCATTAAAAATCATTAATAAAAAAAGAAAAAAACAATTTATGATCTTGTTTAACTGGTAACAGTGTGTAATTCTCATTGCCTTTGAGTCAGAACTCACTCAGCTGACCCCAGTGCGTTTCTGAGGCTGTGAGAGGAGATTGCTCATCTTCCGTCCATGGAGTCTGATAGGTTTGAACTGTTAGAGAGGCGAGTTCTCTGTGTTAGCAGTACGGCTCCCCATGCACCCTGTCACCAAAGCTCCCTGTGTGTAATTATAGCCATTTTAAAAACGGAAGTGTGCCAGAATATCTGCAGGTGAATAATCTCATTGAGGCCCTAAAATGCAGGCCAGTCTTCTCCAGATAGGCAGTAAGTGGCTATTATATGTAGAATTTGGAAGCAGGAATGGTATCCACTTCCCAAACAACATACCTCTGGAAACTCTGTGAGCTTTAAGAAATGTCGATAGTTGTAGAAGGGCTTCAGTCCTTTTATTTATAGGGTCACTATGAGTCGTGCTCGACTCAAGGGCAGTCATCAACAACAACAACATATATAGAATAGGTCCTATGGTTAAGTTTGTTTTCAGCAACTAACAGAAAGGTGTACAATTTATCCAGCAGAGCCTTGAATGTGTGAATGTATCTGTAATACTGAGGTTTTATGAATGGGAATACAACAGTGTTTCATATATGACCCACTAACAATGGGCATGAGAATGAGAGATTATGATGATGGACAGCATAGAGCAAGGGCCAGATGTGTTGTCTTAAGTGTTAGCTTGTGTCATAGTCAATTCAGTAGTATCTATCAACCTACCAACTTTGAATGCAGAACTTTTTGAAAAAGAAATTCTGTTTTCAACACATAAATTCAGCTTGGAAATCTTATCAGTTCTTAATTACTATTTTCTCTAATTTTGAATCCCTAGTTTTATTTCAGCCATTTTACAGTTGAATCTAATATTGTTATCAGTAAAAAACATATAAAGAAAAAAGAATAACACTTTTCTCTTATGCTTGAAGGATGTTTCCTATTGGGATAAACAGATGAAAAAATAATTCTATTCTGAAAACTATGTTGTTGAGAATGTAAATGGAACTAAATTTTGCATTTTGTCTGTGATCACAGAGAGATAATTAAATTATACAGATAATGTTTGTCACATATGGAATTGTTACAGTCTTTGGCTTGGTCATTCATAGGATTTTCAAAGTTTATTTAGATCAGAAAACTTGTTTTGCCCATGAATGAAGAATGATTTCAACATCTTTTACTCCCACCTTATTTCCCCCATGTCTCTTTTGAGAAGAACAATACAGTGTATATATTAGAAAACCTTTACCAAAGTCCCCTTCATATAAGTGCAAAATTAAGTCTAACTTGTATAATGTATTTAGTCAATATGCTGAAATAGATCTTGCCATAAATGTATTTCTGCAGTTGTGTGCAGGTTTATTATGTTAATTTGTCAGCCTCCAAACCCAGCTTGGCTCAATTAGATTACTTTAATCATTTATGTACATTTAAGTGTAATCTTCCAATTAGTTGCAAAACATTGTTTAATTTTTCTGTCAGAAGCATAATGACTACAGAACAAAAATGATTTTTTTTCTCTTTAAAAAGTAATATATCAAGGAATATCTTTTAGTGTAGTTGTTACTGTGTGTGTTTGTATGTGCATGCAAGTGTTTGTATTTCAGAGTTTTAAAGCAAAAATTTTATTCTTTCTTTGCAATGTCAACCTTTTCTTGTACCGAAGTTCACTCCTGAAATTTAGCTGCCAGATGTTTTCTTAGTAATATCCCTATTGATTTTGGATTATGTTTAGAAATTTTGTTTAAAAAAAGGTGCTGTAATTATGCCAATATGCCAGTATGAATGATTAACATTTTTGTGCTTAAATATGATTAATTTATTCTTGGCATATATGCCATTATCTTGAAATAGTCCTACAATAAAAATAAAACTATTAAATAGCTCCAAGCTAATAGAAGACAATAAATCAGATGTAGTGTTTTGGATATGACCTTTCCATAAGCTGGTAGACTACTAAGCTGTTTGTAGTCATGTTAGGAATTATTGAAAGCAGAACTGTGAGAGAGAGTGGTAGTGATTTGACTGTTTGCTCCAGATTGCTAGGGCCCACTCCGTTTAGATTCACTCCCTAAGCCAACACCCACTCCCTTTATATTCACTCTCAACCACAACAGTGAGTGTGAGAGAAGCAGGTTTTAACTAAAAAGGGTAATTTGGTACTCTGGGCAAGGTACTGGAAATGATCTTAGTGATTACAGGCCAATTCACTTGTCCTAAGTCCCTGCTGAACAGCTGGGCAGGAATTTTGTTGAGGTGTTACAATAACATTGTAACTCAGTTTGTCCACAAATCATCCTCAGAAACTTCCTCAGATAGGATCACAGTTGCTGTCACTTGCTTTTTATGATGCTTCACTTGTGGGAAGAAGCAACAGCTTCTGTGCTCTTGAAGAGATTTAGCTAGTGGGGCCAACAAGCAATGCCTTTCATAAATTATTGAATGAGGACAATTCTGGTGAAATGTTAACTCAGGAATATTGGTAAGACCATTCATGGTCAGTCAAAACCAAGTTACTTGTAAGAGAATTAGCAAATACAATTAAATATAATTAAAAAATTATTAAGAATGGCAATGTCAGAGCTTTGTGGGACAATGATATTTAAAAACCATTACCCTTAACGTCCATCTCAGGTCGCATAGAAAGCCCAGATAGACACTGAATTACATCACATAATAAGGAATTACCTTCAAAAAGCTCAAACGCAAACTCATTGCCTTACACTGGGACCAGGTTCATAGTTTACCCTTTAGCAGGTTTTTGGAGGCTGTAAATTGATTGCCCATTTTTTTCCCCTGTATAGATGCTGGCGGATTTGAACCACCATAGAATATTTTATTAGCTACATAAAAATAAAAGGAATTATATCTCAGTATAAAGAGTGATAAAGTAAGGACAAACACTGCCCCTTTTATCCACAACTCATTCATTCACTGCCGTCAAGATGGAAACTACTTATAGCTGACCCTCTACTTCGTTTTCGGAGGCTTAAAATTACCCAGGAGATTTGCCATCTTTGTCCTGCATAGCAGAGAGAGGCTATACAGACTAGACTACACCACTAAAGCAAGGGAAGGCATACTATCTTTAATAATGAAAGCATTCATTGTGTTGATAAGTAGAATACTGGTCCACTGCCTTTGAGTTCATCTTGACTCATAGTAACCCTTTATCAGGTTTGTGAGCCTGTAAATCTTTACAGGAGGAGACTGTCCTTACTTTGTGAAGCACATGCTTTATTTGAACCATCAAAATCTCAGTTAGCAATAAAACACACTACACCACCAGAGAGTCCTATTATATCACCAGAGCCTCTTAGTATTCTACCATGGAACCTAAAGTAAAATACTAAGCATCTGATATATTGAGAAGGAAAATGGATAGGATCAGAATTAAAAATGAGCATAGAAATAACTGGCAAGTATGGTAAAAAGAATACTTTCTCTAAGAGTAAAACAAATATAAAATAATCAGATATTATACTGACTTGATAAATAAAATATTGTTAAAGAGGCAATGAAACAGGCAAGAGTGAAGATCAAGTGCAACTTTTATACATGCATACTATAAAACATACTGAAAATATTGATCCAAATCCTCAGGTTCTTAATTCTAGAAATTTTATTTCAAGGGATCAATCTTAACAAAATATCCAAAAATACAAGTAAAATAAATATGTCTGTATACATATGTGGCGTCAGAACCCTTGAAAATTGAATTTTCTAGCTATTTTGTTAGCCCCTGTTGCAGGGGTGAGGGGCATGGTCTCCATTTACCTTAACTGAAGACACATGGCCTTGCAAATCATCAACAACTGTGGTACCAATATAAGAAAATGCCTTCCATATTGTAAAAAATGACAGTGACACGGTGGCGATATTGTGAAGAGACTGAGGAACTGCTTTGAAGAGACTATGGGAAGATATAAACAGAAGAACTTGGAGATAAAAGTCATAGTTAAAGGTTTTGCTTACTGGATGATTGAAGGAAAAATTGACATATAACTCCTCTTAGATAAAGTTTGCTGGATAGTTTAGGAAACCAGAGGTTTCTTGAATTTGTGCTGTTGAACTAAACTTAGATTTTCAGTAATTGAGGAATTGTGTCTTACTGTTAATTTGGCTTGGGACTACTGAACTAAAACCTGGGCTTGCTTTGTGAGATAAACTTTGCCTTCCCCACTATCCAGGGTTTTCCTTAATAAATAAAAAAACAGTTTTCTGTGTATATTTCAACAGATATTGGAGACAGCAATTGTAAAAATGGATTCAGAAGCATGTGATGTGGCATATCTAACTATGTAGCTATTTATATGGTCCTACAGACATTATTGATGGGGACAGTTCCCCTTTATGAATTAGAAGTCTGGTTTGAAATCCCCTGTGGTGCATATGCTCTTTTTACAACATATGTATTTACATATATAAAAATGTATATGTACAGCATAGATAGTGAGAGAAAAATACTTTGGATATAGTTCGGAACTATAATTATATTTGAGATACTTTTTTTTTTACATTATTTTCTCATAGTTTATTTATTGGTTGTTTTATAATCATTGTTGTTGTGTTGTTTAATGCCGTCGAGTCGTAGACGACTCATAGCGACCCTATGAAAGAACAGCCTGAGCACTGTTCGTACATAGAGTTTCCAGAGGCAAGCCATTTTGGAAGTGGATGCCACTCCTGCTTCCAGGCTTGATTTAGTTGGGGAGCTCCAGCCAACACTGTCCACCATGGCTGCCCATTACCACTCATTAGGCAAACTTTTTAATTCATATATTTATTCAATCTAGGTGAAGGTAATCCCTTCTCTATTACTTATCTCCCTGTTAAAAAAAAAAAAAGGAAAATGGAAAGGGCCAAACTCACTCAGTATTTCTTAAACAGAAGGTACCTAAAAAACCTTCGAGTCGCGAGTAGCAATACTTAAGGATGTTATGGAACAATATTGAATGATCCAGGAAGCATTAAAAGAAGGTGGAAAGAGTATACAGAGTTGCTGTACCAAAAAGAATTGGCTGACACAGAAGAATTTCAAGGAATAATATATGATTAAGTGACGATGATGAAGGAGAAAGTTCAGGCTGATCTGAAGAAATTGGCAAAAAATGAAGACCCCAGAAATTGATGGACTACACTTGGCATATTTCTGGAAACAGATCTGTCCTGGATGTGCTCACCAGGCTGTGCCAAGAAATCTGGAAGACAGCTATCTGGCCAACTGACTGGAAGGTATCTATATTTATTTCCGTTCCAAAATAGGTGACTCAGCATGGTGTGAAATTTCCAAACAATATCACTAATATCACATGTAAGCAAAATCTTGTTGAGGATTATTTAGACAAAAACCAAAAAACAAAACCACCCCACAACACCGACTAGAACAGTACATAAATAGAGAACTACTAGAAACACCAGTTGGGTTTAGAGGAGGTGTGGCACTACAAACATTAGCACCAAAGTAAGATGGATTTTGACTGAAAGCAAAGAGTACCAGAGGAATATCTATCTGCTTTTTAAATTATTATTATTATGGAAAGACATTTGACTCTGTGGATCACCACAAATTGTAACTAACATTGAGGAGAATGAGAATCCCAGAACACGTGATTGTGCTCATGTGAAACTTATTCTTGGATGCTAAGGAAACACTGCATGGTTCAAAATCAGGAAAGGAGTGCAACAAGAATACATCCTTTCTCCCTGTATATTCAGTTTATATGTGGAACAGATCATTCAGGAAGCTGGACTGTATGAGGAGGAATGTGGCGGTCGGTTTGGAAAAAGACTCATTAATAGCCTGTGATAAGCAGATGACACAGTCTTGCTTGCTGAAACAGAGGAGAACCTGAAGCATTTGCTGCAGAAAGTCAAGGACTCTAGTCATCAATATGGGTTGAAGCTCAACATTGAGAAGACACATTCTCATCACTGGACCAATTAATTGAGACTGTTAACAATTTCAGCTTGCTCGACTCCACAGTCTTGACACCAGTAGTCAGGAAATCAAAGGACAATTTGCACTTGGAAAATCTGCTGTAAGGTACTACTCAGAAGTGCTGAAGAGCAATGATGTCAGTCTGGAGGCTAATGTGGCCCCTGAGCAGGCCATGGTCTTCACAGTTACTCTCTACACACCAGATAGCTGAAGAATGACTGAGGATGACATAAGAATAAAATCCTTTTTGTTTCTGTGCTGGAGAAGATTATTGAACAAACCATGGACCTCCAAGAGAACAAACCTATCTCCCTTTGAAAGGCTGAAACTGTCCCTCCTTGGAGGCCAGGATTTAAGCTCTGTCTCACATGCTTTGGGCAGATGGCCAGGGTGGATCAGTCCTTGGAGAAGGACACCATGTATGGAAGGGTGGAGGGACAGCACAAGAGAGGAAGACCCCAGGTGAGATTGATTGACACATTAACTGGGGTTCTAGGGGTAGGTGTATTGAAGTCAGTGAGATTAGCTCATGGTTAGGGCAGCCTTCAGAGCTATTGTACATAGAATTATTATGAATTGCACGCGACTCGATGGCACATAACAACAACACTTCAATATATTCTGATTACTCTCTGCTGTGAATTTGGACACATTTTGCTATTTCTGCCCAAAACAACTCTGTTATCTACTTGCTGAAAATCACATACAATTTTTTTCAATTGGTAATTTCCAAAAGCATAGTATGAAGACAAATTAATAGGAAACTTTCTGAAAATTGACTGTGATTTATATACCATACTTGCCATTTATTCTAGTTCTCTTGTTATGCGTCATCTCTTCCTCTTTAGAAATGCATGTATATGTTTTTACATTAACAACTTTTCCAGTTAGACTGATTTGTTAAGATTGAATCTTTGCTAACATTAGAAGAAATGAGTGTAAGTGACAAATGCGTACCCCTCCCCAACACTTAAAAACATCATTTACATTCATATAAGTTCAAACTTGCATATTCTTCACAGAGAAATGACAGATAAGGAAACATATGCAACCTTTAGATCTCTGTTTTGTTACATCAAATTGAGTATGTCCTAGTCTCTTGTTTTGTTTGGCTTTGTTTATTTCCATATTTTGTTTAGAAATAGTTAACACTTATTTCCAGCTTTCTTTATAAACAAGAGAGGCTCCATTAAGACCTTAGTAATGTTTTTGACAAATAAATAGTCTTAATTGATAGCATTATTATTAGTACTTTTGAGGAAAAAAAAACACTGGAAAAGTATGTTCATTTTCTCGTGTAAACATTTGTTTTTGCAACAATTACATATATTGAATTCAATTAATGACTTCTGTGTGTGCATAAAATTTATTCCATAAAATTTAAAGTATCTTATATTAATGCTAAAATAATATTTTACTACTTTTTGCTGTTTGAGTTTTAAAATTATTTAAACTGCTACACAACATTTTGTAGTATTTTGGTTCTTATTTTCTTTAACAAAATGTAATAAGTTCTACAAAGCATAGAATGCCATGTAATAATGAAGAAAATTATTATTTTTTGTTGATTTAGTCCCAGTTTTTTTAACTATAAAAAGATTTTTCAGAAAAATACTTGTCACTATAATCTTTTAAACAATTTAAGAAATATAGTGTATGAGTATTATTTTGAACAACCTTCTCTTCATACTACAACATGAAATCACTGGTAGCTGAGTTTGCTTTGGGCTCTGACACCTTAAGTCTCTCTCTCTTATTGCTATCAAGTCAGAATAGACTTCTAATTACCCTTTAGCAGATTTTCAGAGGTTGAGGTCAGATTACTCCTTGGAGGCAAGGATTCTGAAGCTCTGTCTCACATACTTTGGGCATATTGCCAGGAGGGAGCAATCCTTGGAGAAGGACATCATGCTTGGAAGGGTGGAGGGACAGTACAAGAGAGGAAGCCCCATGGTGACATGAATTAACAAAGTCACTGAGATAATGTGGTTAGTGTGTTAGAGACAGTGAGACTGGCTCAAGATAGGGCAGGGTTCAGAGTAATCAGTAGCTATGAGATGTAGTCCACTCAGTGGCACGTAACAACAACAATTTGCATGAGAGGTGATTGTTCATTTTTCTCCAGTGAAGCAGTTGGGACATTCAGATTACTTGGCTTTGGATTGGCAGCACATGTCCTTACCTACTAAGTCACTGTAGCTCCCTTGATTACCTTAAGAAGTTGTTGTAGAATAATGGGTTAGTTACTTAATCTCTGTAAGCTTGTTTCCTAGTCCCAGAATTGTTTATAGTGTAATTAAATAACGCTTATGTATTTTTTTTGTGTGTGTGTTATGGAATCTAAGGTATTGACAGTTTCTAGCCCATAAGTAACCATTGTGTAAATGGTTTTTGGTATAGATATCAACATCATCATAATAATTTATACAAAGCAATGTAGATAAGTACAGAATCTTTTTGTTATTATAAATTTGACCATGGAGATTTCTTCTGCTAATATCAAGATGAGTGCACTGAGTTTTGATGGCTTAATACGGGTTTAAGCCTTGCCAAAGAGATGATTTAGTGAATCAGAGTTATTCCATATAATGAGGTAGTGTGGGTGAATGCTTAATATAGAAAGTAAAGTATATAAAGAACTGAAAGTCCCTGAAATGTTGCATTAGATCAGAGATGTGGCCAGTTATCACACAGTGACAAGATTTCTAGGATGAGAAATAAACAAACAAACAAACATGTATCCACATAGGATTCAAGGTCATATGGGATCCTTTGCCTTGTATGATGAGAAGCCCCACAGTTTACATTAAATGAACTATACTGTGTTCTCAGCCTTTGCTTTGTGATGAAATAAAGCATATTAATATTATCATATTATAAATTTAAGTTTCTTTTGCATCCATAAGTCTAGAAGTATCTCAAATAATTGTTGCCAGGAGACAACATAGTCTACCTATGAGATTTTTTTTAAAGTTGGTGTTTTTGTTTGCAATGTAAAATACAGAAAAGAAGGAAATATAACTAAAGGAGGAAGAAATAAATGAGGAAAAATGGATATGAGTTTTTTTCCTCATTTATGGAGAGTTCTGGTTATTCTCTGGCTGTGGTCATCTATGACTTGTGATCTAACTTCTCCAAACATTAGGAACTAAGGCCTAGATCTCCTAGTCTATAATAGTAATCATATTTTTAAAGATTTTAAGGTGCCATATTTAACGAAAATTTAAATATTTTATTCATGATATCTTATTCATGAAGTAGAGAAAGACTAATAGTAAAGCAAACTTGGTACTTAATATCATTATCTTCAGTTCACACAAGCCATTTTCTTTCTTACCTAACAATTTATTGCTTTCATGTTTTTATCTTTAGGTGAAATAAGGAGAATAAGGTTCCTAATTCAATATAATACTTTTTATGGTGGGAAAGTTAATTTCCATGGCCTGAGCAATGTGAAGTTAAAGTTTTGAGTATGTAATTTATCAAACAGTCAAATTTGATTCATGATCTACTCAGTATAATAAGTTTTGGCATGATGCAGAAGAGTAAGGCTTAATTTCTGCTGTCAGAATGTGTAAAAACTAGTTGGAATCTCTAAACAATAGTGACCCATACATATCAATATACATCTACTCCCAACATTATTGTTTCTATTGATTATTATAAGGACTCTTAAGCTCATATTTCTCTTTGCTGATAGAAGAATTGTAGTATTTTCCTTACAGAGTTGTTGAGAGAAACAAAAGAGATAATGTATGTGTGATGTTAGCCTAAGCGTTGGCTTTGCTTTAGCCATTGCAGTTGACCTCCTCTGGTCTCCAGCTACCTTAACTACATATACATGATCTTGCAAGTCATCAACAGCTGTGGGATTAGGAGAAGAGAAAGAGTGCCTCCCACATTGGGCAGGAAGACTTGAGACGAGCAAGACTTAGGCAGCAAGACTTGAGGGAGACTACGGCAAGACCTTGGTGGTGAAGAGACCAAGCATTGTTGTGGAGCAATTGTTTCTGCCAAATGCCTGAAGGAGAAAATAACTTATAACTGCTTGGAGATAAACCCTGGTGGGTGATTTGGATTTGACTGCTAAACTGAACCTAGAGCCTAGACTAATTGAGGAATTGTGCCTTGGAACTTGAGCTAAAACCTGGACTTGTTTTGGGTGATATACTTTGCCTCCCCTGCCCTCCAACTTATTTCCCTAGTAAACCCCATTCTCAGTAGCACAACTTTGAATCTGTTAGTAAAAAATGAATAAACAAACCTCTTGCTGCCGATGTGGTTCGAGATGCACTATGGGGCTGGGTAGCAAGCTCTTTATCTCCTTTCTGCTCAGAGGCAGGAAAGGGCTGTACTATTCTTACTCACTCTGACCTTTTCAGAAAGACACTCATGGCCTTGAGTCCTATATCTTGTTTTTTGCTCATTAGTATGTAAATTGCTGGGCTTGCCATTTGGCAACAGTAAACACTAAAATGGGTAGCAGTATTATCAATGCTGATTATCACAAATGAATTACTGTTAGCTTAAACAGAAAAGGATTTATGCATCTAGGGACACTTCACTGGAGATTTAAAATTTGTACATAGTGAGTGAGAAATGCATATTTGATTCAAAAAATGGCAGATGAGGCAGGAAGAAACTAAAGTGCACTCAGTGAGAACTTAATGGGCAAAGTGAAAAATAGAATTTTGAGCCACACATATATTTGAGATAATAGACGCTGAACTACATAGAGCAAGAGGGTTTGTTTCAGTAGCCAGGAAGACTGTACTCAGCTTCTGAGGACCTTAAAAGCATGAATATTGGAATCATTGTAAAGATGTAAGGGAGTTCTTCCACAAACCCACTTATGTGGTGTCAGTTTACACTGGCACTGACTCATTAGCTTTTCAAGACTGCAGATCTTTATGACGGGGGTGAGGGGATATTTCTCTCTCCTGGAACAACTGGTGGATTCAAACTGCCGACTTCCAGTTAGCGGCATAACATGTAACTATCTGTATGGCACTGAAATGACACCAGCAGCTTGAAATATTAGGAGCCTTAGGGAGCAGAGAGATCATTTTAATGGAGGAAGAACACAATGGAAATGAAGTGTAACCATGTGACAGACTCAGATAGTGTAATAACTGTCAATAGATGGTATATGTCGAATATCTTGAATTGGTATAATTTTTCTCGTTTTATATATTCTTGATAACAACTATAAAATAAAACTAAAGAGTAGTTATAAATAAGAGGTAATAAAATTTAAATGACCAGATGAAATTCTAACTTAGGGTGGACAGATGTTTCAAGTTTGTTACTGCAATATTTTTCTTTTTCCTTTCTTTTACATCACGTAAAGAAAAAAACAAAAGCAAAAACAAAAAGAACAAACCAGGGAATTTTGAGAACAAGGACCAGAAGGTGGAATGCATATCACGGCTCTTTCAATAACATTAAGTGAAGAGTTGTTTGTTGTTATCTGCCATCGAGTCGCCTGTAACTCTATGTACAACAGTTCTGAACCTTGATCTATCCTGAGTCAACCTCATTGTCTCTGACATACCTACACCCATTAATCCAATCACTGAGTCAGTCCATCTCATTGAGGGTCTTCACCTCCTGCAGTGTCCCTCCAACTTTCCAAGCATAATGTCCCTCTCCAAGAGGTACTGTGGTGAATTTTATCTCACAAACCATATGATACCCTGTTTTGAAAGAGGAAGACATCATTCACCTGCTGCTGACATCATGCCGACTTGCTGGTCCATTGTTACACAGTCTTCCAGTTTAGCAAGTAATGCAGATCTTTATATGAAATCTCCATGACCTAGTGGCATTAAGCTGTGGTCCAGTTCTCAAGTTAAGTGATTCAAATCCACAAGCTGCTCTGCAGGAGAAGGATGGATAACCTCCTCTCTTGTGATTAACTGCATCTGTAAACCTACTGGAGGGTCAACTGTGAGTTGGTTCTAACTCAACAGGATGCACCACCAACAACAGTAAATAATTTAGAGTATTTCAATAGTGGCATGGTAAAGTAACCCTCCATAGGATTCCCTAGGCTTAAATCATAATGGGGAGAGATTACTTGTCTTTCTCTCCTACCATAGATTGAACTGCTGACCTATTACTGGTGTGCTCTCCCTGTGTTTGCACACAAACACCCCACACATAATAAACTTGGGGCTCATTATTATACAACTTTTGTTTTAAAGATTTCTGAGTTTTAGATCTTTGCTGCTTGGAATTTAATATGCAGCTGTGATTGTTGTTAAAATACACATTTTGATCCAAAGGGTTGGTCTGGAACCTTTCTTTGATTCTGTATTTTTAACAACTCCCAGGTGATGTCTGTGGTCCATTTGACCAGCAAGAACCTGCAGTGTTAAGAATATAACAGATCTTACAGTACCCAGCTCTTCTTAAAACAGTGCATTCAGCTAGACAATTGCCTGTAATTGGTAATGGTACAAATGAATAGCGTATTTTCTGTAATTGTTAGTGAAATAAAAAAGGAATGGAACATGTGTGTTATATTTACTACCCCTTATACCTGATCCTGTTATTTTACATAGAAGAAAACAGGGATTCAGAGAGATTAAATTACTTCATATTTGGATTCACACACAATTATGGATCAAATTGTTATTTAATATTTTATTAAATCAGATTAACAGAAACAGTGAGACAACTCTGATTATTAACAGAAACAGTATATACTAATGAATGATTATTAAATATTTTAAAATTGGGTTGCATATGATAATTTATATATACTGTGCTTTCTACATGTACTTTGCATTTTGTAGAATTCACATACATCATATTTTATATAATTATTTACTATTACTCTGTGGATATTAGGGAGCTCTAGTGGCCTAATGGTAAGGAGCTTTGCTTGGCAGCATGAAGGCATATGGTTGAGTCCACCAGCTGCTGAATAGAAAAAATCTGAGCAGTCTTCACCCATGCTATTTACCGCCTCGAAAAACCTGTTGATAGCTCAACTGTGGGCTAATTCAGATTCAGTGGTATCTAGCAACAATAATAACTATGCCTGTTACCACTACTTTCTTTTCGAGTCCTTTTTGAACATTTCCCATTTCTTCACCACCACCCCTCAACCTTTTGGTAATATTTTGTGGAAATAATGATTGAAAGGTTTTTAAATAGATTTATAGCCTCTTCACTGGTGTGATTTAGTGCACTTATTGAATTGAAAAAATCAGTAATATCATACGAAAAGGAATATTAAGTATTCTGTGGAGCCTTGGTGAAACAGTGATTAATCACTCACCTACTAACTCAAAGTTGAAGATTTTAACCTGTTGAGTTACTTTGCCAGAGCTTTGGTGGCCAGCCAAGTAGCAAGAAGCTGTGTTGTAATCCCAAAGGCACAAGGTTTGAGTCCACCAGCTGGGAGTAAGATAGCCAGTCTCCTCCTGTGTGATTAAATGCCTCTGAAAACCCATCCAAGTGTCAGCTGTGGATCAGTCCTGATTCTGTGGTACACGATAAGAGCTACTTTGAGAAAGTGCACAGAAAGTTCCTTGGGCACAAAGACAACGAAGCTTCATTTCACATAATTTGGGCATGTTATTAGAAAAGACTATTTCATGGATTGTGACTTGGGAAAGTGGAGGTTCAGCAAAAGAGGGAAGATGGTTTGACACAGTGACTGCAGCAATGAGTTCACGCATATCAGAGATGAGGAGGATGGCACAGGACAGGACAGAGTTCAGGTCTGTTGTTCGTAGGGTCGCTGTGAGTTACACTCGATGAGATGGCATCTAACAACAACAACAGCAGCTATTCTTGGAGCTCCGGTGATTTAGGGTAAGAAGCTGCCTTGGGTAAAAGATGGGAGTTTTCCCTTGGATGGTTTGCAGCCTTTGAAAACCTGCTAGCGAGTCACCGATAAGTCATTTCTGAGTGAACAACAAGGACATTTCATTTCAGGGACAACAAGCTACTCTGAGAAAGATCTAATGATTTGCTCCTATAGAGATTGTTGTCATTGTCATTGAGTATCGTTGGGCTGATTCCGACTCAAAGCAACCCCATGTAAAACAGAACAAAACAGTTGCAGCTCCAGAGTAATCCTCACAGACATATTTACGTTTTAGCCCACTGTTTCAACCACTGCGAATCCATTTCATTGAGGGTTCTTTTCTTTTCTGTGGCCTTTCTAGCTCTCATGAGGTCTTCTGAGGGACTCCTGATAATGTGTCCAAAGTACACAAGGTAAAGTCGCATCAGTCCTGCCTCTGAGGAGCATTCCGGTGTCCTGCAAACTTTATTGATTAGACAACTCTATGTGGCAATTTCCCTCTGTCACAAGGTGTCTTGAATGAGTCAAAAATCAATCAGTGTTAGCACTGACAGGCTATGTACTCATATATCTTATTGTTTCTTCTCTATTCTGTGAGAATAGCATGCATCATGAAGGAAAAACGCCACCTGGAAATGTTAACAGAAATCTCTCTCAGTCAGTGTTTCTCATAGCAGCACTTTCTAATGTCGTTAGGTCCCATTGAGCCGCCTCTGACTCGTGGTGACTCTATGCACAACAGAACACAACTGTCTGACTCTGCCTCACCTTCCAGCCAGTGCTGTGCTAGAGGCCATAGCTGCCACTGTGTCGGGATTGTATATCATAGTTCATCAGTGTTGTCTGTCTTGGCTAAATCATCCCCGATTAAGGCCATGTATTTCTTGATCTCAAGTTTCCATTGAAGGAATTCTCATGTCATTGATTGTAAAAGGTTTGCTTTATGACATGGAATTGGATATAATTTGTATTCTTTGTCCCCCTTTCATAATTTCTGTAGCCTCTGTGTTCTAGCAGCTCAGCTAACCTTCGTTAATAACTTGTATTTTTACCATACTTCTTTTATTAAATAATATGTTATACTGTGACTTGGCATAGTCCATAGGGAATCGTGTGGCTAACCCAAAGGTCATACCTCTTTGATGGTTCGCATCCATCAGCGGTTCCACCAGCAGAAAGATTAACGTCATCGAAACCCAGTGGAAGGGCAGCTGTGAGTCAGTGCCTACACAATGGGAACGAGGGAGTCGAACCAGTGATCTCTGCTTTCCCAAAGGCAGTGGCAGTTCCTATTTGTCTTTGAGACTATTTCAATTGAGCCTGAGTTTTTTGGCAGAACTAAATGTCTTTTGAATTTGTTATTTTTGTTGAGGAATACAGTATTCCTGCTCTGATACTGCTCAGACCAGATCATACAAGAAAAAATGTCAAGATTCTTAACATGATCATAATTTATATTAGATAATCATTTGTGAATATTAGAATATTCAGATATGAAAGCAGGAGTGGCATCTACTTCCTAAACAACTTGCCCCCAGGAACTCTACGGGCTTTGATAAATGTCGATAGTTGTAGAGGGGCTTCAGGCCATTTGTTCATAGGGTCACTGTGAGTTGTGCTCAACTCGAAGGCATTCAACAACAATAGAATATTCAGATTCATTTGTCAATTTTGCTTTTATTTCTTGTTATTGTTGCTTGGGTTGAGTTAGTGTGTGCCTGTGGAGCTGGATCCAACTTCCAGCTGAATTTCTAGTGGGTTTTCAGTGGTAGTTATTCACACAGGAGGAGATTGCGAATCCTGCTGCAGAGCAGTTGTTGGATTCAAACCATGTGCCTTTGGAATTGCAGCACAACTTCTTAACAACAGGCCACCAAAGCTCCTATTCCATGTTTGGTATGTAAATTATTTTTGCTAACCAACTCTCTTGTGAAGGCTGCACTTTGAGAACATGCTATCTGGTTGTTGTTTTTTTTAAATTATTTTATTTTAATACTACTTATGAAATACTGATAATTTCTCTCTCTCTCTCTCTCTGTTTCTCTCTCCCTCTCTCTGTCTCTGTCTCTGCTGTCTCTGTCTGTCTCTCAGTACCAACAAGTCAGAACTGACTCAGAGGGTTTTCAGAGGCTGCAGATCATATTGCAGGGGATTGCCCATCTTTCTACTGTGAAACAGCTGGTTGATTGAGACCTCCAGAGTCCGTTTTTGGATTAACAGCACAACTCCCTGCAGACTAAGCCACCAGACTTTTGATACTATGTATTTAGGGTAATTCATTATATTTGAGAGCTCTAACTATAGTGGGAGCTCTGATGGCCTAGTGGCAAAAAAGCATACTGTAATCCCAAAGGCACATGGTTCTAAGTCACCAGTTGCTCCTCTGAAAACCAGTTCTGACTCAACAGTACAAAGTGCTAATAACTATAGTGTACTTCCTTTTGTTAATTGGATGATCTGATTGGATAAGTATATATAGATTTTTACCATCAGGAATATTTCCTGAAAATGAGGGAATAAAATTTTCCCCATTAAGGAAATTTTTCTCTTCGAGATACGGCTTTGTAACCAATAGTTTATGATTATTGGGTTTCTTTTTAATTTGGACATACTGATTTTTATATTTATGCTAGGCATACTTGGAATTTTCATTTAAGATGTAAAATTATAAGATTAAAAAAATTAAACATTATGTAACATAGCTATCACTAATTTACAAGACTACAGTTTTCTTAAAGCTGTTATTTTTTAGTGTAATAAAATTACTTGTAAGTTAAAAACATTTTATTAAAATGTATAAAAGACTAATCGGCATAAAAAAATAAAATTTCATTTAATCAAGAACAACCATGCATTTATAAGAGAATTTTAACACTTTATTTTTTCATGGTTTCTGTATCTTTGAAAGCATGAGCTTGGCTGATTTAACTGCGTTTAGATTTTCCTTACACATGTAATTTTATGTTCATGAAAGGATAAGGTTTCTTACATATTTTAGACAAGAATATAGCTATTTATAATTCAAAATTATATTTTCCAATATGTAAATGAGACTTATTTCACATTTAAACAGTTTTTGGCTATTTCACATGATATTTGAATTGTCTTGACTTGAAGCAGAGGCTGTAATTCATTCATAGTTAGCAGTCGGTTAGGCAAACATAGATACACACAACTAATCCATTACAGACAGCTTCCTAACTCAGAAGACTGCCCTCCCTGTCTACCACTGAAATTAGCGATCCTGAATGGATAATGTACTGGCATGCGTAGAATGCAAGTCAGTCTTAAAAGCCAGAATGGTGTATTTTGGGGATGGGGGAGAATGGAATTTATTTAGAGTCTGCTCACAGCTTAATCTGCCACCACAAGTGTCAGTGGCCTTGGCAGTCATTCTCAGTTTCTTTTGATGAGCTACAAAACTTTTTTCCCTGCCCTTCTGAAGAGCAAAGTAATAATTTGCAATAATAATCAAAACTTTGCATGATTATGCCTGGAGCTGATTCATCTATTTTATGTTATATTTTAAAGGAGGGGAAAAAAATGAAGTCTGAGCCTTATGGGAGAGCTTTTATTGTTTGTCAGCCTTTTTATTCCCTTTCTTTGGTGTTTTGTTTTGCTTGTAAAGGCTGCCCAGTTGCATTATCCCGGGCTTCCCTACTCTGCAAATTGCTGACTGAGAATTCTTTATTAGCTGTAGTAGGAGTCAAGGGGCTTTAGACGGAAATTCATTTTTTAAAAGAAAAAAAAATTCAGATTCTAATTGGGCACAGGGCAACTTGGAACAGCATAGTATGCACAGTGTAAAATTTTGCCAGTACATGCTCTGAATCCTGTCGCCAGTGTCTCCTTCTCCTCCCTTCTCACCAAACAATCAACTAGTTGTAAGATTGATTCAAAAGAATGACTAATTGCACAAGAAATTAAAACTACCCAGTCAAAAAATAAGGAGCTTTAGTTCAATATTCAGGTATACAGTGTTTCACTCTTGAAGTAATTTTTCACCAATATAGATTGTATAGTCTGTCCAGTTTCTCAAAGATCTTAGAATTCTTTCTGTATATGGTGCTCACTATATAGTTTTGATGATTTTTAGAGTATTTAACACTTTAGTGTATGTGAGAACAATTACTCCTAAGCTTTATACATAATTAAATACCTATTCTCATTACTTGTTTGGTATCTGAGAACCATACATTTAAATCCATAGTGGAATTAATAGAAAATAAAGAAGTGATTCTTGACAGAGAAATAAACATGTGTAGAGGCTGGCTTATTTATGATTCTTTCTTCACAAGTTTAAAAAAGAAAAATTCAGAGTGGTATTTCATAACAGCCTATAATTGAGAATTTAAATAAATATTTATTTTTAAATTGTGATAATTTGCGTGTGATTTTCTTTGGCTTTGATACCCTTTATAAGTAAAAATATTAGCTATTATTCTACACAGGAAAAATGCATTATATTATTTCAGTGACTGTTTAACCAAAGTGTCAGTAAGTGGACAAAACTTGAAATTGTATTGTTCTCTTAAAAAATCATATTACACTATGATTTATAAATATTATTTAAACTAGTCTCTAACAAAAACGGAATTACTTTCCAAATTACCTTTACGTTTATATTCTTTTAGCAAAAAATACAGATGTTTGAAAGCTATTACATATTAATTGTAGAATATTGTATTTTATTTTTTTACCTAGAGAGTCCTCTGTGGTTTATTTTTGTCAAACTAGAATTATTTCAAAACAAATGCATATATTACATTTAAAAGCATTAAAAATTATAAATAGAAATAATTATAAAGTGATTATATGAAGTGATTTCTGATTTTATTAGGCAGCCATGTAGTTTGACTTTCTAAGAGTATGAAATATATCTCTCGTGTTCAATGATGATGAGGAATATCAATATGTAAGTAAAAAATGTTTCATAATAAAAATGTAGCTAAAATTATTTTTAGAATGTTTTAATAATATATAATGAAAATAATTTTTTACTGTATATTCTCTCCAAAAACTCTATATATGCTCTTTATATCAATGTCTATATTTATGTATGTATTTAAGTTAGCATTTAGATAAAGGGTATATTCTTAAAAACAGTTTAATCAAAATCTTTTTTTAAAAAAAAGCATTTAAATCTTTTAATGAAGAAATCATTTAAGAACTATGGACAACCTTGTTTTCCCACAGTGTTTGCAAAGAAAGGTAATGAATAAAAAAATTAAAAAATAATCAAAATCATTTAAACAATAAATAATCGTGTAATACTGTGCGAGTAACAATGAAACTTTGGAGAAATCTGGTATATTGTTTAATATAGGATTTAAAACAAAGTATTAAATGTAATATTGGTCATTAGCATTTTAACCAAAGTACAATGATATGCAATCAATGATTAGAGAGATTCTTTTTTTTTTTTTTTTTAGAGAGATTCTTTTATGTTTTAAGCAGAACACTGAATAGGTTCATCTGCTTCACCCCACTGGTGAGAATTTCCAGTTACACTCAACATAAGTTAGAATCTGCTACATCAGAATCCTTTGGGATCCTGTTAATATTCTGATCCAGTATATAGTGATGGAATCACAGATTCTCAACATGGAGTCTCACTGGAGTGAGCTGATTCAAAGCCCTGGTTTTTAAGTTCATGTTTTTGTCGATGGGTGAAGTGCCAATTATTAAAATCTTCATGGTTCACATTAAATGAAAAAAATAGCTACTTAAGAATAGTGGGTAACAAATGTTATTTTCCAGTTGTTCATCATTGTTAAATGAAAATTGTATTATTTTGCTGTTGCTATTGTGTACTGTTGACTCAGAACTGATCCGTAACTGACCTTCTGGAAGGTTTTCAGAGGCAGTAATTGCATAGGAAGGGAGTACTCATCCTTCTCCCATAGAGCAGCTGGTGGCCTCGAACTGTGTGCCTTTGTACTTAAACACTAGCCACTAGATCTCCCTTACCTATTGTTGTTAGCTACTATTTATTAGACTATGAGTCATTGTAACCCTAGATAATAGATCTGAACCTTGCCCTATCTTATGCCATTATCATCATCTGTGATGTATTTGAGCCCATTGATACAGTCACTGTGTTGAACCATCTTGTTGAGGGTCTTACTTTCCTTCATTAACCCTTAACATTTCCAAGTATAATGTCTTTTTCCAAGGACTAACATATCCTATATCCTCCCATGTATTTTGATGAAGTTTTACCTTCATCTAAGATTGCCTTCATCTTACTTTGCCTCTACGGAGCTGGCTGGCTGCACTTTTTCTATGAATCTATCTGTCTGTCTGTCTATCTATCTATCTATCTATCTTGACAGTCCATGTGGTATGTGATGTTCTGTACTCTTCTCTAACACGTGATCAACTGTTGTTTGATGCCATCAAGTCAAGTACAACTCATAGTGGTCACATCAGTAACAAATCTGAACTCTGTCATATCTTGTATAATTCAGATAATCTCTGACACTCTTGAGCCCATTACTGCAGTCACTGTATCATTTCATCTCCTTGAGAGTCTTTCTTTCTCTGACACTCTACCTTTCCATGCATAATGCCTTTTTCCAAGGAATTGTCTCTCCTAGTAATATCCCCAAAGTATGTGAGATGATGCTTCCTCATCCTCACCTCCAAGAGACACTCTGGTTGCATTTTTCTCAAGTCATATCTATTTTGTGTTTTAGCATTCTTTGGATACTCACCACTCTTCTCCAACATCACAACACAAAGGAATCAGTTCTTCTTCTATTCTTATTCATTAGCCAGCTAGAAGTCTGTAAAAAAAAGTCCAATGGAGAGCTCTGATGGACTACTCTATACATAGTAGTGATGCTAACCCAAAGGCAGCATCATTGGCAGTTGGAATCCACCATTGAGTCCCCTCTGGTCTCCAGCTACCTTAAGTGCATACACATAGTCTTGAAAATCAGCATCGCCTTGCAAATCATCAGCAGCTGTGGGACAAGGACAAGAAAAAGAGTGCTTTCCACATTCCACACTGAGTAGTAAGGCTTGATGTCAGCAAGACTTGAGGTGAGCATGACTTGTGGTGGCAATAATTGAGGGAGACTGAAGCAAGACCCTGGTGGTGGAGAGACTGTGGCATTGTTGTGGAGAAACTTTGGCAATGTGTGCCCTGAGATATCTTGCATTTGTGCTGGCCACAGTTATTTATTTTTGCTGTTCTTGTTGGATGCTTGAAGAAGAAGCTAACTTATAAGGAAACCTTGCTGATGATTTGTATTTGACTGCTGAGCTGAACCCAGAGCTGAGACTAATTGAGGAATCATGCCTTGGAACTTTGGGGCTAAAACCTGGAAATGGGTGATGTTTTTTGCCTCCCCTTCTCTCCAATTTCTTGTTATTGTTACGTGTCATCGAGTGAACCATGAGTCATAATGAGTCTGTGTAAGGTAACTCTGAACCCTTCCTTATCCTAAGCCAGTGTCACTGTATCCAATACACTTAATCCCATTGCCCCACTTACTGTGTCAATCTAATCTGTCAGTCAATCTAATATGGGATCTTTCTGTCCTGCACTATCCCTCCAGCCTTGATGTCCTTCTCAAGGGCTGGTCCCTCCAGGCCAAATGGCCAAAATATGTGAAACAGAGCTTTACTTTCTGACTCCCTTCTCTAATAAACCCCATTCTCAGTATCATACTTGTAAGTTTGTGAGACAACAATGAATAAATGAACCCCTTGCAGCTGGAGTGCCTCTGGTGACACCATGGGCAGGGCTATGTGCTCTTTGCTTTCTCCTCTGGGGTAGTGAGGGGCTGGGCCGTGCATCCTTACTCCCTCTGTCCCTTTCAGAAAGATGCTCTTGGTCTATGCCTCCATTACTGGTTTTCTGTTCTTTAGACACTTAGTTTGTGGGGGAAAATATAAATCTCCTCTCATTTTCAGATAGTGATTCAGGAAACCTTGTGGAGGGTCAGCTATGAGTTGGTTTCAACTCAATGGCATAGTTTTTGAGTATAGAGTCTTTTGCAAAATCTTGATTATTTTGAAAAAAATACTAGAAAGTGTTTTGTAATAGTTTGTATTGCAACTTATTTTTTTAAGACAAATCCATAATCAAGGCATCCTCTCTTGACTATCCCATTGAATTAAAAGCACTTTGGTTTGATGTGAATGTTCATATAATAGAAAAGTATCCCTGCTGACTTAGTCTGAAATGTTTATGTAAAGTGACTAATACTATCTATAGGAAGAAAATATTAGACTACATGGGGTTCAATTAAGTAACAGAATCTTTCTGAAATATTGAGACCAATACAGTTAAGGCATTAATTATTTAAATCATAAAAACCACGTTAAGATTTCATTGTATAAAAGCTGGCTTATATGAAAAGTTTTCTATAACATATAGTGCATAGACTAAAATGTTTAGATCTTGAGCATAGAGTTTACGTAATATAGGAAAATATATTTGTAATATTCTAAGAATTTAAAACAAAGCAAAAAAGGCCCTTTAATGTCTTAAGTAAATTTTGTATGTTTAGAGATTAGACTCCTTCATTTACAATCTACTTTAAGTTGGCTATAACATAAGACATAAATAAAATATTCCCTTTGAGAAACATCCGTTAATAAAATGAATTTAGGTTAGGCATATAATAATAAAGCAAGTAGCTGGGCTTATTAATACCTAAATAAGATGTCTCTGTTTCACCCTGATTTATTCACAATTCATTAATAAAGTGGGCTTCCATCAATGCTACTGAATTTTTCATCAAAGAGAAGAAGGATATTATATAGAGAGGTTTGGACTTTCACAGAAGTAATATTACATGGGAATAATCTTATATGTGTTTTATAAGATGTAAAACACTCATGATAATATTTGCTGCATAGTAAATATGTTAATTCTCATACTTTTGGTAACTTTTTCTAGTATTACAGACCTTGTTATGATGTAATACTAACCAATATGCCAATGGTTCAAGTTCACTAACTATTCTGCGCATCGTCCTCCTTGCAATCTCATCAAACATATACGCATTATTCATTACACAAAAGACAGCTTGATTTTAAGATTCAGTGCTACCATTTCTACTTCTGCTTCCTTCGGAACTACTGCTGCTCCTTATCCTGGCTGTTGAGTCTGAACTGACTCATAATTGACTCTCTATTAATGCCTCTATTTTTCAGAGGTTGGAGATTGTATATATTTAGATTCAAACCATCAACAGGCACCCTCTTTGAGTTAACAGCTCAACTCCTTATGGGCTACTGGGACCACACTATGTGCCAGATTTAGAGGAGGCACTGGTATGTTAGAAGGTTGCTAAGGGAATTTAAAAATAAAAATTGATTGCTTTCAAATAAATGAGGGAAACTAGAATAAGGATTATTTGTGAAGCAAGTTGGATTGGTCAGTGAGCTTGCAGGAGAGGTTCAACTCCTTATGGGCTACTGGGACCCCACTATGTGCCAGATTTAGAGCAGGCTTTGGTATGTTAAAAGATTGCTAAGGGAATTTAAAAATAAAAATTGGTTGCTTTCAAATAAATGAGGGAAACTAGAATAGGGATTATTTGTGAAGCAAGTTGATTTGGTCAGTGAGCTTGCAGGAGAGGTTGTTGTTAGCTGTTGTCCAGTAAGTTATGGATCATGGAGACCTTGTTTGCACAGCAAAAAGGACTCCACAGGATTTGAAGGCTCTGACCTTTGAAATTGGATTGGCAAATTTATTTTCAGGTGTCTCTGCAAAGATTTGAATCCCTAGATTGAGATAATAATTGCATCACTCAGTAGCTCCAGCAGGTAAGGTAAACCTGTTTCAATGAGAGCCAGTAGTTGACTATCCAGTCAAAAGAAATAGTTTTTGTAAAGTCAGGACTGAGGAAAGGGTGAGCAGTGCAGGACAATGAGAAGTTAGGAGTTTTATTTATTTGCTTTACACAGACTAGAGATACAGTGGAATGTAATACTGGAAAGGTATTTTAAAGACATTGGTAGCTTCTAAGATTATCTGATTATAAAACCATGAGAAGGCTAGTCAAACTGAAAAAAGTAGAAGGTCATTGTGGGCACCTTCATTTTGAAGTGATAGAAGGGTTCTTTGTTATGAATAGCCAAGTGTCAGTTTTCCATAAATAGATCCTTAGACAAACAGACTTCTGATAGGAAAGAAGAACATTGTTTCACATCTAGTGTTGTGATAAAATGAGGTTATTTGATATTCTCTGGTTTTCAACAAAAAGTTTAGATTCAAAGGTGCAAGGTCTTCTTTAGTCAAAAGTTTCATCTTTGTCTTCAGTGGAAACTTTGTATATTCCAGTTGACACCACATTAAAAAAATACACCCCTCCCAAATTTAATAGTAATGAGTTTTTCCTTTTGAACGAAAAGAAAAATGAATGAAAGTTTTTTATATATACCAAGTACAGTGATAAATTTTTAATCCCCCCTTGTTCACCCCTTTACCTTTCAGTTTTTACATCAAAAAAGCAAACTCAAAACGCACAACAGTAGAAAAGCATCATAATAGAATACTGAGTTCTGTTTTTTCGAAGTAATAATGCATACACAATATTGCACTAATGATTAACTGGTGTGCCCCTGAGGGTTCCGCAGACAAAACCACCTTTCAGCAAATTTCTTATCTCCTATCTTGCGAGTGTCTATAGCAGCTAAAACTCTTAAACACGTTGTCTCTGAGACTGAGGGAAATAATTAAGCTAGTGTTTGCCAGCCCTCTGCTCTTCTTTGCTTAAACTAAGGGACAAGAGATACATTAAGCCAAAACTAACCCCTAGAAATTTATATTCAGCAATTTGACATAGGGTTTTTTCCTTAGTCTACAGTATCCCCCCCTTTGATACATACATGAAGCTGAAAGAATAAAATATCTCTCAAAAAAATGGCTCTCCTAAAACAGATTACTAATTTTTCTTTTCTAGGAAAAGGAATATTTTTTCCTTCTAAGAAAATACCAAATCACATAAAAATTGTGAAGAGATATTTTAAAAACTAGTAATTGTGGTTTGTGGCCATATAACTATTGATGACTGTTTTCATTTTCGTTAGATGCCTTTGAGTTGATGACAACTCATAACAAGCCTGTTGACAGACCTGAACCTTGACTTGTCGTGTGTTGTCACCATCTTCCATAATGCTTAACAATTTAGGAAAAAAGGGAAAAAGTAAAGAATATTGTAACATTCAATAGAATAGACCATACTGTTCTTAGATAATACTTTAAAAATGGACTCAGAAGATTTTGTTGTAACTGAAATTTTATACCAAAATATTTGTGCATAATTTTATTTGGTCCCTATGATCTAGACCCCCAGAGAAAGAATCCATATTTAAAGGTGAGTTGTACAGAAATGTGGTTGAAATGATTTCATGCCATAAGTTACGATAATATGCTATGTTTAGTTAAAAGATTATCAATATTAATGCATATATATGCAATAGTAATGTATATTCAGTGTATATTGAAAATACATTAAGTGGAGATATGTAAGTATTTGTATATGTATTTGGAAGTGGGAGTGGTATTTACTTCCTGAATAATATGCCTCTGGAAACTCTATGAACTTTGATAAATGTTGATAGTTGTAGAGGGGCTTCAAGCCTTTTGTTCTTAGGGTCACTATGAGTCATGCTTGACTCTAAGGCAGTCAGCAACGACAATGTGTGTGTGTGTGTGTGTATTTATGTTTCGTTTTTAAGTGCTGAGTTGTGGGCCACTCATA
>NW_006399856.1:8381846-8383227 GCF_000299155.1 Elephantulus edwardii
TGTGTGTGTGTGTGTGTGTGTAGGTTTTAAATGTATAGATGTCTATTTTGTGTATATTATTGTATATGTGTATATATCTTCATCTACATATCTGTACCTATATATAACATTATCAAGACCCTTGGACCCCAGGAAATGATAAGCAAAGTTAGATTAAGACTTTAATGTTTAATGCTGTTGAATATTATAATGTAAATATTTTTTTCTGGTCTTTAAAGCTATTTAATAGGTTGTTGATAACAACAATGTTTAGTCTTTGTGATATTTAATACAGTAAAGTAAATTGCTGGGTTGAATATTTCACATTATTTAAAATAATAATTCATTGTTTAGATAAATCACTTTTATACTGGAAAAAAATATTTTAGTCTTATGGTGGTGGTGTTACAACTCATAGCGACTTCTGAATAGTAGGTCTGAGCCTTGTCTTACCACGCTTTATCCTGAGCATCTCTGAGGCACGTAAGCCCCTTGCCACATTGTGTCACTCTATCTTGTTGAGGGTTTTCCTCTCATTCTCTGATCCTCTGTCTTTCCAAACATGATATCCTTTTCTAAGGAATAGCCTCTCCTAGCTGCACACCCAAGATATGTGAGATGAAGTTTCAACATCCTTGCCTCCAGGGAGCGTACTACTGGCTGCACTTTTCTTAAGACATATCTGATTTGCATTTTTTTTTGTTTTGTTTTGAAATCCATGGGATAGTCAGTGCTCCTCTCTAACACAACTCAAAGGAATAATTTTTTTTTCTTCTGTCATCCTTATTCCTTGTCCAGCTCTCAGATGCACAAGTTATTGAAAAGATCATGGCCTGGATTAGGTGCGTCTTAGTCTCCAAACTGACACTGCTCCTCAGTAATTTATACATACACACACACACACACACACACACATATACACACACACACACACACACACATACATGTTGTTATTGTTGTTATGTGCCATCGAGTTGCTTGCGACTCATAGCGACCCTATGTATAAGAGGTCTAAATGCTGTTCTATCCTGTGCCAACCTAGCCATCTCAAACACACTTATTCCCACCACTCCAGTCATAGAATCGATCCATCTCACCAAAGGTCTTCCTCTCCTTCGCCTCCCCTCCACTCTGCCAAACATGATGTCCCTTTCCAAGGACCAGTCCCTCCTTGTAGCATGCCCAAAATATATCAGACGAAGCTTCAGAATCCTTGACTCCAGGGAACAACACTCTGGCTTCACCCTCTCCAGGACAAACCTGTTTGTTCTCCTAGCAGTTCATGGTATATTCAACACTCTTGCCCAGCACCACAGCTCAAAGGCATCAATCCACTTTCTATCAGCCCTATTCACTGTCCAACTCTCTGATGCATAGCACATAATTGCGAACACTATGGCCC
>NW_006399856.1:8383867-8412502 GCF_000299155.1 Elephantulus edwardii
TTGCTTTCTGCTAAGATCCATCTGACATTAGCTATAATATCCCTAGTACCATGGCCTCTTCTAAATCCAGCCTGTACATCTGGCAGTTCTCTGTTGACATATTGTTCCAAATGTTTTTGGATAATTTTCAGCAGAATCTTGCTTGCATGTGATATCAATGATATTGTTTGATAATTTCCACACTCTGTTGGGTGGTCACCTTTCTTTGGAATGGGAACAAATATCTATACATACATACATACACATGTATGTATGTGTGTATATGGACGTATAATGTATATATGATGTATATATGTATTTTTATATGTTATCAAGTTCATAACAAATCATAGTGACCCTGTGAGAAATGACTCTGAACCTTGCCCTATCCTGAGCCAACCTTGCCATCTCTGAGCTGACCCTATTGCCATAGTCCATCTCCTCTATGGTCCTCCCCTTCCAAATGACCTTGGACCCTACCAAGCATGTTGTCCTTCTCCAAAAACCGGCCCCTCCTGACAGCATGCCCAAAATATGTGAGATGAACTTTCAAAATTCTTGCCTCCAAGGAGCAACCTAATTTCGCCCTCTCCACTGCAGACCAGTTCGTTCTCTTGACAGGCCCCAGTATTGTCAGTATTCTTTCCAGCACCACAACTCAAAGGCGTCCATTCTTCTTTTATTCTTATTCATTGCTTGGTCTCAGATGTCTAGAGGGCAGTTGAGCACACCAGAGATGACCTCAGGTACACATTAGTCTCTAGATTGACATAATTATTTTTTTACCACTCTGGAGAGGTCTTTGACAGCAGATGTTTCTTTTGATTTCCTGACAGCAGATGCCAAAAGTTGATTGTGTTTCCTAACAAGTTTATGATTACCAAATGTGAACTGTAGATTTCAAATTCTAGAGTATAATTAGCTTCATATAAATTCCCCATTAGAAGATATAATAAATAAATGAGAGTATACTTTCATAAGAATATTTATAGCTCATAGCTATTTAATTCACACACCACTCAGACAAATTATAAATGTGCTATAAAATTGTCTTTTCCTTATTTGTTTTTAGGAGAAAGCCAGAATTTTACCATGTAGAATTGAATTGAAAAACATTTGTGGTATTTAATCATAAATATTGATTCCTAATTACCAAATGTGAACTGTATAAAATAGGAAATAAAGTAATAAAATATTTGGTCTTATAAAATAATTAAAGATAATATTATGATAGCCAAAAGACTAGCAATTGAAGACTTTTTTTCTCACTTCTTCTGCTTCAAGGAACATAAAGTTCTTAGATTTTCCAGTGTGCATATTTTGTTTTATTTATATTTTTATGTGGAAATGTAGGGGAGCAATCCACTTGCCAAAATTGAAATACAAAAAAAACTATTTCTAAGTTTGACTATTTTTTACTTTGAAGCAAATTTTGGTGAGACTCTTGACGAGATCTCAAGAAAGCCATTCTGAAGTGGTCTTAAAAGCAAGACTTTGCCTAGAAAAATGCTTTGACAGAGAAAGAGGCATTCAGTGTTCAAATATCATCTAATGGGAATTATAGATGAGGCTGGTGCAAAGAAAATGAATCCATCACCCTGAAAATACATCATTGTTCACTCATTATCTGAACACTCATGGCTCAGAAAGGCTACTTTGTCCCTCCTACTGTGCTTACCTACTATATTGGCACAGTGCAGTGTCGTAGTCAGGTGACAATGGGTCTGAACAGTTTCAAGTCTCCTTCACAGTACAGGGCTGCCTGCTCTAGTCTGTTTTGTTGTATATTGGTTTTATATAGAGTTTTTTTATGTCTTTAAGAAAAATTCTATACTTTTTAAACTATTCAGTATTACACAAAAGGGTGCTGGTGAAAAGAAAACATTGGATATGCTTATGAATTTATTTTCAGTTTCTCATATTTATTGTGGGTAAGTGTACATGTCTGTTAAACAAATATGGGGAGAGGGACATGTTTTCAGTATTACATGTGATAATACAAAGTTGTAATAAGTGCATGGTAAATTCAGTTACATTATCTTGGCCACTTTGTTCAAACTTATTTATAATAGGTTAGTATAGTGTAGCTTTTTGTAAAGGACTTACTTCACACTACTGCAACTTAACTGACAGAAGTATTTATATAAAACCCTTCACTTATTTGCAATATTGGTCCTAAAACTTCTTAGTATGAAAGCACTATTATAGCAATGGAAAGAATCATTAATCATCATAATTAGAAGGTAAATTAATGATACCTAAAAAAATGAATCTTTTCTTAAGTCTTAATTTTTTGTTTTTGTTTCCAAAAGAAATATTTAGCAGGAGCTGCACCATAATCAAAGGGAGAAAGAGTAAAAGCTAAGAGACAAATTATCCTCTACAATCCCAATTTTCTTGATGCAGTTTTGAAAGAGAAATATACCAATGTAGTCTATTGTGTATCATATTATGAAACATTTGCTTGTGTTAAATTCAAATTATCATCTTTAAGGTTATGGTTACTTTCAGGTAAACAAAGTAAGATAGGATGGGAACAAAAACATATTTATGTTTCATGTGTAAGACATGCCAGACAACAGTGTATTTTAACTAATGTAATTCTCTGTGAACAAATTTCTAAGATAGCAAAACCAGGCAGTTAATTTTGATACATAAAATGACATTACAGCTAGTGTTTGAGTACTTTGTCCAACATGAGCACTCATGGTGCTCAGAAAAAAGTTGGCAAGACCAATGTAACAATGTAACAAGCAAGCAGAGTTTTATGTAGGTGCATTTGCCCGCCTGTGTGAAAGGCCAGATCTGGGAGGTACTAAAAATAGAGAATTTATATATGAATTCCTAAGTTAACTACATTAACTCCTTATAAGAAAGTTGTAGAAAATGGACCATGAATATATTTCTGTAAGTGATGTGATTAAATATGATATGAAAACTGAAGCGCGTGCTTTCTTTTAAAATCTAATTTTTTTATTACTTTGAAAAGTAATTTTACTTTTGGAGCAAGTGTATGTAACTTAAAAAAACAAATTATATCCCCTGTATAGCCTTCATAGTGGTTTTGCAGTGCTTTCTTTCTTAGTTAGGAGCAAAAGTGAACTAAAACATACGCACTGGGTCCTGTCTTTGCCTCAGGAAAGTATGTGGCGCCAGAATAATGAGACTTTACTTCCCCTGTGAAAACATATGTGTAAATTTGGTACTTTTTTGGGTATCCATCCAGCTAAACAGTTTACTTCACTAGTCAAAGAGCTGGCTGAAATAATCTGCAAAAAAGCAGTTTAGAGAAGGAAGTACTATTTAAAAGTACTAGACTTGTTAAAAGAATCAGCTTTTTAGAGGAAAAGTCAATATACTTTCATGTTTAGGATACACATAAAAGCAGTAACTCTAGGAGTTTGCTGGAAAATTTTTGCTCTAAGAAAGAGGAATGAATTTAATTTTATTCATTATTTCACCTTATTCCCAGTTGGACTAAATTACACATCTCACATTTCCTTTTATACCTGACATAGTTAACTTCTAAGAAAAGGTGGCAAGTTCAGAAGGCCAGAGATGATGCTTATTAATACAGAATTTTATTTCATGCCTAACATAACCACTTTTAAAACTGAGTTTAATTTAAATATTATCATAAACTCCAGGCAAGCAAGATAATCACCTGCTTATTTTTATTTTAATGGTAACACTCTGCCATCGGGTAGTTTCCAACTTATGACCTGCCTTCATCAGGTTTCTGAGGCTATAAATCTTACAGGCTGAGGCTGCCCATTCCCTCCCCCTATCCCGCTCAGAGCTAGTTGATTCAGGTCACGGCCCTTTTGGTTTGCAGCACAAGTGTGGCACTAGACCATCAGAGCTCCTTATACTTTATAGTTGACAAAGTTTGAAAATATCTTTCATTTTCTCTAAAAAACTTTTATTGAGAAGCTGGGAAAAGTGGACTGAGGACTGTGAAAATAATCAGCAGCATTGCTATGGTTGAAAAGCTTTAGCTGATGATTTTTTTATGTCTCTTGGGTCTTTCCAAAGCTCGTAAGCTAAAGCTGGGTTAGGACCATTCAGCATGCAATTAATATGCAAGCACTAAGTAGGTTTGTGAATCAGAACCCCTTTTCTCCCCAAAGATGGCTAACTCCCTAGTTCAGTGCAGACTGATTCCTGTGGCCATTGAGAAGGCCATTTGTAAGCTTCATTATTACTGATAATTATCTTTTTTTTTTTTTTTAATTTTATCGTTGTTAGTTGTTCTAACTAACATGGGGATAATTTGCTTGGGACAATATTGTTTATGTACTCATTTAGGATTTTATCAAGGATATAGTATATGGAATACTCATAAAATAAAAAAAATTGAGTTCACGTACAGTAGAATGTAGTATGACATTGGAATTTTGTATTCTGAAGTACATGGATCCATAGGTCCCAGAGATCATTCAAGTTCAACATGTCTTGTCTTGCCACTTTTTTAAAGCTTTTTATTGTGATTTGAGTGAAAGTTTATAGAACAGATTGGTATTTCATGCACTACTTTGTTTTATGACATTGATTACCGTCCCCACCTTGTTTCAGCACTCTTCTCACTGTTTCTCTGTAGTTTTCATTTCTGTTGATCTTCTGTCCCCACCTTTCCTGCTTCCTGGGATTTATCCCTGGGGGAGTGCTGTCCATTGATCTTGGATGTTTGATCTTGCTGTAAGAACTGAGTCCCTCCCTGGTTTTAGCATTCTCCGTATACACCAATTGTTTAGTGGAAACTGTTTCATAGGGGTGAGCTTGCCTCCAGGCTTCAAAGGGGTCTGAGGGTCCAAGTCTCTAGGGTTCCATCAGTCTTTTTCAGACCCTCAAGCCTGGCCATTTATATGATTTTGAGCTTCATTCTACATTTATCTCACATTTTGTCCAGGATCTTATATTGCATTTTACTTTTCAGGAAACTGTACCAGATAATAATCTTAAAATCAGCAGTTTAAATTAAATATCAAGGTCTTATTTCTGTTATCAGGCTGCCCACAGAAGCAATTTGTACTTTATTCAGTGTTCTATCACTCCCAAACTACCACAAATCTTTATATTTAGTATTCAAGAAAGGTTGCATGAAAACAAAACAAAATCAAAGCAAGCAAGATGACAACAACAACAACAACAAAAAAGCCAGCCAACCTAAAAGCTCATAGCCAATTCATGGTGATCCTGTATCAGATTTCTGAGGGTATTAATCTTAACGGGAGGAGACTGCCTTTTACCGAGCTATCTCCTACTTAACTGTTGAATTCGAACGGCTGGAGATGCTTGTCAGTCCATTGACAAGCTGAGCCTGCTGTTCCAATATTTGGCACTGTTTGAATACGTTCCAGAGGTCTTATGTTCTGATGTCTATTTATGTGTTTGTTTGTTTTTATAGATTGTCTACCTGTGTAAAATAACAAAGCCACATATGGAAGAGGGATACATACTTTATAATACTGTGTAATAATCTGGCATAATGTGGCCATAGAGAGCTCTGGTCATGCAAAATTGTGTTGTTAGTGCAAAGGTACATGGTTCAAATCCACCAGCTGCTCCATAAAAGAAATGTGAAACATCTCCTCTCATGTGATTTACTGCCCCTGAAAATCTCCTGGAGGGTCATCCAGGTAGTTCCAGCTCAGTGGTACACAGCAATAACAGTGCAAGTGTGAATATACTGTGGACGTTTTGTGACATTTCCAGAAGTGAATTTTTGAGTCATTCACTTTTAGCCAATGGTCCATAAATGTTTACTTTCAACCATAGTTTTATTAACTCAACTCAGCCCATTGCCATAGTTGTTGTTGTTGTTGTTATGTGCCGTCAAGTCACTTGCGACTCATAGCGACCCTATGTAGAGTCAGAGCTAATTCATAGGTGACCTTGCACTGGTTTTTCAGACACTAAGTTGCACTGGAGGAGATTTCTCATTTTCCACCTATGAACAGCTATTGGATTTGAACTGCTTGCCTTTGGGTTGGCATTGCAACTCTTTATACGCTAGGCAACCAGAGCTCTTTATATTTAAGGGTATAATAAGGGTATAAACTATGAACAAGAAATCATTAATCAAATGTCAGAAAATGAGCAGCTGACACCAGCATTTGCTCTGAGAAAGTCCATGGTGAGGCCTCACTCAGAACAGTGGAGTTCCGTGTAGCCAGCCTGAGTCCAGGTGCATCATACTTGAGACAGGACAAGGGCTGAAAAGGTGGCTCTGGGCAAAACTCCATAGCCTGGATGTTAGCTAGTCTTGTAGTGAGTGGTCTAGGCTCACCATGCATGTCCAGGTCTCATGATGCCAACCTCATATTAAGCTGGGTGGACAGATGGTATAGGTGTGGATGTGTACTACTCTGACCCATGGCATCCCCAGGTGGTAAGGTGTATCTGCCTCAATGTAGCAAAGGTTGTGCACCCTCCCTGCTCCCCTGGCTCTCATGCTTGTGCCACAGAATTCACATGCATGGCAGAGTCAGATACCCCAAGTACAAAGACCATCTAGCCAATTAGTGGGATGGAAGGCCCATAGTCAAAGGCACTGACCTTGTCCGAATGAATGGCTTTTCCAGCCCAGAGTGCACAGGCCCTTGCAGCTCTTGCATATATTGGTGCTGACCACCCTACCCTTCTGACGGCTTTTCAAGGCCATAAAAAGAATTTCCTTCCTAATTGAAGAAAGTGGTTTGAAGAGCATGGAAGGAATCATGATGGATAAAGGGGCTATTTTAGATACCTGAGGATAAGCTGGTGAGTGAGGATCTTATGTTGGCAACCTAGCCTTTGTGTTAGCAATCTCTTAGAGAAAGTCTTAATCTTAAATCCATTGCAAAGGGAAAAAAAATTGAAACTAGCAACATGTTCAAAAAAGTGTTCCGGAGCATGCTGATGAAACAAATGCCTAAGAGTTGTCTGGCAAGCAGAAGCTTGTAATGTGCTGTAAATTGTGTAAAAAATAGAGTACCTATGCAGTCTCATATTTCTGTACATTTTAAAATACTCGTATATATTTAAGTGTGGATTTGTTTTTCTTTATATTGTCAGTGTCAGTGACATGTATGTTCTAGTGAACCATTTCAAAATTTCCTTAGAGTACATATATGAAAAATAATAGCAGTAGATTATCTAGTATAGATTTATTTGCTGATACAAATTATGAGAGATCATTTTATAAATATTTTCTGTTAATATATGTTTTAGTAATACATGTTTTTATTAAGCATAAAGTCTTTAATTTTTATTGTTATGCATTGTTGAGTCAAAACCAATCCATACCTGACCCTTCCACAGGTTTTTTGAGGCAGTTAATTCCAAGAGAGGAGATGTCTCATTTTTCTCCTGCAGAGTAGCTGGTCAATCCAAACTCTGCCTGTGGGATGGCAGTTAATCTCCTTACCACTAGACAACCAGAGCTCCATAATTAATTAATCTTTAGGGTCCTAAATGAATTGGCAGAGAATTTTAAACATGAAAATGTTGATATTTTTATCTTCAAAACTGGGCCTCAGTTTAGATTTCCACAGAACAACATGAAAGCTCGCTTTGTGAACTGGAGACATTTAAGTTTCCAGTTTCACAGGCAATTTACTTTATTAATATTTTAAACAGATATCAGATTCAACTAAAGCTTTTAACTGAAATCTTTGCCATTAATAATTTTGGAGAGGTCCTTGACAGAGGATTTTTCCAGTGCAATAGACTTCTTCTTTTGTGGGTTTTAATTGTGGATCCAAGTAAAATGAAGGCATTGGAAACTTCCATATTTTCTGAACTTATCATGATATTGTCTTTGGTCCATTGTTGAGAATTGTTGTTTTTTTAATGTTGAGATGTAGCCCATATTGAAGGATATAGTCTGTTTAGTAGTTTATATTGTATGAGTTGCTGTTTCCGGAGACTTTTATTTTAAAAGTTAAAATATTAGTAATCATTTGCATGCATTGATCAAAGTTAAGTTTATCTAAATAATCATAGGAAAATTATGAGAGTCCTTGGAAATATGATCAATACTAAAATAGAGAAGCCCCTCAATGAGATGGATGAACATAGTGACTGTAACCTTGAACGTGCATATGGCAGAGACCGGGGGGAAGGTGCAGGCCAGAGTAAGAATGGCTATAGGGTCTCTATGAATCAGTGCCTTCGAGTTGTGGTGCTGGAGAAGAGTATTGAACATACCATGGACTGTCAAGAGAACAAACAGGTCTGTCCTGAAGCTGAGGAACCAAATCGCTCTCCTTAGGAAAGGGTTCTGAAGCTCCATCTCACATACTTTGGGCATGTTGCCAGGAGGGATCTGCCCTTGGAGAGGAACATCATGCTTGGAAGGGTGAAGGGACAACAAAGGAGAAGATGATCCTAGATGAGATAGATTGGCACAGTGACTAAAGTAATGGAAATTTTGCATCAGTGATGGTGAAATTGGCCCAGGATAGGAAAGGGTTCAGCACTATTGTGTATATAGGTCATTATGAGTCACAGATGACTGGATGGCACATAACAACCACTCAATTACAACTATCAGCAACAACAATACTTAAAATATATACTTAAAACTCTACCCAGTTGTGATAATGCTTTATGTATTACAGATTTTTTTGCTGTTGTTTTGTAAATGAAATCCAACTTTCCTATTATATTTTGATTCCTTTGGTGTTTGTGTATCATTTGCATAGTAGTTTTTAATGTTGTTATTATTTCCATGTGGAGAGTCAGGTCTTCTGGAAAGCTTGCCAGAATATTTTTCCCAACGCTGTCACTTACTGTATCAGCACTCAAACTTACCTGATAGGACTCTTGTAGATAAGGCTGTGCCATAGAGGTGCTTGTTTTGCCGACTCCAAAGCCGAGAAAGTTCATGTATCAGAAACCACTTGCTTTTATTTTCATTAACAAGAAATGTAAATAATTAAAAAAAATATATTTTCACCAGAGTGCCTGGAAAACTATAGTTTAGTGCAAAGAAAAATTGAATTTATTGTCCTGCAAATAAAGTCATTTTGCAAGGGTTAAAATCAAGAGTTCCAATGCCCTATGAGAGTAAAATAAAAGTGTTACAGAAGAATAACCTTGCATTAAGTGTAGCTTGAGAATTACCTTCAGTTGATGCTTTGTTGGTACTTTCCACTGTGTACACAGAAGCAGTGTGTGTTAACTTTGAATTAGATGTATGTTTCATGCTTGCTGTGAAGCATAGTAACACATTTTATTATGAATGGAATTGGAAAATGTAATCTCTTCGACCAGATTTCATGCTTTAGCACATACATACATGCACAATCTGGAATTATGTACTTGGTAGAAAAAATAAATACATTTCACACTCTAGGTCAATTCATATTTTGAGGTTTCTTTTTTATGTCTTTAAGAAAATTTAAAAATAGCTATCAGATTATTAGGCAATATAGATAAACCACGGGAGATCTGTTAAATGTTCTGCTGGTAAAGGGTGACAACATGAATGTTGATATGGACCTGACAAAAATAGGGCTCTGGTATTCTTGGCTGTGAGGTTACTTTATCTGTAGTGACAAAGAACTGCCTATCTTTACCTCTGAGAGTGTGTTTCTAAAATGGAAGTTAAATTGTCTAGACAACCAATATTAGAGAAAGGGTTACTTTCCAGTTTGAACTCTCAAGTACATTGATTTTTTTCCCAAGAATATGCATTTTCTGTAATGTAAACAAATCTTGGATTTTTAAAATAACTAATGAAAACCATTCACTGCACCACTTCTGCATCTTTTTTTGAAGAGTTCAAGTATATTTTCCTTTCTTCTGCTTTCTAAAATTATTACTCTTAAGACTGAGCAATTCTTTTACTTGAATAACAATAGATTGGGATGTTGCTAAGTTAATAATTTACATTTGACACATATTATGTAAATTTTAATATATATTATGTAAATTAGACTTTAAAAAATATGTTGTAATAATGAAATGTCTTCGTTTTACCGAAGTCTTTACTTCCTCTTATGTAATTGTTAGGGAAGTCTTGGTGTCCTAGTGGTTAGAACTTTGGACTGCCAGCTCAGAGGCACATGTTTCGAATGCCGTAGCTGCACCGCTGGAGAAAAATGGCAGTCTCCCCCCTATTCAGTTTACAGCCTACTAGAGGTTCAAGTGTGAGTCACTTCTGACTGAACAGCAATGAGGCTTTTACTTTTTTACTTTTATGTTGTTAATATGATTGTTTTAGTTCATAAATTTAAATTTAGCTAGCAATACAGAAAAATTACACTTTTGTTATTTACTTAACAATGTTTCTTTTCAAATGCTCCCCCCTGCCCAAATAACTATCAGAAACTCATCTGAGAGAAAATGCATTTTCCAGAATTGTCCAAATTAGAAAATTTATATGTGAATCCTTGAGTTTAGCACTTTCCATTTTTACTGACTTCACATTAGTGAAAAAGCTTTTGGACTCCTGTATATCAATATGTTGGAAATTGTTGAAGATGTTGTTGGTAATACTAAATCACTTTTTAAATATGGATTCTGGGTAAACATGTTTGAAGTTATCAGGAATCATTAGATTATATTCTGTTCTGGGGAGAGGGGCCAGGGAAGATACACCAAATTCACAAAGTCATATTTCTGTCTGGAGTCAGGGATATGAATTTAATTTTTAAGGTTTGAAATACTAATGCAAGTTAGACTGTCACAGTGGGCAAACCACTGAAATTAGGCTAAATACAAAATTTCCAACCAAAAACTTTAAGGATTGGTTCCGGGGTTCCTGCCACCTACTTAGAGCTGGAACCCCTGGGAATCACTGAGGACATACTCAGCACACTTTCTGGTTCTCCTAATTGTTGTGATTGAATTTCACACTGCACGTTTTCTGAGAGCAAAGCCACCTGGCTTGTTTATTGCTCACAAAGAACTCATCTGGAGTTATGTCTCCTCTACAGACTTAAGTCTTCCACAAGCCGAGGATTTCGGATTTATTATTATGATTGCAATTTGAGTGAAAATTTGCAAAGCAAACTGGCTTTTGTGCAATCATTTGTATGCATTTTGTTTTATAATATTAATTTACAATACCCACAATATAATCGTACTCTTACCAAATCCTTCTTGTAATACTCATTTCAACTAAACCCCTTTCCTCTACTTCTTTCTGCGTTTAGCACTTGACATGGTTGATTATTCTAAGAAGCTAGTGGCCTCTGGTGTCAGTTGCCACCTTATACACCTATTATTTGGCTGAAAATTAAGACACAGGGATTAATTGGAGGTTGGGGTGGTGAGTTTTATCCCAAGGTCAAAAGGAACAGGTTTTAAAGGGTACCTTTGTCCTTAGGTTGCTGTGCTGCTAACTCTGAGATCAGACCACTCTGACAATTCAAATCCACCACAGGGCCCTGAGGAGGAGGATGGACAGTCTTGTGCAGTGCACTTTATGGCCCCAGACACTCAGAGGACAACCAGGGGTACAATGGCTCAACTTCATCACCATGAGTTTCAGTAGAACTTTGAGGGGCTTTGTTGGTTTCATCCTTATAGAGTTGTGCTGCTGTCCCTCTCTGGTATTTAAATCAGCTGGCGACTCTATAGGAGAAATATGGACAATCTCTCCCTACTTGATTTATAGACATGGAAACGCATTGGAGGTTGAGCTGTGAGTTTGTTCAGACTTGTTGGTAATGAGAGTTTTGCATGTGGTGTTAATTCAGGAATTCCACCAGGCATTGTTGGACCAGTTTGCCTGGGTTGTAGTTTTTCTTTTTTTATGTTTTTACATTGTGGTGGCTTAGTCAGTAGGGAGTTAGTTACACTGCTGACTCAAAGGCCATGCCCTGTGGTGATCTGAATCCACTAGCTACTCTGTAAGAGAAAGAGGAGCATTCTTTCTTAGTTTGATTTAGAGCCTAGGGAATCCTGTGGAGAGTCAGCTGTGAGCCAGTTTCGAATGCCATTAATGAGTTTCAAGAGGATTTTCTTTACATCCTAGTTCAGTTTTGTTTACTAATCTAATGTACAACATTTCCTAAAATGTCTTTCAGAAAATCCTAATATCCTGAATGGAAACTAAATAAGCTTTTTGTGCTCAAATATTTTTTTTTTTAAATTTGGCTTATCTCTTTTGCCCTTGAAGATTTGCAGTAAGCATTATGATGTTAAAGACACTGAACTTTACAAGTGGATAATGATGATTTAAATAATCCAGTAAATTATGTAACTTACGGGTCTTTTCTCATAGTATTTGTGGGTGAAAAAAGCACCATATAGTGAAATTAAATATATTAGTGTCATACAGTTTAGCCTAGATGTCAATCACAGAGAAACTCTCAAATACATCATTGGGTGCATGGATGAAATGTCCATGGAACCATCATTTATGACAGAGATAGAGAAAAGTAACCAAACATCCCTGGGCCACAGAGGAGGAGCGTGGTGTACACATGATGAGCCACTGGTATATAATTGCAGGTACATGTTGTTGTTGTTGATTGCCTTCAAGTCAAGAATGACTCACAGTGACCCTATGAACAAAAGGCCTAAAGCCCCTATACACCTATCGACATTTATCAAAGTTCATAGAGTTTCTGGAGGCAAGTTGTTTAGGAATTAGGAAGTGAATGGCACAAGGAAGTATGAAAAATTGTGAAAACATAATAGATGAAAGTACTTGGTCCTGCCATTGGAAAAAACAACCTGGGAGAGTAGTTGGTATGAAAATGCAGATGATAAGGAGAGGAGTTGGTATGAAAAATGTAGAAGATTTTATATATATGACAGGAGCTCTGGTGACCTAGCCATTAGGAGTTGTAGACCAACTCAAAAGTGGACGCTTTGAATCCACCAGGTGTTCTGTGGAGAGAAAGATGGAATTTCTTCTTTTCTGTGATTTACAGCCTCATGAAACGACTGGAGAGTTAGTCAATTCCAGCTTGACAGTAATGATTTTTTTTTAATTGATATGGGAGACAAGGAATATGAACTTCCCAAATCTGTGTCAAGGAAGGGAAAGCTTGAAGGGATATTTGTTAGTCACTTTAAGGTGAGAGAAAGCTCCTATTTCTTCAGCTTTATGGAAGGGAAAGCTGGGTTATCTTAGAAAAGGAAAGACTCTACAAATCAGGAGATGCTCACAGCTGGACTCCAAGATAGTAACTTTCTTTCAGTATTTATGCGATAAGGAAGATACCTAATTTATTAGAAATTTGAACGAGGTGGATTGATTCAGTGACTGGGGTAATCGGGATGGGAGTGTCAGAGGCAGTGCGATTGGCACAGAACAGAGCAGGGTTTAGGGCTGTTGTACATAGGGTCCCTATGAGTCGCAAGTGACACTGTAGCACACAACACCACCACCACCACCACCACCACTAATGTTAGGACTTCTCTCCTCCACCCCAGAAAAATTGTTGTAGTGTGTTTAGAACATTATGACAGGGACTATTTTTTCTTTCTTACAAAAGTCATTTCTGCGTTCTTGGCCATCCTCCATTTTCAGTAAATCCCTATTACGCATTTATATTCTGGTCAATTCATTTAGATTTTTAGATGGCAGTACAGGATTATTTATGATATACCCTCACTGTAACAAAGAATAGCATGTGTTTTTCTTACCACTTTAGAATGAAATGAATGAACAAAGATAACAATTTAATTTCATCTAAAAACCTGTAGATTGTGACAAAATTACAAGCATATATAAAGCAATGGATTTAACAAAATTCTCAGCATTACATTAATTTCTATATGAAAAATTCTTTTTTAAAAAATTTTTGTGTGAGTGTACCGTCAAATCAGATCTGACTGGTACAGGAGGATATTGTCCCTCCTTTTCTCGGCAGAGCATCTGGTGGATTTGAACCATGTGCCTCTGGGATTGTAGTTGCAGCTCCTTACCACTAGGCCACCAGAGCTCCCCAACAAGATAAATTCTTATGGGAAGTATGTGGTAGAAATTATTTGAGAGTTAGATTCATATGTGGAAAAATATTAAAATTGAAAGTATATCGTCAGTGGTTCATCTTTGTTTGAATTATATAGCAGGTGAGGGGGACTTTTGAATGATATTCCAGAGGAATATGTGGCTTTTCAAAGAGTTCCTTGATAAGTTGGTTGATGAAATAAAAAAGAAAACAACAAAACACACACAATTATATCAAGAAGAAAGCATAATCTCAACAAGGTTCAGTATATTGATAATTTTAGTTCAGAACTAGTTGGTAGGTAGAAAAATAACAGAAATCTACAGATTAAAGATTAATTGAATGATTCAGTAAGTTAGAAAGAAAAAAAAACCCAAAATAGAAAATGTGGAAGTGTGGGCCTTCATTATTAATAAAACAAAAGCTACACATTAATATCAAGAGTGATATTTTTAAAAGATATTTACAAAAATTCCATCATTGTATTATGAGAGGAGTTATTATTTAGAAACTAGAGTACCATCTATTCATGACTTATTAGAGATGGAAAGTTTAATGATCTTACAGAAATGGAGCATAATGTTTGTTACAGTAAAGTTTGAGACTATCAGACAGAAATAATGACATTCATTTCTATTTCATAATTGAAAACTCAGAGATATTTGTTCTGATGAATGTGGGACGAGATTCAGCTCCTAGCATGTTTAATGATATTCATCTTCCTATTCCCTGTAATTAAGTTTATGAGATTCATGATTCTTATCACTAGAATAAGCACTACAATTTTTGTCTCTTTAAAAACTCATAAAGGAGAAAACAATAGTTTTCAGATTTATTTTTTTTTTAGCTACATGTAAAAATGGTCTGGCAGAGGTGTGTGACCTTACTTAATCTTTAGGAGAAGGAAAGACAGGAAAAATCATCAAAACCAGTCTGATTCCTATGAAGAATCTTACCACCTTCCTCCAACAGTTTTCTAGTTTTATCGCCAACCATCTATCCTAAAATAATCTATCATCTTTTGGGTTTAAGAATTTGTTGCAGTGTGACCATACAGAAGTCACAGATCAATCTCATAAGTCTGAGGTTCAGCAGGGAAGTGGTGCCATCAAGTTGGAACTGACACATATCTGACTCTCCAGTGGGTTTTGTTGTTTTGTGGTGTTGAATCAGAACAAATTGAGGCGGTTTATTGCATGGAAGGAAATTGGCCGTCTTCCTCCTGTATAGCATATGGTAGATTTGAACCTCAGCTTTTGGCTTTGTAAGTCCTGTCAAAAAGAGCATAGACTACATGGAGGTGTCCGAATCTGACCTGTGTTAACTCCACAAGGGAGAATTGTCCCCATCAACAACATCCATAACACAAAACCAATACCTATGATGCCAGACATGTTCTCCACACTCTCTTCCCAGTTTCTGCTAATTCCAACAGCAATACTAGTACTCAACTGAGACAAAATCCATTGCAGTAGCTACACAGACCTCACCAAAAATATGCATATGGGGTTTATTAAGGGTGGTAACAGGTTACAACTCAAGTTGGTTATAGGTTAGAATTTCTCAGGTCAGCTTCTGAAGTATGTTTGCAGACCTTCAGCCTTTAGCCTTGTGGCTTTTGGTCAGTATTACAAAGCTCACTTAGTTCTGCCAATTGAGGCATCTCTCCCTCTAGTCCTTGGACAGCAAGCCTGGGCAGAAGTCCTTGGCTCTTACTCTGCTGGGGCAGTGATCAGCTTTGGGTCCCTAATTCTTGCCTAGAGCTGCTGCTGCTGTACTCCCGTAGGTCCTGATGTGATGGGTGGCAGGAATCTCAGAGCCCAAAGGATGTGCACTCCATTCTTTGCTTCTTGTAAGATTGCCAAATTCTTCCTCAGTTTTAACCTGATGGAATAGTGAAACTAAGCAATCACTGTGGATAGACTGACATATCCTATTCATGTGTTTCCACTTAGCCATGTGGCAAAGTCAAGGGCAAAGCCATTTTCAACAGCAGACCCACCATAACACAACACTTTACCACGAGGTTATCAGAGCTCCTTGAGTCAGGACCCAGAGCAGCACAGGGTACAATTGTTCAATCCAGAATGCCCCTATTTAACCTGGCTGATGCGAAAGCCTTTCCTGCGAGCAGCTGGCCTCTCTGCACTGTGTGGACAAGCATTACAAAGTTCTTTAGGCTTGCTAGTAACTTCCTAGAAGTATCCCACTCCATATGAAAGCCTCTTTCCCGCGTACTCTCGGCTTCCTACTTTGTAGGCCAGCACACCTTCTAGAACTACCTTGCCTTTTGGACAGAAAGCCTCCTGTGCTATCTTTCTCTTGTCTCCTGCTTCCATGACACCATTCTTCTACTGCTTCTCACCATTTTGGTGGAAATTAGGTTCCCCTTTTCTATCTATGAGATGGCACATTTTAAGAATAATAGGTTGGCGAAAATTGACTAGTCTCTTTGAAAGGATGCCATGTACCCTATTTACATACTACTGTCTATCTTATCTGCATTATTAACAAGCTATCCAATCCCCTTGGTGGGGCACAAGCACCTTATTTTCATCATTTCACTAAATAATGGGAGTTGTGAGACCCTGGCTTGTTGTTGTGCACTATAGTTGTTGTTGTTTGTTGTTCACTGAAGTTGGGATCAACACATAGGTAACCCTCCAACATCTTTGCAGAGACAGTCAGTTGCATGTGAGGAGATGCCAGTCTTTCTCTTGAGGAACAGCTTGTGGAATCAAACTCTGTGACTTTAGGATTGCAACATAGCTGCTTACTTCTAGGTCACTGTTGCACCAAATCACAGAGCCTTTTTTAGACTAATATTTTTAACAATTGTTAGGGACCTCTCCAGAGTACTGAAGAGCATTGGTGTCCCTCTGGAGACTAAGGTGCGTCTGATACAGGCTATGGTCTTTGCTGTCACTTGTTACACATCAGAGAGTTGGACAGTGACTAAGGAGGATGGAAGGAGAATTGATGCCTTTGAGCTGTGGTGCTGGAGAAGAGTATTGAGAATACCATGGACTGCTAGGAAAACAGATTCATCCTGGAAAGGGTTAAACCTGGCAGCTCCTTGGAGGCAAGGATTCTGGGGCTCCGTCTAACATACTTTGGACATATTGAAAGGAGAGACCGGTCCTTGGAGAGGGACATCATGCTTTGTAGGGTGGAGGGACAACGCAGGAGGGGAAGACCCTCTTGAGGTGGACTGATTCAGTGACTAAGGTAATCGGGATGGGTGTATCGGAGACAGTGCATTTGGCACAGGACAGCGCAGAATTTAGGGCTGTTGTACATAGGGTCGCTATGAGTCGCAAGTGACTCGACGGCACATAACAACAACAACAACAGGTGCTATTGAGTCACCTTCAGTTCATAGTTATATTGTGAACAGTAAGTCTGAACCTTGCCCAATCCTGGGCCATCATCCTGATCTGTGCTAATCCTCAAGCTCATTGTTAGAGACTCTGCCAATCCCTTTGTTCAAGGTCTTCCTCTGTTCTCTTACTCTTCACCTTTCCCAAGATGTAGTCTTTTTCCAAGGACTAGTCCTTTCTGGAAACATGCCCAAATTATGTGAGAAGAAATTTTACCATCCTTGCCCCTAAGAAACACCCTGGCTGCACTTCCTCCTACACAGACTTGTTTGTTCTTTTGGCAGTTCATAGGATAGTCAATACTCTTCTCCAACACCACAATTCAAAAGCATATGTTGAATAGGGCATTGGAAGAAACTGTTCTGATGGAGAAAATTGCTAGCCTCTCCACCTTAAGGATCTTATTAATCAATAACCTTGGCATCTAAAATATTCAAATTTGTACTTGGCTGCTCCTCAGAAATACGTGCAGGTGTACTAGAAATGAAACTGGCAGCTGTTCACATGCATCACAAACAATAACACATATCATTCCATTATCAGTTGGCATATGAATACCCGAGGTTAGCTTATAAATTGTGGATTTAAGAGGAAAAATGTAATAGATGTCTTAGACATGCATCTGGATTTTGTTTCAAATGATCTTAACCCCAACGATGTTAGATTTCTTAGTCCAATACCTAAGCATTACTCCTGAATTTTAAAAGAATTAGCCCAAACCAATGATTCAGTACATCATGAATACTAATACAAGCTGTTTCTAGGCAACTGGGGACTCAATTATTTTGGTGTGAGGACTCACCATTGGCCTTGTGGAACTTTCTTAGAATTGCACTCCAGTCTAAGATTTTTCCCACCAACTTGTCATTTCGCTCATTTCTCTTTTTAACTATGCAAACCCCTCTATTGTAAAGGAGACCTGGTGGCAAAATGTATTTATTTGCTGGTCTGTGAACTGAGTAGTTGATGGTTTAAATCCATTACTCCTTTTGTCAGGATTTACAGCCGTAGAAAGTGCATGCAGGGTTGGCATAAGTTGGAATTGACTTAAGGGCAGTGGATTTGACTTGTTTTGTGGTCTTTATTATAGTCTAGTGGTTCTGCCGACCCTTCTCATCTCACTTTCCCTTTCTCCTTATAAGCATTCACCATGATCAATTTCATATATCTAGTCTATCAAGCCTTGATATCTTCTCCTGGAAGATCTAGAGTGACTACCTGGGTTGGGGAGAGTTGTTGTCAAATTGGTTTTATGCCCTATAATATCAGAGTGTTCCTTAGGATTTTCAAGACCTGATTATTTAGGGGTAGACTTCCATTCCTTTTCTTGGAGACAAGTGTTCTTGGATTCAAACCCTGAGTCTTTTAGCTTGTAGCTAAGGCCATAAGCTCTTTGTCCTACGCAGGAATCCAGGAACAACATTAAACCAAAATAAACCCAAACTAGTTTCCATCAAATCGTATCCAACTCATAGGGATCGTGTAAGCTGTAGATTAGGTCTAGGCTCCATGGTCAACATGTGACCTTTCATTAGCAGATCACAGGTCATACTTCTAAATGTTCTTCTAGGTAGATTTGAACCACCAGACTTTCAATTGGTACACCTAAATACGTCTGTAAACAAAGCAAAGAAACAAGCCTACTTCCATCTACTTCATTCCAACTCAGAGTGGTCCTATAGCACTGAGTAGAACTACTCCCTAGGGTTTCCAAGGTCATAAATCCTTTTGGAATCAGACTTCTACATTGTTTTTCCATAGAGCAACATCCTTGATGTTTGGTTAGCAGCTAAGCATTTTAACCATTTAATACCAGGGTCCCAGGAGCAATCTCTTGTTGTTATTGTATGCCATTGAGTCAGAACTAACTCATCATAACTGACCTTCCAGTGAGTTTTCAGAGGCAGGAAATCACCTGAGAGAAGATTGCCCATCTTTCTTCTTGGAGCAACTGGTGGATTTAAACCACATGCCTTTGGGATTGCAACACAGCTTCTTACCACTAGGCCACCTAGTCAGTAGTGAATGTTTTATATCATCATTGCTTCTTACAGCAATCTAAAGAGATTGTTGTTGCTGAGTGCTGATCAGTCAATGCTGACTCATAGGGACCCTATTGGTATTATTTCATGTTTGCATGAAAAGATTTATAGTGGGTTTTTGTTTGTTTGTATGTTTGTTTTTTTCAGTAGCTCATCTTCTTACATTATTCTTTACATCTGTGGGGTTTTGTGATTCATATCCTTTATTAATTTGATGTAAAATAGTCAGGGTTTTTGTATAAGGTTTAATCTGTCAATTGCATAGAATTCTGAGTCTCTCTGCTGTCGTTTCCCCCATGTTCCTATTTTGTGATCTGTGTTACAGTTTTAGTCCCATAGCTCTCATAATGCTTGATTTAGTATTGAACAAGCATGTGGACAGGTCGAGTCCACATGGATATGTACTGATATACTCTAATGTGTTTCCAAAGCAAACCTACAATGGCTTCCCTAGGAGGGGGCTCTTTGTGTGTCACTCACAATATTTCTCAGTACTGTTGGTGCTGTGTGAATCTTGGATGCATTTTAGAAATCACCTTCAAATTTGACAGTTGTTGTTGAGTGTCATCAAGTCATAGATGACTCATAGTGACCCTATGAACGAAAATCCTGAACACTTGTATAGCTTTCATCATTTCTCCAGGTTCATAGAGTTTCTGGAGACAAGCTATTTTAGAAGTGGATGCCACTCCTGCTTCCAAGAATATTTTATTGGGGAACTCCACCAAACACTGTCCACCATCAGTAACCGTTATCACATTTGACACATCAGTGTCACAGTGTTTAGCATCCCAGCAACCACAAGTTACCTCTGTATGGCAAATGGACAAACCAGTGCTATCCCACTTAGAAGAATCTTTGATCAAAATCAATTAAAAACAGGCCTGAGGGCTGCAAAACACATTTCCGATAAAGTCTCCCTAGAGATAGATTGTCTAACTAAGTACAGGCATTTACTGTGTCAGATAAAATCCCAACTCTCAGTGATTCCACAATTACTCAGCCCTCTCTCACATTCAGTCCCTTTGATTACCATTCGTTCTCAAAACCACTTTAGGTTTTTAGGATAACTTCTATCAGTGTCTTATTTCCTAAAAATAAGAAGGTTCTACTAATTATAGTCTTATAAATGAAACAGACTTTACACAAGGCTCTTGATTATTTAGTAGTTATACTACATTTATTCTGTGAAGAAAGCTCTTTCTTGATCATCTGTTTTATGCTGATTTTTGCTAAATGACTATGTAATATTTTTTAAAATAAAAGATCAGCTTGAGGAAGAGATTGGCAATAATGAGGGAAATCCTTTATTTCTCTGTTTTTTCAACCCCTTCTGGAAATTAGTTTGAGTAAAGTCACTAAATAAATGGAAAAGTGCTATATTTTTCTTGTATTTTTTTTTTAAGAAAAACACATACTAGAACTTTCATTAGTCATTTAGTTGCCTCTTTGTATTAAACAGATCCTGTATGGCACAGGAGGGGTGGAGCAGGAGGGGAAGGCCCTCTATGAGGTAGATTGATTCAGTGACTGGGGTAATCAGGATGGGTGTGTAGGAGGCAATGCGATTGGCACAGGACAGAGCAGAGTTTAGGGCTGTTGTACATAGGGTCGCTATGAGTCTCTTGTGACTTGATTGCATATAACAACAACAACAACTACTTAAGATAACTAAGATAGAGCCGATGCCTTTGCATTGTGGTGTTGATGGAGACTATTGAATATGCCATGGACTTGAAAGAACAAGCAAACCTAGACTGGAAGAAAAGTCACCGAGAGTGCACTTTAGAAGCAACTGTGGTGAGACTTTGTCTCATCTATTTTGGGCATGTTATCAGTAAGAACCAGTCTTTGGAGAAACATCCTGCTTGAAAAAAGTAAATAGTGCACTAGAGAGAAGAAAACTCCGATGAAATGGGTTGACTCAGTGGCTACCGTATAAGCACAGCAGGGATTCTGAGGATGGCATGGAGTTGGCAAAGGTTTTATTCTGTTGTATGAGTTGGAGCCAACTAGATAACACATAACAACAACACAATCTAGATTGACCCTATGGAGAAATAGTAAAGTGAGCCTAATTTAATCTGGGACTCTAATCAGCCTATTCTTTTTAAGAGAATCTGGTGGTATAGTCTATGGGAAATTAGCTACCTACACAAAGATAGTGCCTTTCTGGGGGTTCAGATCCACTAAGAACTCCCAGAAAGAAAGATGTTCAGTCTCTTGCCAAGAAATGAACTTCTGCCCACCTGTGATCAGGTGAGCTGTGTACTCGGTGAACTGAACTTTTTCTTTTTTAACAGTTGTATAAATAGCTGAAAAGCTGAACCTTTGAATAGTACCTATATTGTTGGATTATGTAGATTTTATATTCTACATAATTTGACGGTAGGTATGCCAGTAATGCAAGACAACCTTTAAAAAAATTATTATTTTATAAAAAGTTACTATTTGGCAAAAGAAATTTGTTTAGGGTTCATTTCATTTCATTTAAATATTATTGTCCATTAGGAATAAAAAGAAATGTTTGTATAATAGTATTTATTTTTAAGAAAATATTTTAAATTATTTTGACATTCTCATTTTAAAGTCCTTAAGCAAATATTAGATTTTATTTTCATGAAAATACTACTGAAAAGTTTGGTTTTATATTTCTGCCCAGTTGTTTCATTTTTGGGGTAGAAAAGAAAAAGGATTCCAAAAGAAATACTTCATTAAGTAAAACATATGAAACAGTTAAAAAGCCACCCCAATAAAATTTTTTATGGGGGGAGGAGACCCACTATACAACATGGATTATTATGGAGGACATTATGCTGAGTGAAATCCTTCAGTTGCAAAAGAACAAATTCTGCGTAAGATCATGGTTATAAATATAGGCTGTGGGTTGGGGAAGGCAGTTCAGTCAGGAAAGGAATGGATTGGTTGGGTTTGACAATGATCAGTGTAATAGAATAAGTGAAGGGGGGGGGAGAGAATCAACCTAAAATGAATGTACAGTCAGACATTGTGTGTATTGCATTTACGAGTCTGGAAATAGACATGTTTAAAATACAAAGTGAGGGGAAGAAAGGGGGAAAGAAAAAGAAGGTAAGAAAAGTTTACACACAGAAACAAGTGGTTAGAGTTGAGAGGGAAGAGAGTGGAGGGACACATGGAAGAGAATAGTGTTAAAGGAGAGCAACTCAGATTATAGTGAGGTTTCAATAGGACACTGAAAAAAGAAATAACACTTTGCAAATAATAATGTTCTGGGTGGCCTACTGGCAAGAAGTTGCACTGTAATCCTGAAGGCACATGGTTCAAATCCACCAGCTGCTCTGCAGAAAAGGAATGGGCTGTCTCCTCCCATGCACTTAACTGCTTCTGACCCACCAGATGGTCAGCCATGGGTTGATTCCTACTTGATGACACACAACAGCACTGTAATTGGGATATTATATACAATGGGATTTATATCAGTAAATGAATAAAAACCATTATAAAAGAGATTCATACTTGATAAATCTTATGAGTTTAAAAACTGATCCTTTAATAATCTTATTTGAGATAGAATGTTTAGAATGTGTGCAAAAAAGTTGCACTGTGAATGTGACTAAAATACAATGTATGCAAACCAGTAATAAATTATTGTAAAACAGTAAGTATATATTTAAATCTTTGGACTAAATATAGAAAAATTAATATAAAGCAGTTTTGAAATGAGTGAATATTAGACTATAGTATGAACTAAATGCATAATGTATTTTGAACAGATATAATTACCTATTTTTCTTCCTTAAGGGCTTTACATTTGAACATAATAAAAGTTGTTAGGTGCCTTGGACTTGAGTATGACTGTAACAATCCTATGAACAGCTGACCAGAATCTCATTTATTTTTTTATTCATCCATATTATAACCAACTTATGAGAACTATAGGTATTTTGGTACTAATAATTTTATCTTTTCTACTTACAAATTACAATAAGGATTTTCTGGAGTACAATGAAATGATGCCTCAGATCAAAACAAAACACATTTTAATATGCTTTCCTTACACATGAATATCAGGAAAAAAATCAGTATTAACACCCAAGTTTAAGAAGTTTGTTCTTCCCTACAATTTCTTCAAGTGAAAGTAAATTGTATAGATCTTTTCTACAGAATAGCTGCATTTTTAAAAGCCAATTTTATTCACTGAAAGATACAGGGAATATCCCCTGACCTTGGCCAGGTACACAATTATTTTGCAAATGAAGTGTTGGAGTGTGTGACTTCCTTAATGAGCAAAATTTGCATGATTGCTGGTGTATACCACTTGAACCTGACCCTAGGGTTAAACCAGTGTTAGTTAATTTATAAAAACAACACATACCCACAAAGTTAACCTAGAGTGTATGATTTGCTAATACTATACTACATTTTTAGACTTTCTCCTTAAAGTTTATTGCTTTCTATTTAACTAATGGACTAATAACATGTCCTCAGGATGCTATTTCCAGTTTAAATTGAGATAGAAAAAGGATTCTGTTGAATATAGTCAAACTCATAACTCTTTGACATTGAAGAAGAACTGATTCATAGCTGGCTCGTTAGCAGGTAAGGGGCTGCACTGCCATCTCAAAGCCACAGGGTTCAAATCCACCAGCTGCTCTATGGGAGAAATATGGTTAGTTTCCTTCCATGTGATTTATGACCTCTGAAAATCTACTAGTGGGACAGTGCAAATGGATGGCACATAACAACAATAACTAAAAGTGGAAGGAGATTTCCCTTCTTTTTCTCTTGGAGTTACTGGTTGATCAATGTTGACAGCAATGTTTTTCTTAATATTTCCAAATGTGAAGAAATGGATTAATTTAATGGAAAAGAAAGAAACAGTGAATACACAGTATTTTTCTAGACATATTTACACAACTCAATAACAGATATGCAACCAAATAACATTGGGGTTGGCAGTAAACCATCAGAGCTCACTTGACTATCGTTAAGTGCCATTGAGTTGAGCTCAACTCATAGCAACCCTATGAACAAAAGACCTAAATCCTGTACTATAAGTTGTTTCTCTAAGTTCATAGAGTTTCTGGAGGCATGGTGTTGAAGAAGTGGATGCTGTGAGGTAAAAGGCCATGGAAAACCAGATGAAGTGAAATAAAGTTTATTACCAGCTCTCAGGTGAATTTCCTGTCCCAGGCCAGAGGGTGGCAAATTTTTGTAAGCAAGAGTTGGGGGTAGGGTGGTCAGCTCGATGATCAGTTCTCTGTGGAGGGTGCTGATAGAGTACCCTCTGTTAGTTCCCAAATATGGAGTTACTCAGTCCCTTTAGGTGGATGGTGTCATTTTAAGCAAGATGTGGCCAGTGGTCATGCTCTCTTCTAACTGGACATAGCTATCTTACACCAGGCTGATAGGAATATCTCCAGAAGGTGAGGTCAGTGTGGAATGTTCCCCTGCTCCCAGATGACCTTTCAGATGCCACTCCTGCTTCCAGTGAAAATAGTAGAGAGGATAAAGAAGTGACCTGTAGTCTGCTGTTCTTTGCAATTTTATATCATTTAATCTGTTACCATGCATGAAACAAAATGTACACGAATTTCTCCTGTAATCTATTGAATGCTTAATTTTTAATATTTTTTTACAATTGAAAAGTATTGTTTTGCTGAATTTCCTCCTATAATTGGTGAGATAAATTACTACCTGAGAGGCTAGAATATGTGAGTCAGTGTTCTGTAGTACCTAAATAAATCTCATGTTGTTTTATTTCTATGTTAATGAGTTATGAATATGACAAGAAAAGTTTAAGGTATTTATTCTTTTTTTGTTTTAGTGAAATGAGACAGTTATTTCCACTTTTGAATACGTAAAATACGTAAAGAAAATGTTATTAGGTATCTAAGGCATTATTTTGATAAAATATTTTTATAATATGTAATTGTTATTGGCCATCCTAGTGAAACAGTCAGTGTGGACGCATCAAATAATGATGGCGTTGTTATTTGCCTTCGAGAGCTTGTGACTCATAGTGACCCTATGTACAGTAGCTCTGAACCCTGCTGTATCCTGTGCCGACCTCACTGTCTCTGACACTCCTACCCCTATTACCCCAGTCACTGAATCAATCTATCTTATCGAGGTCTTCCTCTCTTGTGCTGTCCCTCCACTCTCCAAAGCATGATATCCATCTCCAACAACTGGTCCCTCCTTTCAGCATGTCCAAGATATGTCAGACAAAGCTTCAGAATCCTTGCCTCCAAGGAGCAGCCTGGGTTCACCTCTCTAGAATAAACCTGTTTGTTCTCTTAGCCGTCCGTGGTATATTCAGTACTCTTCTCAAGCACCAAACCTCAAAGGCATCCATTCTTCTGTCATCCCTAGTCATTGTCTAGCTTCTGAGACATAGCAAGTAAATGAAAATAGCCATCTCCAATTCATATTAGCATGTATTAGGCATGGACCTGCATGTATCAATTAACTGTAGTGTATGTAACCCCACTGGGATGATTTTAGGATAAATTTACTGCCACTGTGTGCCTGGGTCTTGGAGACAGACCTCCTTATAGCCACTGTGAAGAAATTGTATTTGCTAAGGCACTCTGGTGGCCTAGTGAATAAGGAGATGCACAACCAACCAAAAGTTAGCTGTTTAAATCCACAGGCTGCTTCTTGGAATAAAAATGGACAATTCCCTGCCATGTAAATTTACAGCCACTTACAACTTACTGGAGGGTCAACTTTAAGTTGGTTTAGACTTGATGGGAATGAGAGAGGAAGGGAAAGGGGGTGGGGGGAGAAGGGGAAACGGAAGGGGAGGGAAGGGGGAGAGAGAGAGATTGATTGATTGAGAGATTGAGAGGAGGAAATGGAATGATATATTTCAGGTCTCAGTTTGATAGCAGTGACCTTGATACATGTGTGTGTATTTTTTTATATACAATGGAACAATGATGTCAATAAAGGAATACATGTAGATGTTTTCTATACAGGAGTTTTCGATGAGATAATAGTAATAGTTTGGAATATTCAGAAGCAGATGATCCAGTATCTGTCTAGTATCCATTTAAAGGACTGGCCATTTGAAAGAAGCATCTGGCTTCTAGTTTTGTGAATGTGAGCTGGCTCAATATAAATTGCAAATAAGTACATATATTTAAAGAACTTGAAAGATGTCCTCATCAGTTCTGGGTGATTCTAATCATCTTTGCACTAAATTATATGATTGATTTGGTTAATCATGCTATGGCTGTAATACAAAGGTTATATTGAAGACCAAAGACAGGGCTTATTGATTTGCAGAATCCTATTGGATAAAAGTTTTGCTTAGCAAATGGTAAAATGAGCCATGGGAATATCATTCCAAGAACATGATCAATAGCTATTTGTAGTTCTTTAGAAAACATTGGATCAGATTTGACTTTGGAAATACAGATTTAAATATAGTATTGTTGGTGGGAAAAGATAATGAGTATAATTTTAAATTATGATATGCCAGGTAAAACTGGAAGGAGTTCGTTTCCAGGTTAAAATTTTATGCCCTTCAGCCTTAATACATGGCCTCAGCACTGTCTTATAGGAAATGCAGATTCCCAGGGCTACCTAACCTTTTTAATATGAATCTGTACTTTAATAACATCCTTTGAACCGAAATCTGAACTTTGTAAGAAATGACTAATCAGAGTAAGCTTTTCATTGGTCCATTGGTTAAGTACATGGCTGCTGATTGGATGGTTTGTGGCTCAGATCCACCAGCTGCTCCACAGCTGACAGGTGTGGCAGTTACAGTCCATAAAAATTTACGACCTTGGAAACCCTCTTGAGTTGTTCTTGTTGTTCTGTACTGTTGAGTTGGAAGTGACTCATAACTGTCTATGCAGTGAGTTTTCATAGACTGTCAGTCATGTGGGAGATTGCCCATCCTTCTCCTGCAGAACAGCGGGGGATTTGAATTGCTTGCCTTTGGGCTGGTAGCACAGAGCCTTACCACTAAAGTCACCAGAGCTTAGTTCTGTTTGTTTTATGGTCATGTGGGTTTTTTGTTTGTTTGTTTTGTTTTGTGTGTGTTTGTTTTTGTTTTGTTTTAAGAAAATCAACAGCAACAACACCACAAAAGCAGAACCAGATTTCTGTTTTGTGGGGACACTGTGAGTCAGCTGCAACTCCATGGCTATAGTCCTTAACTGACTTGGAGTCAACTACAATTTATAGAAACCCTATGAACAACTGATCAGAAACTCCTGCAGTCTTACACCCTCATCCTTTGTAGGAGACACTGTGTCGGTCCATTCTAGTGAAGGCCTCACTCTCTTTTGCTGGCCTTCTACCTTTTTCAGCATGATGTCTCTTTCCAGGTCCTGGCCCTACCTTACTGTGAGGCACAGATGATGAAGTCTCATCACACATCTTTTAGCATGTTTAGAGAGGGATAAGGAATCTATGTTATATTATATGTTAACAAACATGAGTTCATTAAGTGATTCTGTATCTTATTTGAAGGCCTCCAAAGATAGATTTCTTTCTTATACACTTTTAGCTTCTTGAGATTTAAATTAATAAATCAACTTTCTTTTATATAATTGATGTTTTAAGAAAGTTACAGTGACATGACTATCAGTGTAAACAGTATTTCTGTTCTGTGTCTTAATGAATAGCGTCCATTTGTAACTGAAAACTATCTAGCAGGAAGTTAAGTTAAACAATGGTATTTTCTTGATGATAGTACTGCATAAGCATTTATCCAGCTATAAATTTTCATAAAGTAGTCTATTCAGAAACTGTTAACTTGATGGATTATGAAATAAGAGTACTGAAGGAAATGATGGTCCCTAGGCATATTTATAGTCTTCCCTTGAAATTTGTGCTTTGCAGCTAATAAAGAATATTGTCATGAATTTAATAAGCACTTAAATTACTGTATGTTAATTATGCCTAAATAATATGAATTCATTGGCATAATATTTTTATTAAATATAAATCTTGAAAGGTAGTTTGGTTTGGCCATCTATTCATTCAGGTAACTTTTCTGCTTTGTCTACCATATACCACGCTCCAAGCATGATGTCGAGTTGTATCAACAAAGCATAGTTTGAATCAGTACAGGAAATAAGTTCTTACAAGAGAGTATGATGTATGCTAAAAGAAACACTGTAATACGTACCATTCATTCCTGCCTGGGGCCTTTCCAAAATACTGAGGAGCAGTAATGTTACTTTGAGGACTAAGGTATTCAGGCCATGTCTTTTTTTTTTTGCCTTTTGATTAGGTATTTATTTAAAATAAGCTGTCCCAATGGAGAATTTGAGTTTATGCTGCAGGCTTCTTTTGAGCTGCTGGTTTCTTGGTGGCTGTAGGCTTCTTTCC
>NW_006399856.1:8412707-8423291 GCF_000299155.1 Elephantulus edwardii
GCGCATCGTCTTTGCATATGGATTAAGCTTCAACATGATTCTTAGATTTTTCAGTGGGTTCTTCTTCAAGACTCTGCAATGAATCTTCTTGCGTGGTGCTCGGAGGGCCCTCTGAATCTCTGGGCTTTTCAAGATTCTGCTGAGGTCTGTATTCATCATCGTGTGCACGGGAAGGTTGTAGTTGCTCTTGAGGGAAGCAGCTTTCCGCCAAGTGTCAGGCCATGTCTTTTAAATCACTTGCTATGCTGTAGAGAGCTGGACAGTGAAAAGGATGACAAAAGAAGAATTGATGCCTTTGAACTGTGATGTTGGAAAAGAGTACTGAATAGCTCCTGGAATGCCAAAGAACAAGCAGTCTTGGAGAAGATGCAGCCAGAGTGCTTCTTGGAGACAAAGATGATGGAACTTTGGGCATATTGCTAATAAAAGCTGTTCATTGGAGAAGGGCATCATCCTGGGGAAGGTGGAGAGACTGTGAAAGAGAGATGACCCTCAACCAGGTGGGTTGACAAGTGACTGCATCAGTAAGTGCAGATGTGTCGGAGATTGTGAGGATGACGCAGGAAAGGACAAGGTTCAGATCTGTTGTTCATAGGGTCACTACGCGTTGTGCGTGACTCAGCGGCACTTAACAACTGCTAAAACAGCCAACAAGTACATTCTAACTAACAATATGACAGTACTATAGGAATAGAAATTATGTATTTTCTTCTTCAGCGTAGAATTACTAGGCCCCTATTTTGAGCCAGACATTGTTCTATCCCTAGAAATATAGCAGTTGAGAAAATACCAATCATGTTTTATGCTCTAGAGAGTATATTGAAATGGTACAAAGAAAACTTTTCTTGTCAGTTACCTGAGATACAGACATTCAGTGAGCACAGCATAAATATGACAGGGAGAGATATTGGAGAGATTGAGATTTATTGATGTTAAGAGTGAATTGGACTCTTGTTAATGTTTCCAAAAACTTATTCAGAAAAGCTTGAATATGAATCCTTAAATCATCCATTAGCTTTCCTCTTTGTTTTCAGTATCTGACAGATTGGAAGCAAGAATAATTGTAATAGAATTAAGTTATTTAAAAGAAGGAGCCACCTTGAATGTAGCATCAGATCTACTGTGTTTCAATTTTCGTGCACATAACTGTGGGAATATTTGAATAATAATATGGCCCATTTAGGGGCTGTGACTCTAATGGGTTTATGTAATAGGTAGCTTGGTTGAATTAATCCTTAACTGTTAGGAGTTCAAGTAGCAAATCCAATATGGTTGTGTGTGGTCTTGAGTTGATTTTAGCAGATAAAAATTCTATGACCTGGAGTAGACTTGTCCTTTACGATTTTGTAGGCTCTTTATAAGATCAGTTCCCTTCTCTCCGGGAGTAACTGGTATGTTAGAACCACTGATGCTTTGGTGGCATCCACAGGGCTCCTTGAATTCAGTATGTTGTTGTTGTTATGTGCTGTTGAGTTGCTTGTAACTTACAGCGACCCCGTGTAAAACAGCTCTGAACCTTGCTTTTCTTGAGCCAAACTTACTGTCTCTGACACACCAACCCTCATTACCCTGGTCACTGAGTCAATCCATTTCATCCAGGGTCTGTCTTGTACTGTCACTCCACCCTATAGTATTGAAATAATGAAATCAAGCCCAGCCCCTTTTTGGTAAATTCTTACTCATAATGATCTTACATGATTCAGTAGTAGCAGATGATAGGGCTTTCCATGTCCTAACTCTTTATGGAGTCAGGCCTCTGCATCTTCCTCCGGAGAAGCTCCTGGAAGGTGTGTAATTCTGACTTCTCAGTGTGCAGACAGGCACCCTGTATCACTGTGGTTCCATTTGAACCCACAGTTACTGATTTCATGATGCTAGTCCACGAATAAATTGCATCACAATGATCATACGAGCTTTTAAAACTGGGATTCTGCTTCAGTAGAAGTATCCATTTTCTGAGAAGCAGTATAAGTAAAAGGCATCCAGATAGTTCTTTTGTGTGATAGGTGTTGAAACTGTCACGAGATTTAGTTATTACCACCCAGATTCAGGAATTGTAGCTCAAGTAATAAATGAATAGGGCTAGTTGGTGGAACTCCCAGTCAGAACCCATGGCTATTTCTCAGCCAAGAGTTCTGCAGAATTGAGCAGGGAACCTAATCAACATTTAATATTTAGATTCTGAATTTGTAAGTGAACTCTTATAGAGGTATAGATTTGTGTCTCTTCATTTTAATTACCATAACCAATTTTGTCTGGGGATTTTTATATTTTTTAAAATCCAAGAGATCTAGAGTCCCGATATTCGTTCTGTTTCTGCTCATCGGTATCCTACACTCCCTTCATTTCTTTCTCTTTCTCCACACTGACACCCTCTTCCTTAATAAAAACAAACAGAAACATTAACTACTTTCCTTTTACTGGTTTTCCCCCCTTGGAAATCACCACAGTGAAAACCTACTTTCTGTTATTATTCTGAGATATCTCTATATCTGTCTTTCTATCTATCATCTATCTATCATCAATATATCTATCTATCTATCCATAATCTATCTTCTATTTAAACTAAATTTTATATACACAAGTATATAACAGATATGTGTGTATGTATGTATATAATTTATTGATACAGATACATATATTTTACTTTAAATTGGGGCTTTAAAAGTCATGATCTAAGAGTCCACCAGCCTCTGGACCTGAAGTTCTAACCTGTTTTCTAACCCAGAGAAAAAGGAAACTCATTTTGTCCCCCTGTCTGGTTGTAGGAATAATTCCAGTTATTAGGAAAGGGTTCCTACTAATAAAAAAAATAATATAAGAAAGCAAAAGTGATGTTAATTAACTGCTGAGAAGAAAATAGGACGGAAAAAAATAAATTTAGAATTGTCTATATTTGGTTTGAAATAAGAACAGAGAAATAAGAACAGAACTGCCTTCAAATTTATGAAGGCATAGTTCTCAGAAAAGTTTTAAAGTCTTCTCTGAAGAGCCAAACTATGCTTATATTTATTAATTAATTGGTCTGGAGAATACCATAGATAGTTCAGCCTTAATTAGTATTTGGTTAATTTGAAGTAAGAACAGGGTAGATACATGATTTGGGTGGGCCTTCCGAGGAATTTGCCAATGGAATATGTAGTTATTTGTACCTTAACACTAGATTAGAATCTGTTCTTCAGAGTAAAACTCTTATTAGTCAAATAAATGCTTATTTACACTAATTGTGGGTATGGTCCTATGCAAAATTGGCAATATTATGCCATCAGAGAGTATGTGTAAGCAACAAAAGTGGATTTGGATGAAAAATATCTAGATTCCTCTGAAAGGATTAAGCTCTCCTCAGTCATTGATATGAATTTGATTTTTTCTAATAAGATTATCTCTGACCACAATGTATGATAGGAAGATATCCAAGGAAGATATAGGAAGGATATAGGAAGATAGGAAGATACGCAAAGTTGGTTGGGTTGGTTTTTTGTTTTTTTTTGTTGTTTTTGTTTGTTTTTATACTAGCTTATTTAAAAAATTCAAATACTTTGTTTTGAAGAACATATTTTTCTAATTTCCCTCATATCCCAACCTATCAAATTGAACAACTCCGTGATTAATTACCTTCCCTTAGTTTTCATTCTTTGAGCTCCGGTTTTTAAAGTAAAAAAAAAAATGAAGAGAAGGGACTAAGTTCTTTCTAATTTTATTTAATAATCTAGGAAATTATAGTCACATATTTTTATTTGTGTATGTACAGATCTACATGATTTGCAAGATTCCCTTGAATCTTTGAATCTTTGCCAAGAACTGTCAGAATTAAGAAATTATAGGATTATTTCAACCAATAACTAGTTTTAGGATTGTAGATATATCTGGTAAAATATTAACAGTCGATGAGTAAGGTCTTTTCAAAATTTAAATAGATATTTTTATTGTTTAAATAGAAGAAAAATCCGAGTAACTAGTTTCAAAAATTTAAACAAGTATCATCCAAGCTTTAGAGTATAAAAAATATTGCCTTTGCTAGATATAGAGAAATAGATGTGTCTTTTTATCTTTGTAGAAATAGATATGTCTTTTTATCTTTATAGTTGTATATCTGTTTTCCTTACTAAACTTTAAGATTCTAAGAATCAAAGCCACGTTAGGAGATTAGCTTTAAAAGATATGTTTCCTTTAATATTTATTTTCTATTCATGGGCATTTTTATTCAAAATAGAAGGAAAGAAATAAGGAAGAAGGGGACACTGTCCATTTGCCATTTCTTTGGAATTGGTAAGTATTCCTATTTAAAAAAAATTGTCTCATTTTCCAAGGATCAAGATACAAACCTCAACAACTTGATACAATCGGATGTTATTGGTGTTTGTTGTCAGATTAACTTGATTTTGGATGACCCTGCTCTGTGTCCAGATTAGACCACTGTGATCATAACATTTTCAATGACTAATTTTTAGAGGTAAATTACCATCCTTTCTCCCCTTAGCCTGTTTTAGTGTGTATGCACTGCTGAGACTTGCTGAGTGTTATAACAACGTGAAGCTTGCAAGCCTCTGGTGGTGGATGTACATGTGTTCGGTTGGTTGGAAATTGGATCTAGGTCTTGTTAGACATTGGAGATTATGAGGATGGTACAGGATAGGACAAGATTCACAGTCATTACTCATAAAATGAGTTGTAGTTGACTTGATGGCATGAACAAACAAAACACTTGTGCATGAGAAACAGGAAAGCTATTACTAAGTTACTGTTATTCTCAATAATATGATAAACTTTAAGTCATTGCTATTGAGTTGGAATCAAGTCAATACTGACCCTTTGCTGGATTTTTGAGGCTGTAAATCACACACAGGAGATGTGTTCTTGTTCTCCAGCAAAGCCACAGGTGAATTGGCACAGCTAGAGAGACAGAGCCTTTGGGTGAGCACTGCACCTCCCTGCAAACTACATCTCCCAGAGCTACCTCAGTAATATAGTAGGAATTCTAATATTGTGGAAAAGGCAAAGTTTTCTTTAAGCTTGGAATCACTTCAAATACTTACACAAAAAGGAATATCACAGATTCAGCCCAATCCCTAAATTTGAGCGTACCCTAGTGTTAAGAAGCCATGCTGCAATCCCAAGGGCACTTGGTTCCAATCCACCAGCTAGCTGCTTTATGGGAAGAGAATGGAAATTCCCTTTCTGTGCCACTTATAGCCTCTGAACACTTGCTGGAGGGTCAGCTATGGGTCAGTTGTGCGTCAATGCTATGCAACAGTAATGAACCCAGTGAAACTTTATTGACTTGTGAAAGGTCACACAATGGATGTTAATGAACAAGCCAAAGCTTGCTATCTCCAAATATATTAATGAAGATCATATAACAGAAGGTAGTTGAAACAAATAAAGCTGTGATCTTGTAATACTAATTAATGGATTTGCCTTATCCTAAAAGGACTCACAATACTTGGGGCCTCTTTTTTGGGAAAGGTCATTTTCAAGGGTTTTGAATTAATTTGATAACAAAATAAACAGTATGCCTTTCTCAAAAGTAGATGATATTAAATTAAGAAAATCACTAAATAGATTAGAGCAAATTCTAGTTACATGTTTATTTCACAGGATTTTTTTTTTTATTTTTTAATGATGCATGTTCAAATGTTCCCTAAACTAGCTGTATCAAGATCTCTGGCAGTGGGGCCTATTCACTTATATTCTTTACAATTATTCCAACTTAATATAGTAGTATTTTTCTATTTGAAAAGCACTGAATTCGGTGATTAAAAAACAGATGACTAAAATGCTCTCAAACAACAGATGCTACTGGTACACACATATGCAATATATAGCCATGCAGATATTGTTGTTATGTGCTGTCGAGTCCTGTGAATCATACAACAATAGCTCTGAAACCTGTGCTATGCAGAGCCAATCTCAATTTCTGATACATCTACTTCTGTTACCCCCACTAATGTGTCAATCCACCTCCTAGGTTTTCCTCTCTTGCTTTGTCTCTCCAAACAGAGCTTCAAAATCCTTGCTTTCAAAGACTTACTTGGTTTCATCCTCTCCAAGACAAGCCTGTTTGTTCTCTTGGCCGTCCATGGTATGTTCAGTACTCTTCTCCAGCACAACTCAACGGCATCAATTCTTCCCTCATCTTTAGTCATTGTCCAGCTGTCTGATGCATAGCAAGTAACTGCAAAGTCTGTGCCTTGGATTAGGCGTACCTTGGTCTCTAGATTGAGATCATTATTCGTTAGCACTCTGGAGAGTTCTCTGAGAGCCCATTTTCCTTATCCATTTCATTTGTTCATTTCTTCACTGCTTGTGCCAAGAGGTTTGATTGTGGAGCCAAACAAGCTGAAATAGTCAACAATCTCATTCTCTTCGCTATCACAATGCAGCCAGTTGGCTCAGTGGTGAGAATCTTTTGTCTTCTTGACGTTGAATTTCAATCCATATAGAAGACTGTAGTCCTCGACCTCCTGCAGCAAATGTTTCAAGTCCTCCTCAGTTTCCACATGCAAGGTTGTATCATCTGCAAAATGTAGATTGTTGATAATTCTTCCTTCAATCTTAATGCCACATTCCTCCATGTTAGCCAAAGTTTATTGTGATTCACACAGTTAAATGCTTTTGCATAGTCAGTAAAACACAGAAAGGCATTCCTCTGGGACTGTCTGCTTTCAGCTAAGATCCATCTGACATTGACTTTGATGTTGCTCCTGTCATGGCCACTTCTACCAGCTTGTATTTCTGGTAGTTCTTGGTGATGTACTATTCCAGTCATTTTGTTGTTTAATTTTTTAATAATCTTCAGAAGACTTTTGCTTGCGTTTGTTATTAGTGATACTGTTCAATAGTTTCCTCATTCTGTGGGATCACTTTTTTTTTTAATGGAGAATGAATAATGGATCTCTTCTAGTCAGTTACCAGGTGGTTGTCCTCCAGATTTCTTCGCACAACATGGTAAGCATGTTTCGGGCAGCATCCATTGGTTAAAATATATCAATTGATATTCCATCAGTTCATGGGGTGTTACTTTTTGCCGGTTCCTTCTGAGGATCTTGAGCTTCTTTAATCACCATTGCCTGCCGATATATGTCATTTTATGGAATTCTTCTGTGTCTTTTTCTGGTTCTTTTCGGTATAGTGACCCTGTGTCTCTTCCATCTTCTGTTGATACTTCCTGGATCATTCAGTATTCTTCTCATAGCATCCATATATATGACAACTTGAGGCTTGGGTTTGTTCTTCAGTTCATTCAGCTTAAGAAATGCCAAGTGAGTTTGCCTCTTTTGATTTTCTGACTGCAGCTCTTTGCCCATTTCATCATAATACTTCACTTTGTCTTTACAAGCCACCTTTTGAAATCTTCTATTCAGCTCCTAATTTCCTGATTCCCCACCCCCACCCCTTCACTTTGGCTTCTCAGTGTTCTAGTTCAATATTCAGTGTCTCATCTGACATCCATCTCAGGCGTTTCTTCCTCCATTGTCTTTGTGATGATCTTTTGTAATCTTCATGGACAGTATTCTTGATATCCTCCCACAGCTCATCTGTGGTCTTCATGCATTAATGTTTAAGGCCTCAAACTTGCACTTGAAGGAGTTTTGAAACTCAAGTGATACAGACTCAGTGACAAATTTTGGTTCTTTGGATTTGGATTCATTTTCTTTAACATCAGCTTGAACTTGCAAAGGAGAATTGGATGGGCTGTTCCACGATCAGGAGTTGGCCTAGTTTTTACAGCTGATTTAGAGCCTCTCTAATGATTCTTTCCACAGATATAATCAATGTAATTCCTGTGTAGACCATTAGGTGAGTGCCTTGTGTATATAGTCACCATTTGTGTTTCTTATAAAAGGTATTTTGCAATAAAGAAATCACTGAACAAAATTCTATCATCAGCCTAATTTCTGTTATCAAAATCATGCTTTCCTCATACTAATCCTTCATCCTTGTTCCCAACTTTGAGGTTCCAGACACCCATGATTACTAATGCATCTTGGTCACAAGTTCAGTTTATTTCTGACTAACTTAATAGAGTTCTTCTACTTCCTCTTCCATGTCTCTGGTCATTGGTACATATAAAGAATGGCAATGGTATTAATAGGTCTTTCTTGAAAGTGTATGGATACTATCCTGTTGCTTACAACATTGTATTGCAAGATTCATCTAGAAATGGTTTTCAACTATGAATACAACCCCAATTCTGTTTATATTTTCATTTCTTGTGTAGTAAATAATGTGGTGGTCTGAATCAAAATGATCAATGCCAGTCCATCTCATACTGCTAGTGCAAAGTATGTCAATATTAATATGTTATATTTCTTTCTTTAACAACACCCACTTTTTCTACATTCATACTTCTCACATTCCATGTTCTAGTCACCAGTGTCTGCTTGCAACTGTTCATTTTCCTTTGCATTTCCCAACACACACACACACACACACACACAGAGAGAGAGAGAGAGAGAATATATTTAGTATATATTTAGTATATATTTGAGTATACCCAGAGAGCTCTGGTGGCTTTGTGGTAATGAGTTGTGTTACTAACACAAAGGTATGTACTTTGAAGCTACCACCTGGTCCAAGGAGGTGTGTTATCTCCTCCTGCGCAATTTAATGCCTGGGAAAAGCCACTGGAGGGTTCTGACTCAACAGTAAGTAATAACATAATTTCAAAGCTCTAAGAGTTAACTTTAAGTGCTAGATAAGGAAAAAGAAAAATATAAAAAGAGCTATATAAGGGAGGGGAAGGCCACAGATACAATTTGTTATATCTACAGAATTGATTACAAATTGCTCTGGTGGTCTAGCATAGGGAGTTACATTTTGAAGCCCAAAGGTATAGTGTTCATATCCTCTGGTAGCTTCTTGGGAGAAAGATGGACAATCCCTTCCCTTGGTATTAGTTACAGCCTTGGAAACTCACTAGAGAATCAGCTATGAATTAGTTGCAATTAGATGGCAATGAATTTTTGAGATAAAATTGTTTGGATTCGTATGGCACATGGTTCAAATCCACCAGCTTCTCTGAGGGAAAAGGATGGGACATCTCCTCCCATGAAATTCACTCCCATGATTCTCACCACTGAGCCAATTGGCAGCATCAGTATGGATGGTGAAGAGATTGAGATAGTTAGCAGTTTTAGTTTGCTTGGCTCCACAGTCAACACTCTTGGTAACAGCATCCAGGAAATCAGGAGATGAATTGCACTGGCAAAGTCAGCTGTGAGGGACCTCTCAAGAGTACTGAAGTGCAATGATGTCAGGCTGGAGACTAAGGTGCGCCTGATTCAGGCTATAGTTTTTGTAGTTACATGCTATGCATCGGAGAGTAGGACAGTGAATAGGGATGATAGAAAGAGAATTGATGTGTTTGAGCTGTGGTGCTGGAGAAGAGTGTTGAATATACCATGGACTGCTAGAAGAACAAACAGGTTTGTCCTGGAGAGGGTGAAGCCAGGATGTTCCCTGAAGTCAAGGATTCTGAAGCTTCGTCTGACATACTTTGGGCATGTTGCAAGGAGGGACTGGTCCTTGGAGAGGGACATCATGTTTGAGAGAGTGGAGGGACGGCACAGGAGAGGAAGACCCTTGATGAGATGGATCAGTTCTGTGAATGAAGTGGTGGGAATGAGTGTGTTTGAGATGGTGAGGTTGGCACAGGATAGAACGGCATTTAGGGCTCTTGTACATAGGGTCGCTGTGAGTCGCAAACGACTTGATGCGACATAATAACAACAACAGCACCCACCCAGAGGGTCAGCTATGGTTGTCTCTGACTCTACAGTACAACAAAACCAAAGATATCAAAAGTCATGTAGGCTCAAATCTTTAAAAGAAAATACTGCCTTATTGTCATAAAGTCTATGCACACCTGCTTATGTCCTTTAAATAATCTCTAGATTACGTACATTGTCTAGCACTATGTAAATGGAACTTTAAGCTTCTTTAGCCTTTGGTTAATGGCTTTGACCATTTATTTAATTTTTTAGGAGCTGCTTTTATTTTCCTGAATATTGTCTGTCTGTAGTTGCTCAAAACCTTGGATGTAGAAACTTTGTTTGCTTGGGTTGACTGTACTCTAAATTTTAGTACTCTCCCAAAGGATAAATCATCCTGTTACTCAAGCAAGGACACTTCAAAACTTAATTTGTAGCTCTGGTACCTCACTGGTAAGAAACTGTGCTGCAACCCTGAAGGTTTGGGACTCAAATCCAGTAGCTGCTATGTGAAAGATGAACAGTCTCCTTCCCTGTGATTAAAAACATGCTGGAGAGTCAGCTATGAGTCATTTCTGACTCAGTGGGACACAACAGAATTCCTAAGAGATTACTCCAGTTTGCAGATGGCAAAACCAGAATGCTCTTCACAGAGCTCTGAGTTACTCTCTCATTAATGAGTTGCCTACTACCCTTATCGTGAAATAACAAGTTCTCGGGTAACAAAAGTGATTTTAAATGAAATTAGTCTTCTGTGTAATGGCTTCCTCATCCAAAAATATTCACTAAAATAGATACAAATATTTGTGATTATTCACAAATCAACATTCTTGGCATCAGCATATAGGAAATCAAAAGACAAATTTTATTA
>NW_006399856.1:8424225-8425159 GCF_000299155.1 Elephantulus edwardii
ATTACATTTTCTTTTTATTTGATGACAGTAACAACATTTACAGTCTCATATGCTTCTCTGTATGTCCTGGCTACTTTTCCACAGTTAGGGACGTTTATTTCCATTCTCTTTAATTCTGGTGAATGTTTGCTTTGAGTACTGGAGTGTAGCAGATGTGGTGCTATGTAAACCATATGCCGCAATACAGCTCCTGCTTTATTTATTAAAACATTTACACTTTGAACCAGCAGGTAAGTTTTATTATGAGGTTGTCATTTTTGTGGAGATACCAAGCCACATGGAAATGTGACATATAGCTGTTCCACGCTGTCAGTCCTGGCCTTTGAGTAATCCAGGCGAGGTGTCAAATGTGTGACTCAAGCCACTTTGGACCCCAGTCAACCCATCAGCCAGTTGAGCACCACTGCTCTGCTCAGTGACATGAGAGACAGAGGAGCTGCCCAGCTGAGTCTTTCTCAACGCTCTAGACCACAGACACATGAGAATAATAATAATAAAAGTAATTTAAAGCCACTGAGCTTTAAACTAGTATGTTTTACAGCAGTGTTAACTAGAATAACCTTTAGGAATTTAGCTGTCAAATTATTGGACTCAGTGGGGGAAGCTTATAACAGAACCGCAGTGTCTGTCCTTTCTCCTTTTTTTTTTTAAATAAAGAACTAAAATTTTTTTATTTGAAGTACACCATAAAGTTCACTTATTTTGTATGAATAGTTTAGTGACTTTTAGCATTTTTTAATTGTGCAGCTAATATTACAATCTAATTTTTAAAACCTCACCTCTTAAAAATCATTTGGGAGTTTTTCTTTTGCTTTTCAAGGAGAGGAGCAAATGGGGGTGGGGAGGGGGGAGGGGTTTGTGCGGGGAGAAGGGTGCAACAATGAATGAATGGAATCCCAAAATCTCTGTAGATGTTCATTGAAATGAAAAATAA
>NW_006399856.1:8425809-8426322 GCF_000299155.1 Elephantulus edwardii
CAAAGGTATGTGATTCAAATCCACCAGATGCTCTGCTGGAGAAGGAAGAGCAATCTCCTCCTGTACCAGTCATATCCAATTTGATGGTACACACAAAAAAGAATTAAAAAACAAAACAAACTTCATTATGGATTGGATCTCAAGATTAAGTAAATAAATATCCTACCATTGGGCCAATAGGCAGCACCATGATAGATGCGGGGGAAAGAGTCAAGTTGTTAACAATTTCATCTTGCTTAGATCCACAATCAACACCCTTGACACCCGCAGTTAGGAAATTAGTACAGGGATTGCATTAGGGAAATCTGCTACCAGGGACCTCTTCAGAGTGCTAACAAGCAAGGATGTTTGTCGAAAGAAGAAAGTGTGCCTGACTCAAGCTATGGTTTTCTCAGTTGCTTGCTATGCATCTGAGAGCTGGACAATTAATAAGGATAACAGAAGAAGAGTCCATGCCTTTGCATTGTGTTGTTGGAGAAGAATACTGAACATAACGTTGTTGTTGTTGTTGTT
>NW_006399856.1:8426872-8436389 GCF_000299155.1 Elephantulus edwardii
TCTCAATCTCTTCACCATCCATCCTGATGCTACCAATTGGTCCAGTGGTGAGAATCATTGTCTTCTTGACATTGAACATAACATGGACTGCCAAAAAACAAACAGGTCTGTCCTGAAAGGGGTGAAAACCAGGTTGCTCCTTGGAGGCAAGTTTTTGAAACTCTAACATATTTTGGTACATGTTGCCAGAAGATTTTCCTTACAGAAGGACATCATGCTTGATAGGCTAGGTGGTCAGTGCAAGAGAGGAAGGCTCTAGATGGGATGGATTGACGCAGTGAATGTGGCAGTAGTGTCAGAGATAGTGAAATTGGCTCAGGAGAGGATAAAAGTTAGAGAATATGTTGTTTGGTTTTCTTTTTATATAGTAAATAAACTTTATTTGTCTGTTCCTTTAAGATGGAGAATATGTTGTTTATAGAGTTACTATGAGTTATAATCAATTTGATGACCCCTAGCAATAGAAACCACATAAACTACTTCTCTGTCCTTCAAGGCAAGAGTAAAGATTAAAGTTTCTTTAGCTCTAAAATTTATTACATTTCAGGATGACTTGAAAAAAATTATAGTAACGAGAAAACAAAAGAGAAATGATAAATATATTGAATGGACAATAAGGATTATGGTATTGAACTTCCATAATTTTGTTTTGTGATATGGTATGTTTTAGTGGAGGGACAGAAGAGGAGAGGAAGACCCCAGGTGAGATGGATACAGTAACTGGGGCAGTGGAGGTTGGTGTGTCGGAATCAGTGAGACAGGTTCAGGACAGGGTAGGCTTCAGAGCATTTGTACCTAAGGTTGCTGTGGGTTGCAGGCGACTTGATGGCACATAACAACAATGTAGACATAACTAGTGAGCAATGTTGACCTAAGATTCAACCAATCATTTGTTTGGATTCTAAAAAAATATGAAAAATCCTAATTTGGCAAGTGTCACATTTCCTAGATTATTCTCTCTTGGCTAAAGCTAGAAAATTAACAGAATAATACTAACTCTGTTTATTTGGCGACAAGTCCTGTGTCTAGAATAAGGCATTCAAATGGGATCATTCACCTAGTGTGTGCTTACAGTAGGTTCAAATTTTTTGCCAAATGATTATCCTGGTAATGCAGGAGAAAGATGGGCTGTCTCCTCGCATGTGATCTACTGCCTCTGAAAACCCACCAGAGCATCAACTGTGGGTTGGTTCTAACTCGACAGTACACAACAACAATAGCAACAACAGTTGATAATAAGATATGGACAGAACATTGCTACTTAGGAAATAATATATAAAATGTTTCTCTATGATTTTTGTAGATATTTATCACCCAGCACAGGAATACGCATTTTAACTTAGTTTTGAGAGCATGCATTTGCTTACAGCCTCTCCTAATTAGCTCATCATAAAATTGTAATACACAAGAATGACAAATTACATCAACATGTTTGCTGCTAAACCCTCTGATAAACTGAGCAACAGCAAAGCATCTGGTATTTTATTGTCTTCAACTTTCTATCCATTTCCCTAAAGTTCAAGCTAAGCAGGAATACATTTATGGTTTTGGGGATTTTTCCCCTCCTTAAAGAAGTGCAGAAAAGGGAATCAGGAATTGACAGGTTTGGGATTTAAAACATTTCTATAATAATTATCAGGCAATCAGTCAACCAGTTTCTTTAAGACTTAATATCTTTCTTATTGTTATGATATTAAATTCTCAGTAGGAATGAACAAGGCAAACAGATAAAAAATAGAATTTAAACAGTTCATATGATAATACTGTTTAGCTTTAGAATCTACAAATCTCTTTTTATGAGCTAAGCTTACATTCATTCACCCTACAAAGAATCATAACAGTTTAGTGGTGGTGAGGGATTGAACAGGAGAATATATGTTAAGAATAATTAACATAAATCTTTACAAACATGAATACATTTTCTAACTAGAAACCAGAATGCATTACTTATTCATAACTTTTAGTAATTTTAGAAAGGCATTCTTCTGAAGCCTGCAAAGAGTTTTAGAGGGAAGGATCAGGGAAGGCTCTTTGGGTGATGATAAATTTTTTTCCCTTGCTTAGTGGTTATTTGGTTGTGGAAGCTTTTTTTTTTTAATTTATAAATCGTATAATTGTGACTTGTATGTAATTTATGTAAGAAAATTTTAGAGAGGGGGAAAATTCCTGGACCTTAATTGAATATTAAATAGAGGATCACTGCCTACCTGGTCAAAATTTATCCTGTAGAAGTTGTTTTAGAGATGGATTCTGTTTTCCCCACTACCTAACAAACACATGACCAGTATTGCTGTTGAAAACCTCATATTAGGAATCTTTGCTGTTGTGCTTTTATACAACAGCCTGCTATCATCTTTTTATACCAAGAAAGTAGAGTGAGTACTAAAAGTTTAATTCTAGGATTTGGAAAACACAAGCAAGGTTTACACTTTTCCCTATTTTATACTTGTCATATTCTGGTGATCATTAAGTCACCCAAACATACAAAATCCCTATTATGTGGTAGTGCTAGTCTGGAGATGCAGTAATAAACTCAACAAAATAGAGATATAAAACAGCAATAACAACAGAAATGATCTTCCTTTAGGCTGTTTATAGAGTTGATAAATCCAAGTGTTGGATAAACACAAAGAGGAAACCGTGCATGTTTTGAATGTGAGATGCTAGTGGACTTGTTCAGCTTGGTTCAGTCTGAGACAGCATTGCTGAGCAGATGATATCTGAAATCATATGTCAGTGATTTGTAAAGGAAGTTTATTTGACATAACAAAAATCAAGAGAAACATAGAAAGGAGCTCTGGTGGCCCAATGTTGTAGTCCAAGCTTTTTTTGTTTGTTCATTTGTTTTTTCCAGAGACTTGCCATTGTTTGCTACTGCTTATAGTGTTAGAATAATCTCAGCCCTATTATTTTCATGACCATAAAATGACTTCCACAGACAACTGTGGCAACAGACTTCCTTGTTTGTGTTCAGCAGGAGAGGCCAGGAAAGTCAATTCGTTGCTTCTCTGAAAACATAACTTACACACTTTTTGAATTTGACTATTCTGGAATTAAGATGAGTTGATGGATTCTTCAGTCGTACAGGACTTTGTGATGAAGGAAGATGACTCCTACAAAGACAACCAAGACATTATTTTTCCATAATAAAAATGGTATTGAGAAAATGCATTACCATTGGGTTGAAACCAACTCATAGATGACCCTCCAGAAGGTTTTCAGAGGCTGTAAATTGTATGGGACGGGATAGTCCATCTTCTTTCCATTGGAGCTTTGGTGGAGTCACAACCACACAAGTGCTGCCTCTAGATTGGCTGTGCATTCATTCCCTATGGATGACGCCATCAGAGCTCTCTTTATTGGGGGGGGGAAGTGGTTGCTATAGGAGATCAGCATCATAGTGTTTATAGAAAACCCAGTATAAATTCTGTCATCTTGGTAGACTAACTTTAATCACTGAGCTAATAAGACTTTCCCAGAAATAAGAGTAATGCAGAAGGTTGTAGGAAGCATTACTGTGGTTTTCTTCTAAAGGGACATCCTTTTGAGAACTTTGTAGTAACTCTTCTGTAGGTTGGCATGACACTAATCAACAGCCTACACAAAGAACTAGTGTCTGAAGTGTGGCTGAAAACTGTGGTCATGCTACAATGACCTGGGCATTTTACATCTATAACGTAAGAATTTGGGAGTTTGAGTTGATGATTATTGTAAAGCTTTACTTTCCTCTTCCGTGGATGGCTCTATTTAAGAAGTTAGAAGAAAAGTTTGTCTTGCAGCCACAGTCTGTCCAGAACTTCAGCCAATGATTTCTTAGTTTGAAGCTGCTCCTTTTAGATAGTTCATTTCTCCAGAACTTTATGAACTATTTTCATATGGGCATAGTCTTTTTTGTTATTATCAAAACATTCAAATGTTTCATCGTATTTTTGGACATGAGTCCAAAAGAGATATTGTAAAGAAAGGAATTTAGATTAATCTTAATCTCTTGCAGCACTTTTAGGCTACCGTTGTTTTGTCTGGTTTTTACTAATAACCTTCTGGTTCTAGTAGCCGAGCTACTGTGCTGTTAACGCATGAGCAGTACCGCTCTGGTGGTTTGAATCCAGAAGGAAACGGGGACTCTCATCCCTTGTGATGTATAGCCTCCAAAAATTGGCTGGAGGCTCAGCCATAAGTTGGTTCTGACTCAACAGCAGTGAGTGAGTGAGTACCATTCGGAGGCGGCTGGCAGTCCCTGTACCATAAGTGGTACCTTGATCGTCATACTACTGTATTGCTATACTTGAGGGGGTGCTGTGACTTGTCTGAGACCACATAAATAGAGGTTGTTTGCATTCTCTAGGAATTAACTGTCATTCTAGAGTGTTTTTCCTTCCCTGTTTACCTCAATAGAGAGCAGAGCAAAAACAATATTGCTTAATTTTCCACGTGATCTTTCCTGATTCACATGCGTCATACAAGATACAACAAAGTCCTTAGCATAGTCCTCACTGTAAATATTAAATGAAGATAAGAACTAGGAAAATAATGTTCGTCAAAAGTAACTAGGCTTGGTAAATTTGGAGAAAATAGGTTCTGATCAACAAATATTAAATTAACAAAGATGGCACATAAGTTTATATTATAATCATTTAATCAAGGTCTTTCACATTTAAGTGATTTAAATGCATTGAAAGGAAAAAAAAATCTAAGTGGTGCCCTACTATGGACACGTGTGTAAAGGATTCTTAAATTCTCTTTTATGGGTTAAGTGTTTTATACTATAAGAGATTACCATCTCTTAAGTGGAAAAATTAGAAGAGTGTTATTTTAAATATGAGTTAGCAGTCCAGGTTTTATTCAGACAAGCAATCAGCTTTCTTTTTTTATAAAAGTACTTATATTACGATTATTATTGTGTCTTTTTTCCTCCCAGATAGACAAAATAATGTTTAATAGACATACTGGCAGGAAGCTGGTTCTGTTTATCATGTGTATTTAAAACACCATGTTGCAGTGCTTGATGCCCACGTGTTTGTGCTGAATGCTTTCATAATATCAATAATGATCCACCATTCAAAATTAGATGTAGCCCCGATTTCTCAAATGCTTGAGTGATCATTTTCTTTAGTAATTGAGGTCCTCATAGAATTCCATTGCTCTGATTACTCGCTCGGTAATCTTAGCATATTAATTTGAAAAGCTGTATGAGCATGTGGCCAGGATAATGGCAGTGAAATAATTGCAAGGAAATCTTTTACAACAGACTTATTTTCATCTAATAAATGCTTTCCCGATGGTTACCCGGCATGCAGTGAATGTGATATGACTTCTAAAATGTATGTACATTATAATATCTGTTGAGGGAGTTAATGATTAGCTATTCTTGAAGACATTCAATAATAACTCTGAAAAAGAAGTTATTAAAATAGTGTTTTATTTTCATTTATAGCATTCTACGGAGCCAAGGTTTTAAGAGAAAGGCAAGTGCATGTTGAACATCCATCAGATAACAGAAATCACATTAGCTGTGTTTCTTGTGCGTAGGTAATCCTCTCAGAAACATTGTAGAAATCATTTTAGGATGGAAAGGCATTCGACTTTGTAGATCATAAGAAATAATGGCTAATATTAAGAAGAATGGGATTCCCAGGACACTTAATTATGCTCATGCAAAATCTACAGATAGACCAAGAAGCTGTAGTTCAACAGAACAAAGGAACATGTCTTAGGGTGAGTATCAGGGTTGTGTCCTTTTTCCATAACTCTTCAGTCTGTATGCAGAACAAATCATTTGAAACTGGAACCCTATGACAAAGGCTGTGGCATGAAAATCAGAGGAAGACACAAAAACCTGCATTATGCAGATGACACAACTTTGTTTGCTGAAAATGAGGATTCAAAAGCCCTTGGTGCAAAAGACCAAAAGTTATAATCTTCAATATGGATTATGTGTCAACATCAAGAAAAGAAAAATTCTCACCACTGGTCTCATAAGTGACATCATTATAGATGATTAAAAGATGGAAGTTGTCAACTATTTCTTACTTGGATCTACAATCAATACCTTCAGCATCAGCAGTCAGGAGGACAACTCTACTGTCAGGGACCTTTACAGATTACTGAGGGGAAATAAAGTCAGTTTGTAGAAGAGGATCTGCCTGATTCAGGCCTTAGTCTTTTCATTTACTTGCTGAGAATTTGAGAGCTGCATAATAAATAAGGGTGACAGAGGAAGAATTGATGTTTGGTTATGGGGTTGGAGAAGAATACTGAGTATCTCAGAGACTGCCTAGAGAACAAACAGACATGTCTTGTCGAAAGTGCAGCAGAATGCTCCTTTGAAGCAAAGATGATAAAGCTTTGTCACATATACTTTGGACATATTGTTAGCAGAGGGTATTCCTTGGATAGGAACATGATGCTTGGAAAAGTGTGGAGGGTTGATGCAAGAGAGAAAGACCCACAATGAGATTGATGGCCACAGTGATTGCAGCAGTGGGCTTAAGTATATCAGACATGATGAGGCTAGGACAGAGTTTAGATCTTTTGTTCATAGAGTTGCTATGAGTCACACTTGACAGCACTTAACAATAATAACAACATGATGGTGTAAGGAAGTACAGAAGTTCAGTGTGGTGGAATTAATTGTCCAAAGACCTATAATTAGACATGAAGTCAATTCTGTCTTAACGCTAGGCTAGTCTAGTCTTCAGTTCCTGCCTCATCAGAAAGACTTAGTGATAATTTGGGCTTGTATCTCTCGATTATACACATCTGAGTAAGAGCTCGAGTATCAGTGTCTGAAGTTATATTGTTGTTGTTGTTATGTGCCGTCGAGTCGTTTCCGACTCATAGCGACCCTATGCACAACAGCCCTAAACCCTGCTCTAACCTGTGCCAACCGCACCGCCTCTGACACACCCATCCCGATTACCCCAGTCACTGAATCAATCCATCTCATAGAGGGTCTTCCCCTCCTGCGCTGTCCCTCCACCTCCCAAGCATGATGTCCCTCTCCAAGGACCCGTCTCTCCTCACAACATGTCCAAAGTATGTTAGACGGAGCCTCAGAATCCTTGCCTCCAAGGAGCAGCTTGGTTTAATCCTCTCCAAGATGGATCTGTTTGTTTTCCTGGCAGTCCAGGGTACATCCAGTACCCTTCTCCAGCACTGCAGCTCAAAAGCATCAACTCTCCTTCTGTCCTCCCTAGTCATTGTCCAACTCTCTGATGCATAACAAGCGATTGCAAATACCATGGCCTGTATCAGGCGCACCTTAGTCTCCAGAGAGACACTGTTGCCCCTGAGTGCCTTAGAGAGGTCCCTAACGGCAGGCTCTCCCATCGCGATACGCTTTTTGATTTCCTGACTGCTGGTGCCAAGAGTGTTGACTGTGGAGCCGAGCAAAGTGAAGCTGTGAACACTCTCAATCTCTTAGTCATTAGGTAATGGAATAAAGACGAACATTTCTATGTTTGTTCTGTATTAACAAATCACATGCTTTTTCCATTATTTCTTCTTAAGTTAAAAACCATTGGAAAGCAGAAACTGTCTTTGCCACTATTTTTATAAGAAGTTAAAAAAGCAGTTGACTTCAGTAATGTTTTGGAGGGTGGGGATAACCATATTGCCAGGTTGTATTCCATGAATAATATCATCAGATCCCATTTGAATTATTCCAGGGGGGCTTATTTCGAATGCTTTTTTGGGTAAGGAGTTGCATTGTCAATGCAAAGGCAGGCTGTTCGAATCCATCAAGTCATCCTCGGGAGAAAGACATGCAGTCTTCTCTCATGTTGTTTACAGCCTCAGGAAGACTTACTGGAGGGTCAGCTGTGAGGCAGCTCTGGCTCCACAGTAATGAATTAGTGTGTTTCTTCTATTGATAAGGACAGAAGTTTTAGTTTATTATGTTAAATCATTCCTAAAAGCATTCAAGCACCTTACATTTCATTAAATTCTGATTATGTTAAGCCCTTGTCAAGTTTTAGGGAAATACTCATTTTATAGGAATTTGCTTGATTTTATTAGGTTAGTGAATTTTCAGTCACTTAATTTTTTAATTAGCTTAGTTGCTTTTTAGCAACTTAAAAACTAAGTAAAGCTTTAATATGTCAAGATATATGATAAAATATAAAATTTTTATCCTTAGAATAACATAGTATGTATTTAGTATTGAAGGAGCTCTGTTTGCTGAGTGGTAAGAAGTTGCACTGCCAACCAAAGGCACATGGTTCGAATCTACCAGCTGCTCATAGGAAAAACAGTGGGCAGACTCCTTCTCTGTCATTTACAACCTGTGAAAGCCTGCCAGAGAGCCAGCCATTAGTTGGGTTTTAGGTCCGTGACACATAAAAACAACAGTTCAACAGGAGAAAGATGGACAGTCTCCTTTTATGTGATATGCTGCCTCTAAAAACTCACTGGAGGGTGAGCTAAGGGTTGATTTTGACTGGACAGTAAACAACAACATTTGGTTTATAGTGGTCCAGAGAGTTTATAAAATACAGATTATCACAGTAAGTCCATATTGCTCTTCTGATTGCTTCAAATTAAAATTTTCTTTGCATATTTAGTCTCTTGAGAGCAGGGTTGATTGGAAATATTTTATATCTGGGCACAGAAAGGAAAGTTGGTATTGCTGGTGGTACTGTTGAATTGGGTACGACTGATCATGACCTTCTGAACACCAAGTCAAAAGCCTGTCCTCTCCTTTATCTTCATAATTTCTGACACACTTGAGTCCATTGTTGGGGTCACCATGTCTATCCATCTCATTTAGGGTCGTCGTCTTTCACTGAAGTTCCACCTTTCCACCACAATTGTCAAGTTATTATATTGTAATAATTTAATGTGATTCAGCATCACAGGGACATTGTATAGGCAGGGTTTAATCCTCATCTGCATCTGATCAGAAGGGAATCTGACCTCATGGCTGGCAAAAAGGTGTGTAGGGGACAACGAAAGAGCCTGCTGCCTTCCTCTCACACTCTTCCTTGTCTTCAACCCTTGTTTGCCAAGTTTCATCTCTTAGCTCCTTCATAGATCCCTCAAGCCTTTTCCCTTATCCTTTCTCTTGCTGCTAAACAGTCCCATCCATTCAGAAAGCAATAGCCTGGAATGTATTATCACTGACAGATAGATATCATTTATTTCAGTCCTTTCAGTGCAAACAATCATACCAAATTCTTAAAACTCCACTAGCAAGGAAAATACTTTAAGAAAGAAGGTGGTAAGTGATTGGAGAATCAGGTTATGTTGTTGTTGTTATGTGCCATCGAGTCGCCGGCGACTCATAGCGACCCTATGTACAACAGCCCTAAACTCCCCTCTGTCCTGTGCCAATCGCACTATCTCCGACATTCCCTTCCCAATTATCCCAATCACTGAATCAATCCACCTCATAGAGGGCCTTCCCCTCCTGTGCTGTCCCTCCACCTTCCCAAGCATGATGTCCCTCTCCAAGGACCGGTCTCTCCTCACAACATGTCCAAAGTATGTTAGACGGAGCCTCAGAATCCTTGCCTCCAAG
>NW_006399856.1:8438198-8454815 GCF_000299155.1 Elephantulus edwardii
TCTTCCTTGTGCTTTGGCTTCTCTACGCTCCAGTGCAATCTTCAGAGTTTCTTCTGACATCCATTTTGGTCTTTTCTTTCTTTTCTGTCTTTGTAATAACCGTCTACACTCTTCCTGAATGATATCTTTGGCATCCTCCCACAACTCATCTGGTCTTCGCTCATTAGTGTTCAAGGCCTCTCTAAATGTCTGATTTGTTATTTGTTCTCTACTACCAAGGAAAAAGGAAGAAGAAGTGGGGGAGAAGAAATAACCCAGGAAGAATTAGTGCCTTTGACCTGTGGCGTTGGAGAAGAGCACTTAACAGCACAGACATCCAATAGATACATCTTGGCGAGGGTACAGCCAGAGGGTGCAGCTCTTTGGAGGCAAGATTGATGAGGCTTTGCCTCTCATACTTCAGGCATTCTACTAGGAGAGGCTATCCTTGGAGAGGGACATGATGCTCGGAAAGGTAGAGTGTTGGTGAAGGAGAGGAAGACGCTTGACTAGGTGGATTGACACATTGACTGCCACAATGGGCTCTTGGGTGTCGGGGAGTGTGAAGATGGCACAGGATAGGACAGGGTTCACATCTGATGTTCAGAGGGTCACTATGTGTCTTACTCAACTTGGCACCTAGCCACCACAACCACTACCACTACCAAAGGAAAAAAGGGAAAAAAGATAAACAGAAAGAACTCCAGTTATAGTGTATTCTATTCTCTTAACATAGTAGATAAGGAATTTGATAGGTTCATTCCTGCCATCATTGGGAGTGTGGTTGCCTGGGGCAGTGAGAAAGGATGGAAGGTAGGAATGGAGGGAAGGAGATAGGGAGAAGTAAGGAGGGACAGTGACAGAAAGAGCTGCCTGGTCTGTTCACCAATCAGATGATGTCAGGCATTCTTTGTAACCTGCACAGCTGGCATCCTCATCTCTCTTGCCATTCTGTGTACCTCCCCTCCCTCCTGTACTCAAACCTGCTCACCTAATGATTGGAGAGGCAGAGGCAGCTACCTCAGGTGGGACTGCATATGAGGAATCTCTGCTCTTCCTGCCTGAGAAAAGAATGGAGAATGCTGAGATTTATAGTCACATCTTGAAAAGGCTGCTTGTCATGCCCCTTGTTTTGGGACCATGTGTTGGTAGTTGTAATTCTTTCATCCTCCTAGAAAGCAAACCAAACTAAAGCAAACCAACTTCACTTCCATTCAGTTGAGTCAGTCACTCAATGCCCCTGTCTATCAGAGTAGAAATATCAAATTTCCAAAGGCTGTAAATCTTTGTGGAAGGAGAATGTCACACTTTTCTCCCACGTTGTGACGGGGGAGTTCAAACAGCTGACCTTTATGTTTAGTAGCTGAGTATTCTAACCCTGCACCTCCGTGGTTCCCTCATAAATGCAGCCCACACCGCTCACAACCACTGAGTCCAGTCTGACACATAATGACCCTCCATGGGTTTCTGAGGCTTTGCATTTTTAATGGAAGGAGACTGACTCCCCATCTTATTTTTTACAAAACAGCTGATGGATTTGAACTACCAGCTTTTGGTTAGCAGCCCATCACCTTTTGCACTAAACTACTTGTGTGTCTTAGAGAATATGCTCACTAACTCTATCATTGCTGTCAAGTAGATTCTGATGCATACTGAGTCTCCACAGGGTTTCTGCGGCCCAACATCTAATCAGGAGGAGACTGGTGGATTCAGACTGAGAGCGCTGTGGAGTCTATTGGTTAACAGCACAATAATGCTTTAGAAACCCTTCTTCTTTTTCCTGTAGCCCTACTAGTTTACTATTCACTGATTAGAAAATAAGGGCATATGTGTTTGAGCTCCAGTTTTCTGAATCATAACTGAAAAGGATTGAATGATTATTTAATGTACTCTTACTTACAGTTTAAAACTCACAGCTTCTTATAACTAATAATATGTCACTTATGTAATGTTTGGGCAACAGTGATGGTGTGTTCTGTAGGGAGTGGCATTGCTACCCAAGGGAGAAATGGACCAGCTACCCAAGGGAGGTTCCTCCCTGGGAGGTTCCATCCACCAGCTTCTCTGCAGGATAAAAATGGGTCATCTTATCCCATTCAATTTATAGCCTCTGAAAACCAGCTTAGAGAGTCAACTAAGTCAGTTCTGACTTGATGACAATGAGTTTAGTTGTGGAGTATGTGAAGTTGTGTTATCATTTGGCTCATCTCTCTAGTTGTATAGCTAGTGTGCTGTACATGAATTTAAATTCTTATGCTTGCCATAGAGCTATTATTTTAAAAAAATACATTACAAATTTATTGCCAGAGACATGGTTTTGGGACTCTGTGAGTAGAGAGAGGCGGAGCTTTTCTCATCCCCACGCCTCACCTGAGGTACCCCAGGAAGACAGGAAAGGGACCCCGGAGGATACCATTGCCAGAGAGAATTGCCAGAGAATTTGGAAAATAGGGAGGAAAAAACCCAACCCTTAGACAGACCAATGTGGTTTTAAAACAAATTAACCTCTAAGTAAAAAGAGTAATAACATTAACACATCAGTATCAGTGCTAACAGATAGAACCTAATAAACTTGAACAGACTAAATCAATGTAAAGTAAATCGAGGGGCCTCAGGTTGTTTAAAGGAGGGCTTAAAATAATTTTTCCCTGGTTTAGTCATAGCAAATGGAGTTAAATCAGTATGGACTAGAATTGGAAATAGAAGTGTCTGGAATGATTTCTGGAATGGGGAAATTTAGAGTCAGTACTCTGCAAGAAACGTAAATTCCTTTTAAAAAACAAAACCAGTGTGTGCGCATTGCATAGCAATAAAATCTCTTGATTGCCAGAGTTTGGAGACATTTGCTTTCTTCAAAGCTGTGCGGTTTTCAGCAATGGTAGTTGAATCTGCTTTATTCTACACTGTCCTGGTAGAAGCCAATCCCCTATATCCAGCTTCTGAAGACTCACTGTGGCTCTTCCTAACCTCCAGTCTGGGGCATTTTCTCAGCCGGTGTTTGGCTTTTCAGGCCGTAATAGAATTCTTTGAAAACTTGTTTTAAAATGGAGACACCAGAAGAGGGACGGGATCTCTCTTTTTTGTTATCATTGGGAAGCTCTGATGTATGAAATAGAAATTACTTATTTTCTTTGGCTACATCAAAAAGTAGAAACCAAGGGTAAACAAAGGGTAACGATGACATAGTTTGATCCTGTGGGAGAAAAATGACTCATTTAGACTTGTCCCACCAAATGAACTGCCTGAAGTGAGATTGAGTTCATGATCTGAAGATGTTGGAGATAACAACAGTCGTCAGTGATGTAATAGCTGGGATTATTGGATCTGCATCAGAAGTTTGGAATGTCTACGATCCCTGGTCCTGATGGAAACTGAATGTTAAAAAATTGCAGGAATTAGCTTCATTGGCTCTGCTTAACTATGGCCTGTGGCAAAATGCCATCACCTAACAAAGTTGTGACAATCTTTCACCCCAACAACCTTCTTTTTCATTTTATCAGCTTCAGGAGAGAAATACCCTGGAAAGGCCTAAATGAAATATAAGTAAGTCTTTTTAAAGAGAACCTTTGGAAGCTGTTTCTGTTCAGTAAGTCTATTTAATATAACATTGTAACAATCTAGTTGGGATTTGGACACCTCTTTTCAATGCCAGTTAAGTAAATCTGCTCCAATATTCCCACAAAACATAAAACAACTATTGTCTGTCTTGTCCTCTCTTGTAAAAAATGTTACAGATAAAATGAAATTTACAACATGAAGATGATTTTGTTACATTTCTTTCTCTTTCCCTCTAATGTTTTGTGTTTTTCTTTCTCCTAGAGAGTAACCTTTTTTTTTTAAATTTATACTGGTTTACATATAAAGTTCATAAAATTTGTATACATTGTTTTTCTCCTCTTTGGTGCACCCAGGGAGTAACCTAATTCATTTGTAACAACATATATTTTGAGAAAAAGAAATAACTAATTCAGAGCAATCCCTTTGAGCAGGAAAGAAATCAAATGCCTAAAACAATAGCCTAGGCAGACATTCTTTCCTCATTATGCTATTTTGTGTTCCTTATTTTACCAAACAAGCGGCTGAAAGTATAGCCTGATTACATCTGTAATTATATCAGAGAAATTTAAACTGCTCCAATTTAAAAGTGCAATTTAAACTGAGTGGGGCTTTTGGTGGCTGCTAAGTGTTGAAGTGTTCAGTCCCAAGATGTTACTTGCTGCCTGCTCTTGACTCTCTGTTTGACTCTGAGTAATTTATGCAAAACTCAATTTAGAAACAGTTGTGCCTGTTTTTTGCCTTAGAGTTGATTCTGACTCATGCCCCAACTCAGTGACAGCACAGACCTGCCCCTGTGCTGCTTCCCAGGCTGTAATCTTTACAGGAAGTAGGCTCCTATGTCTTTCTCCCATCCTTAAACAAGTCTTTCTGGTTTGGGTTTTGTTTATTTGTTTATTTTTAGGTGAAGCATTTGGTGGGCTTACACCATTAGGGATCTTTAATTTATAAATTATTGTTGTTGTTAGTTTTAGATTTGTGTGCAGATGAATGAGGCCAGGCCGAGTCTGTGTGTCCTCACAGACGTTGCTGAGTTTGAGTCCATTGTTGAAGCCAGTTCATCTGAGAATATTTATTGGTAAGAAGCTGCTCTGCAATTCCGAAACCTTCCGGTTCGAACCCACCAGCTGCTCCACAAGAAAGGGATGGACAGTCTCTTCCCATGCGATTAACTGCCTCTTAAAACCCACTGGAGGATCAGCTATGAGTTGGTTCCAGCTTGAGGGTACACAACAACAATTTGCTATGTGTATATCCTTGTACTCTATCTCACACAGAATTGGTATGAGTTGGGACAAACTACATGGTATGTGTCCACTATGACTGCTTTGTCATACATGATGTCTTTTTCCCAGGGGCTGGCCCATCAATATGTCCAAAGAACTTCAAACAAAATCTCTTGTCCTCAAGTCTAAGGAATATTCTTCTTTCTCCTTCTCCCTCTCATTCTTCGATGCCAGAATCACTGTGCTTTCAAATACACCCTCTTCAAACCACTTGCTGTGCATCAACATCACATAGATTCTTAATGAAATAGCATCCGTTAGTAGAACAGCAACATACAATTGGTGTTTTAGCAGTTTTATTGAGATGCAGTTCACATACAATACAATTTAAAAGAAGTTAAAACATCCAAGTTGGTGGTTTTTGTTAATAGTCACATAGTTGGACACCCAGCATAACCAAGCATTTTTTATTCACTTAGAAGTCATCCTGTTTAGGAAGATGCTTGCCCAGCTAGTTTGTCAGCTGACACCATACGTTGCCAACAAGGAGTTTCACTCAGCATTTTATTGACAAACCACTTTTATCAGAATGCCCGAGGCTGTATGGGTGCCACTCTGTGCAAGTGCGACTGGGAGCTTACACGGGATCGTTGGGGATTCTCAGGTAAATTCACCTGAAAGCTTATTTAGTGTGAATGACAGTTTCCCTGCAGCTTGACAAAGGCCTGGCTGAAGAAGATTGATGACTGAAAAGGGGGAACTTCAGGCTCCCTTGTGACAAGGGCATAGCCATGGGGTGTGACTTCCCGTGGCTTCAGGAGTCAGACGCTTGTGAAGCTACCTTGTCAGGTGTCTTTTCTCTCTCCACAAGAAATGAAATTCTTATAAAGTCCAAAAGCCGTGCTGATAGCACAGGAAATGCTTCATTGTGCCATCCGTGCCATCCTGTTCTAGATCGTTCGCGACGTTGGCGGTTCAAGGGCAGAATTCCCAGCATTCCCGGCTTGCACGCTTTCCAGGCAGAGCCACTTCCTGACTGCTGGACCTCAGAAACCAGCCACAACCTCTGTCAGTTAGGCTTTGTGCTGCTGTGATGCTGAGCAGGCCTTACTGGCGTTTTCAGGCTAAAACATACTGGAAACTTCTGTTGATCTATTTCTGAAAATCCATGGATGACCTACACTGAATATCTTCTGGCCCACAGTGGGTGCCAGGTGGCCTTCAATGGATATCCTGTGGTCTATAATGGATGGTCTGCAATGGGTGCCCTGTGGCCTACACTGAATGCCCTCTGGCCTGCAGTGGGTACTGTGTGGCCCACAGTGGGTGCCCTGTGGCGTATAATGGATGGCCTTCAGTGGTCTCATCTGAAACTTGTCATGATGATGGAACAGAAGCAGCCTTCGCTTTAACCTGTTATTCATCAGATACCACTGAGTTGAGGTCAGTGGCAGTAAACAGCGGTAGAAGAAGATAGCAGAAAGATAAATTAGGGTGTCCTTACTTGGGGAGGGGGAATAAAATTATACAATGTAGTAAAGAATTGCACTGCCAACCCAAAGGTATGTGGTGGAATCTACCAGCTGCTCCACTGGACAAAGGTGGACAGTTTTACTTCCTCCCGAACAGTTTTACTTCCTCCAAAAACCCATTGGATGGTCGGCTGGGGGCAGGTTCTGACTCAACAGTACACAATAACAATGATGATAAAATAGATAATGATTAACAGTGCCATGAAGTTCCTTTAGAGACACTTACCTACCTGCCTCTGTTAAAGCCAGGGTTTGGTAGTGTGATTATAGTTACTCATATACTTGCATGAAATGATTTGTTTATTGTTATTCTTTATATCATGACTATATTTAGCTTCTTTTCTTTTTCTTCCAATTAATATTTGGAGATGTTGCACTGCCAACTCAAACACATGTGTTTCAAATCCATCAGTTGCTCTGCAGGAAAACGAGGGGTAGTCTCCTCTGGTGGATCACTTTTGAGTTCGTTTTATATCCATAGTACATGATAACAACAACAACAACATGTATAACCAGGTTAGGATAAATCTCCTATTGCTACTGCACTCCTAATTCTTTGAGTAAGATTCTATTTGGATCTGTAAAGTAATGTACAAATATCTTCTGTGAATGCAACTGTTCACTTTAGAAAATAAAAGGCCACTATACTCTCAGAAAGTTTATTGTTTTATATAATATGTTTCCTTTTTTGAAATTGAGATTCAGTAAGAAAAATCCATATATTGGCACCATGCCTGAGATCTGACGGTTCTGTTGTGCTTAAGGAAAGCCGAGTGCTGCTTTGTGTGTGAAAAAGTGGCAAATATTTGGGAAATTAGGACAACTATGCTTTCTATGCACAGCCTTGGGCCTTTTGTACCTGTGGGCGGGGCAAAGTTTTTCCCACGAGTCATTTCTCTATTGGCTGGCCCCTGGTTCTGCCCATGCACAGATTCCTGTCTCCCCCTTCTGCCTGCGTGGATCCCTCTGTCTCCCCTCTGCACGTCCTGGGAATGATCTGACCAACTGACTGGAGGAGATCTAGATTTGTTCCCATTGCAAAGAAGGGTGACCCAAGAGAGTGTGGGAACTATAGAACAATATCATTGACTTCACATGCAAGCAACATTCTACAGAAAATTATTCAAAAACGACTGGAACAGCACATCAGGAGAGAATTTTCAGAAGTCCAGGCTGGGTTTAGAAGGGGTCGTGGCACTAGGCATATTGTAGCTGATGTTAGATGGATCTTGGCTGAAAGTAGGGAATATCAGAGGAATGTCTATCTATGTCTCATTGATTATGCAAAGGTGTTTGACTGTGAGGATCATAACAAACTGTGGCTGAACTCTGAGAAGAATGGGAATCCCAGAACACTTGATCGTTCTAATATGAAACCTATACTTGGACCAAGAGGCAGTCGTCAGAACAGAGCAGGGAAACACTGCATGGTTCAAAATTGGGAAGGGTGGTGGTCTCCTCCTGTGCAGTTTACAAGAAACTCAATGGAGGCAATGAACTGATGAATTTTGAAATGTTTTAAAAGCCCCATATTCTTTATGTAGTTTCCAGTGATTTTCAAAAGCGCATTTATTGATTTTCATGACATTTCACACATGATCTTATTTTAACCTATTTTATCCCCCCTTAAAAAGGCCATCCTGTTTGTCTCTTCTATTGTGCTGTATTTCAGTTGACTATAGGGTGGGCTGAAAATGTGGGAAAGGTAAGTTTTTAATTAATTTATCAGAAAGCACCGTATCTCATTGTCTTTAGATCTTTGCTCTTGCACTGAACTTGAGATGTGTGATAAGAGTGGTATTATCTTCTTTCTCAGAAAAAAATTTGTTGTCTGAGGTTTAATTGTAAATAGTAAATAAAGAAGAAGTAAAAGAAAGCGAGGAGAAGGGAAAAGTCTCAGAAGAGAAAGAGCAGGAAGTGGAGAAAATAGAATTCACCTGAGGTCTAATCACTTTACGTTGTTCATTTTGGCATATTCACGCATACTGCATTACTGTCTTAATTATTGTATTTTTTAAAAGGATTGAGATATATAGATATAAATTTCTAGATCGATGTATCTCTATCTTTTGGTTCTTTAGTTAAAATAATTCTACACACGATTTACGTACTTAAAACTATGCAATTTTTATGATTAATTATTTTTCTGTTAAAATACATAATTTTAAAAGGCTTTTTAACAGCAGTGAAAGCAGTTAAGTTTTCCAGTGTATGTTCATTGAGCACTCCCTGGTGGTGTAGTCCGCAGGGAGGTGAGCTGTTCACCCCTGAGCTGTGCCTCTCTAGTGGATCAAATTCACCACAGGCTCTGAGGGAGAAAGATGGAAAATTGCCTTCAGTGAGAGTTACAGCTTCAGGAACCCAATAGAGAGTCAGCTGTAAATGCCAAGTAAAACTCAAAGGCAAAGAGAGAGATGTTAGTTAATGTAGTGGTGGTGAGGAAACAGGCATGCCTGTTTTTGAAGAGTTTATGCTCTAGTTTGGGTATAATTAATCTACCCTTCCTTGGACAAATAAATGTATAATATCTAATTTTAGCAAGTTGTATAAAGGAAACAGCAATTTAGTAATAAAGAATAACTGTTTTATGGTGGTCTTGGTGATCACCATTTAATAAAAGTATAAAAAATATGGGACTAAAATGTTCAAAGTAACTTAATTTTGAAAATAAAGAGAAAACCAAGGGGGGAAAATAAGTTTGAGGCATATATAAAAGGAAAAAGCTAGGCTTCTTGAAACAGCTAGCAATGGAAGAAATATTTCAACATTTGGGTACTGTGACTAGAAGGAGATGGACTTGTCTGTGATTCTTAGACATTTCACCACTCAGAGAGTCCCTTTAAGTTAGAAAAAAAATAATCATGGATATTTGGAAGCAGAGCATGAATTCATTGGAGAAGTTAAGCAGGTTGAGAATTCTCCAGTTTCCCAGAATATGTAAGTCTTCTCTGACTTGGGTCATTGTAGCGCATTTTTTTAAAGACAACTAGTAACAGGAGAACTGTCATTTCATTTCTTACCACCACCTCTATCCCTTTACTAGCTCTGGAGTTTAGATTCGAAGTATAAGATTCTGAAAAAGACTTCAGTGTGTTACACTGCTCAGTGTTCTTGTTCACTTTATAGAGCTGTTTCTTGTTTAGCTGTGTCTTGGTGGGGGTGAGGTTCAAGTTTCAGGTTTGAAGAATGTCTAAAAAAAAAAAAAGAATGTCTAAAGGTCAGAGCCTCAAATGTCCTGACAGTCTTCATCAGACCAAGAAATCTGTCCTTTCATTGTTATGTACAGTTGAGCCAAAACCTACCCATAGCTGATCCTCCAACAGATTTTCAGAGGCAGCAGATTGCGTGGGAGGAGACTGTAGCAGGTGCTACTTACAATAGCGGTACTAAGAGAGCAAAAACACATCGCAGAGGGGACAGCATGCATGACACTACTGGTAGTACAAGGTTCTGCACAGAGTCCTTTGGAACATTGAGAACCTGGGGTGAGAATTGGAAGGAGGACGATTTTAGAGGAAGGATGCTGGAGCTAAGACTTCAAGGATGAGGTGAGTTTAACAAAGTGGGGCGGAGAGGGTGTGTGGTCTCTGTAAAGGGAACAGCATAGGCAAAGGCTGGAGAAGAGATAGCAGTATGTCTGCACGGTGGTGGGCTGCCACAGATGCCCACTTAGAGGCAGGCCAACCACCAGGGAAGTCCCAGAGTCTTGTAGAGAAATCAAGGTCAAGGGCCCAGGTGAAAAACAAAGATGTCTGGACCTTGGTCTGAATCCTGGATATGAAAATCCAAACCCATACCCATTGCTCTTGAGTCCGTTCAGAGTCATAGTGACCCTGCAGGATAGAGGAAAACAGCGTCTTAGGGTCTCCAAAGCTGATTGCAATCCACATGGAAGCTGGCTGCTTTCCCCTGTGGAGCAGCTAACGGATTCAAAGGGCCTTTGAGCAGCTGTGCTCCTGAGCCACAGTGGCCCCAGGGCTCCTTGGAAGTGGATAGGCAGGAGAGAATTCATGAACTAAGTTGGCAAGACAGTCCTCCTTAAAACTGATGTCTGAGAATCAGCAAGGATTAGGGCCACAGGAGGAAAGGAAGGCACCCAGGTTTCTGCTGAGGGAACTGAGCAAATGAGGCTCCCCAGAATGTGGGCAGTGGGTTTGGGAAAAACGCTGGCTTCACAGTAAGGGCAGCTTCACAGTGGAACGCATCTCCTAGCAAACTTTACCCAAGAAAAGTCTCATAGTAAGTATTGAATACATGTTTACTTAAAACAATTGAAAGAATTTGTTCGAATTTCTATTTGAGTTTTGTAAATAAACTAATTGAGGGAGGGGGGCCAAAAAATTTGTGCTAACAAGAATGTATTGTAAATTTTATAGGAATTACAGTTGTTATGTGCCATGAAGTTGCTTGCAACTCATCATGACTTTGTACAACAGCTCTGAACCCTGCTCCATCTTGAGCCACTTTCACTGTCTTTGACACCAACCTACCCTCATTACCCCAGTCATTGAGTCAGTCCACTTTATCCAGGGTCTTCCTTTTTCACCAGTCCCTCCACGCTTCCAAGAATGATGTCCCTCTCCAAGGACTAGTCCCTCCTTGCGACATGCCCAAATTATGTTAGATGGAGCTTCAAAATTTCTTGCCTCCAAGGAGCAGTTTAGTTTACTCTCTCCAGAATGAACCTGTTTGTTTTCTTAGTAGCCTACGGTATATTCAACATTCTTCTCCAGTTCCATAACTCAAAGGAATTGATTCTTCTTTTATAACCTTTAGTGTCCAGCTCTCTGATGTATAGCAAGGAATCACGAAGACCATGGTCTGGATCAGGTACACCTTAGTTTCTAGACTGACATTCTTGCTCTTCAATATTCTAGAGACATCCCTGATAGCAGAATTTCTCAATACAATTTGTCTTTTTATTTCCTGGCTGCTGGTCTCAGGTGTGTTGATGTGGCACCAAGCAAGCTGCAGCTGTTAGCAATCTCAATCTTTTTTCTTCTCTGTCATGATGCTATCAGTTGGCGCAGTGGTTAAAATCTTTGTTTTCTTGATGTTGAGCTTTAATCCATATTTAAGGCTGCAGTCCTTGACCTTTTGCAGCAAATGCCTCATGGCCTCCTCAGTTTCAGCAACCAAGGTTTTGTCTTCTGCATAATGCAGGTTGTTGCTGAGTCTTCCTCCCATCCTGATGCCACATTCCTACTCATAGAGTTCAGTCTCTGTTCCACATATAGATTGAAAAGGTATGGAGAAAGGATCCATCCCTAGCATATACCTTACTCTGTTCTGACAACTACCTCCTGGTTCAAGTACATGTTTTTCATAAGCACAATCAAATATACCAAGATTCCCATTCTTCTCAAAGCTAGCCACTATTTGTTGTGATCCATATAGTCAAATGCCTTTGCTTTAAAACTTGCTTGCAGTTTTTTAATTGGAAATATAACTAAAAAAGGTTGAATGGTTGTATTTTTCCTTGGGTTATGTAGAAATAGTATATATCTTGAATCAGGTGGTATTGTTAGCTATAAACATTTAAAAACAAAATAAAACAAAACAAAACACAACCAACCAAAGCCCAAACCCACCAACTTACACGTCTTGCTGCACTTTCAGATTTAAAATTTAAACTGTTAGGCAAGCTGCCTCTCTTGTTTTGTTGTTTTGGTTTTTTGTTTGTTTGTTTGTTTGTTTTGTTTTAAGCTGCCTCTCTTGTAATTAAACAGTCTCTGATGTCCATCCTGTGCTTGGTAGACCAAAGAATATTCACCTTCAAATCTAGTTACTTTTTGCAGTGTTACTTTAAGTTTAAAAAGATGACAAGATTGAGGACTTTCCCCACCAGTCTCTTTTTGCTGGGGCTATTTAAATCCAATTTTGGATTGTACATCTAAACCTTGCAAAATGTTTCCTCTAATTAACTAACAGAATTTCTCCAGTATGCCTGTTAATTGCACTTCACTTTAACCACTAAAGAGATGATCCTCTACCTTGGCCATATTATGGAATCATAAGTCTGTTGAGTATTGCTTTAAGGCACTTAATCAACTTTACCCTTAAGGAAGTACCTACTTGAATTTTATAACTTAAGAGTCTGTATGAAGAACTGGCAACATTTGGATAACTTTATTTCTTGTTATGTTTTCTACACTGTATTTCACTGAGAAAAATTTAAAGGCATGATATTTTAGGAGTGTATATTCATTAGCCCTTTAGGGAGATGTCTAAGGATCAACCATATAGGACTTAAGAATGACTTTTGATCTTTTAGTGTATGTTCTGAGACTTTTAATGGAAATGCCACTTTATGAATTAATATAGAGAAGGATAATTTAATAGGGAAAATGCCAACTATATGCTGTGAAGAAAGTGGTTTCCTTAGACTTAAATATTTGTAACTAGTGTTTAAATAATAAAGTATCTCTATATCAGCCAATTCTTTTTGGTATAATGACTCAGTGTATTCCTTCTCTCTTCCTCTGATGCTTAAATTATTCCTGATTTTTCCCTTTGCATCTTTCAGTATTGTAACTCAAGGCTTGAATTTGTTCTTTAGTTCCTTTAGCTTATGAAATGCCAAGCAATTCTTCCCTTTGATATTCTGACTCCCTGCCCATTTTGTTATAGTACTTGGCTTCATGAGACACTCTGAAATCTTCTGTTCAACTTCATAATTTAACTTCATAATTTCTTTAACTTCATAATTTCTTCCCTGTTTTGGCTTCTTAACATGCCAGTGTTACATCTCTTGTCACATCTATTTTGGTCTTTTCTTCTTCCTTTGTCTTTGTAATGACCTTTTGCTTTCTTCAATGATGGTATCCTTGATATCATCCCACAGCTCTTCTGGCCTTTGTGCATTAGAGTTCCAGCTCTCGAAGCTGTTCTTGGGATGATTTTTAAGTTCATGTGGGATAGACTCAAGGTCCTATTTTTGTTTGTGCTAATTTGCTTTATTTTTTTCTTTAGCTTCTATTTTAACTTTCAGGTTACTTAACTATTTAAGTAACTACTTAAGTACGTTACTTAACTACTTATGTTACATCAACTACTTAAGTTGATGGTCTTCTCCATAGTCAGCACCTGCCTGGGTTTTCACAGTTGTTATTGAACTTCTCCAGTGATTCTTTCCACAAATATAATTAGTGTGGTTCCTATAGAATACATCAGGTGAGGTCCTTATGTATAGTTACCATTTGTGTTTTTTATAGAAGGTATTTACAATGAATAAATAATTGATTTTATAAAATATTTTCAGTCTGTCTACAGCTGCATTTCTGCCACCAAACCTGTAGGCTTCATTCTTTCTTCCTAGTTCCCAACTTTTGCATTCCAATCATCAATTATTGTTCTGAATCTTGGGTACATGCATAATTTTATATGTCTAATATTCTTGCTCTCCATTGCAATAAATGAAATATATATATGAGAAAAGGAAATGTCACAACTATGTTTTTTGGCACACTCTGTAATTTGGCCAGTTGTTTTCTGAAACAACAATTCAGTATCAACTTTGATTCAAATTAAACTTGCTAGGGAGCTCTGGTGGCCAAGTAGTAAGGAGCTGCACTGTCAACCCTGCCAAAAGTCAGGCTATTTGAATCTACCAGCTGCTTTGTGGGAGAAAGATGGACAGTCTCCTTCTGTGTTATGTACTGCCTCTGAAAACCCACTGGAGGGTCAACTATGACTTAATTTTAACTTGAAAGAACACAACAACAACAGCAACAACAAACTTATTAGCTGCTGTCTAGATGGCCATAGTGACCTCACATACAAAAGAACGAAGCACAGTTTCATTCTGTACTGTCCTCACAAAGGTGCTGTGCTGAGTCCAGCAGCCTTTGTATCAGTTGATCTCTTTTGAGAGTTTTCCTCTGTTTTATGAAGCATTATGTCGGTCTCCAGAGATGGGTCCATTCTTAACATGCTCAAAGTGCACATGATTAAGTCTCACCATTCTTCCTTCTAACAAGTGCTCTACCTTTCCTTCATTCCTGACAGATATGTTCATTCGTCTGCATTCCATGATATATTCTGTGTTCACCCAACATCTTAATTAAAATACCTTAAGAGCTTGAAAATGACTAGAGATGATAGAAGGAGAATAGATGCCTTTGAGCTGTGGTGCTGGAGAAGAGTATTAAATATACCACAGACTGCTAGGAGAACAAACAAGTTCATTCTGGAGAGGGTAAAACCAGGCTACTCCTTGGAAGCAAGGATTCTGAAGCTCCATCTGACCTACTTTGGACATGTTGTAAGGAGGGACAGGTCCTTGGAGAGGGACGCCATGCTTGGGAGGGTGGAGGGACAGCACAGGAGAGGAAGACCCTTGATGACATGGATTGATTCAGTCACTGGGGTATTGGGGATAGGTGTGTTGGAGACAGTAAGATTGGCAAGGGATAGAGTTGGGTTTAGGGCTGTTGTACATAAGGTCGCTGTGAGTCTCAGGTGACTCAACACAATCCTTTTCCTGTCTTTTTTGTTCAGCTTTTGCTTATATATGAACTCATCTCATTACCATCAACTCACAGCTGACTTATAGCTGACTCTCTAGTGGAATTTGGGGAGCTATATATGTATTGCAAGGAAAAATATTGCTCATCCTTCCCGAGGAGCCACTGGTGAATTTGAACCCCCAGAGAAGTATTTACTTTTCGGTTAGCTGTACAATTCCCTCGGGAGTATGCCACCCAAGCCTCCTGCATGCATATGCTGCTGTAAACTTTCTTTTCTTAGAATTTACCGGGAAGGTTGCTCATCAAATGATAGACCCCATGATGATGAGTCTTGAAATAAGTTGTTCTTGATTTTGTGCTCCATGGAGTTAGAACTGGCTCACAGTGACTTACAACAGATTTACAGGGGCTGTTCGATCATATTGAAAGGGATTTCTCATCTTTCTCCCACAGAGCAGTTGGTGGCTTCAAATCTCATGCCTTCAGGATGACAGTACAGCTTCTTACCACTAGGCCACCAGAGCATATATATGAGGCAACTGAAAATTTCATGGCTTGAGTCAAACACCTCGTAGTTCTCAAATGATGCTATTTAACACTTTAAAGTGGTCTTTTGTAGTATATTTTCCTAATGCGATACATGATTTAATGACTTGAATGCTTCTTCTCTAGTTCATTATGGAAGCAAGTTCAACAACATTCTTGACAATCTCAGTCTTTTCTGTTTATCATGATACTGCTCAGTAGACCAGATGTGAGGTTTTATGTTGACATGCCCATATTGAAGGCAGTTAGTTGTCTTTGATTTTCATTAGTGAGCACTTCAGGCCCATTTTACCTTTGGTTAACAAAGTATGTAATGTATGCCTATCACAAGTTGTTGGCAGTTTCTTCAGTTCATCATATAGTCCAGTTTCTTGGATTAATTGTTCGGTATTAAGATGGAATTAAGTATGGCTAAAAAGATGCAGCATTTTCACACTCTCTAGCTGATTTTTAAACTACATAGTCTTCCCTTGTTCTGTATCAGACACTGCTTCTTGGTATGTGTTCAGAACATGGACACAATTTAGTGTTCTACAATTATAATTTTTATAATGTTGCCATAAACAGGTCACATAATTAAATGCAATTCTATAATCCACAAAACACAAATAAACATATTTCTGGTATTCTTGACTCTAAGTTTGACAGCAGATTAATTTGTCTCTTCTGATGTCAGTAATAACAGCCCTGGTTGAGATTCTTTTTTGAATCTAACTTGAATCTCATAAAGTTCTCTGTTGCAACTGTTGTTTTTTTTTTATCTTTAAACAAGTTTTACTCAGATATGATCCTAATGATATATTTTGATAATTTTCACATTCTGCTATGTCACATTTCATTGATGTAACAAATATGGATCTCTTCCAAGTCTGTGAGCCAGGTAGCTATCTTCCAGACTTTTTAGCATGCTTCCAATGCTTCCCGCATCACATCCATTTTTTGAAAATTCTCATCTGATCATTAATCCATTCCAAGAACTTGTTTTGCACCAGTTCTTTCAGTACATTTTATTCCTCTTTTTTATTTTTTCTTTTTTTTTTTAGGATCACTGACTATTGATCATATATGGCCTACTGTAATAGTCAACCAATTGTTTTTTTTAATAATTTTTTTATTGGGAAAAACATATTGGGGGTACAAGGAGGTGAGGGTTGGGGGCAGAAGGGTGAGGATGGGCTAGGAGGCAGTTGCAGAGCTGCACAGTTTGGTCGGTGGGGGGAGCAGGTGAAGGAAATGATGAGGGTCCAGTGGGGACCAGATGCTACAGAGGAATGACAAGCATTTTCCAATAGTAATTAAACCAACTGTCTT
>NW_006399856.1:8456125-8461897 GCF_000299155.1 Elephantulus edwardii
AACAGTGGCACCATGCAATATTTGTCCCTTTGTGACTGGGACATTTCACTCAGCATAATGTTCTCCAGAGTCAACCATTTTGAGTAATATTGCGTGAGTTCCTTGTTTTTTAATGCAACATAGTATTCCATTGTGCGAATATACCACACCTTCTCTAGCCATTCGTTTGTTGATGGGCAATTCTTTCTCTTTTTTAAACTGCCCTTTGAAAACTTCTGTTTTACTCTTTTACTTCATTTCTTCTTTGCTCTAGTTTAACTATAATATATAAGAGATACTTTCAGAGTCTTTAATTGCATTCATTTTGGTGTTTTCTTTATTTTCTGTCTTTTAAAGCACATTGCTTTCTTCATGCATTATGTACTTTATATAATTCTGTTATTTTTCTGGCCTACAGTCATTAAGTGTGCAATAGGTCAGATGTGCTCTTGAGAAGGTTCAGGTAAATTTTAACCTGTTTGTTTTTTTGGTTTTTTTTAGAAGAATTAGTCTTCAAAGTCTAAAAATTCCTAATCTAACACAGGAAGCTCCAATGAAACCAGTCTACCAACGGCAATCCTGTAGTTGTCGTGTGCCGTCGAGTTGCTTGCGACTCATAGCGACCCTATGTACAGTAGCCCTAAACCCTGCTCTATCCTGTACCAATCTCACTGCCTCTGACACACCCATCCTGATTATCCCAGTCACTGAATCAATCCACCTCATAGAGGGTCTTCGCCTTTACCCTCCCAAGCATGATGTCCCTCTCCAAGGACCTCTCCCTCCTTACAACATGTCCAAAGTATGTCAGACAAAGCCTCAGAATCTTTGCCTCCAAGGAGCAGCCTGGCGTAACCCTCTCCAGGATGAATCTGTTTGTTTTCTTGGCAGTCCAGGGTACATTCAATACTCTTCTCCAGCACCACAGCTTAAAGGCATCAGTTCTCCTTCTATCCTCTTTAGTCATTGTCCAATCATAACAAGTGATCATACTATATGAAATAGGCATACTTTCTAGCATCAGAGCAGTTTAGAAGCCACTTCAACATGACAACATAACAAGTAAATGGTAGAATTCAATTTTACTGTGTTTTATATGCCAAGGAGTATGCTTAATGCTTCCTCAGATATTACCATTTATCTTGAAACCACCATTGTCAATTTGAACACAGTGTATTTCTGTTAAGCAAATTTTATGTGGACCTAGTCAGTTTTGTATTGTTCGACAGAATTTGAAGAAGGATAATTATTATTTTTTCTGTAAGACAATTAAAACAATGCTAAATATTCTCTAAAAAGTTCAGAAATGGAAATATTTTTCCACAATTGAAAATATTTTCCAGAAATTTTTATAGGTAAATCATTTGTTTATTTAATGCATGTTATTATTTATTTAATTAAATATTTAAATGTTTACAGAAGTCAGAGAATTTAATTATTTTTTGTTTTCTGCAAATTTTTTATCCTATATCAGGTCATAATGATTGAATAAGTAAATTTGTAAGTAAGTATTCTTAATAAAATTTCTAAAAGTGATATGAATGAATGTACATATACTTGTATTAAATTTAAAAATGTTTAATCAGATAATCCATAGTTACAGAACTTTTGTTAATCTGTTGTGTAAATTTTTTTACATAGTTTTATACATAGTTTTGCACACATTCTCATGAATTACATTTCATAAAATTAATTACCATTGGACTTTGCCCATCATTACCCTGTCTTTTAACCCAAATATTTCCTATTTCCTTTCTCCCCCCCTTACAGCCACCAAACTGTGTAACCTGTGGCTTCACCTGTACCCATCCTCAACCCTCTGCTCCCACCCCTTCTTCCCTTGAGTTCCCATACATGTTTTACCTGTTATCCTTCTCTTTTTACAATAACGGTCTTATGCAATATTTATCCATATGAGACTGAATTAGTTGGAAGACTAGAGAGTATGGATACTTTTCATAATAAATTAGGCTGCTAATAAACTTACAGCACCTAATAGTAGTATATATATTTGTTCAGAAACTGGACTACTTTTACCAGGCAAGTTAGAACAGGAGTTTAATAAATATTGAGTAAAATAAGGAAGGAAAGTGGATTTGATAAAGTTTTCTGGCAATTACAGCAATTTATTTCACTATTAACATGACAAGCTCTAAACGGAAATCAGTTATGGTTGAAAATGCAGTTTTATTGCCTGGTGTCCCCAGAGCCATGTAATTAAATAAAGACATGGTGTGATGTGGCCAAGGTACGTCCATGGCTGGCTGTTATAGCAAAGCCCCCATTCATCACCCACCAGCTTACTGCCATCATGTGTTGAGATGGGGTTTATTTGTGAGTTTGTGTACATTTCGGGAGGGGTTTTGTTATAGAGGGCTTTTTAGTTCCCTAGTTGAAATATTCTATCTTTAACTGAAAGGAAAACAATAGTTTTGATTTATTAGAAATATCAAGTATAGTGAAATCTTTTATTTGGAAGAATAACAGGAGAGACCTTTGATTCTATGAGGTAAAACTGATAAGAGCTGAACGTAATTTTATTTATGCTATCTGTCCCCTTCCTAAACATAATGCCTCCGGAAACTTTATGAACTTGGATAAGTGATGATAGTCATAGAAAGGCTTCAGGCCTACTCTTCATAGGGTCACTATGAGTCGTGCTCAACTCGATGGCAGTCAGCAACAACAACAACATCATTGTTCATAAATGAGGAACCTCTATAGCCCTTTTATAGTATTGAATTAAGGTTAGGGTGAATTATCAATGTGTATGTGTGTATATCTATGTTGTGTGTGCATATATGTACATGCACGTATATACTTATACACACACACACACACACACACACACACACACACAGCTTAGTTTTCTTTATGTATAATCATTTAAGGTAACCATTGCACATTTTTGGTAGATTTACCTATACACATATCAGTAGATTTGACTGAAGTTTTAGAAGGTATTGATAAGATTCAGGCTTTTTAAAAAAGTATATTTTTTTGAAAAACTGGTCTGAATTTTGAAAATGCTTATTTTCTAAAAGAATGTATGTAGGTGAGTGTACAGTTTTGTTTCCTTTAATGCATAGGTATGGAAGTATTGAATCTGCTCATTATATTAGTAACAGAGCCCAAAGGCCCTGCCTCTCTGGGAGTGGGAACCCACCAGCCATACTCAGGGTGGGTGATCTCTGACCATGGGATTTACAGCTTTGGAAACCTGCCAGAGGATTAGCTGTGACTTGATTCTAACTCACTGATTATTAGTGATTTTTTGGGTTGGTTTGTTTTACCTTGTTTTTTGGGTAATTTAACACTGGACTCAGTGTTGGTTACCTGTCATGTAAGGAAAGACTTAGAAAGATAATCTCTGACATTGTTTTAATTAAAAATCATTATTTTATTTAGAAACTATTTCCTGAGGACTTTTTCCTACATTTAATTCCTTGCCTCTCATCCTTCCTTTCTTGGCTCGGAGAATGCTGCCGGAGACCACAGAACCGCTTCCTGGTAGCTGGTGCCAGAGGATTGGTGGTCCCACTCAGCTAGAACCTTATAAAGGACCTTGTATGAATAATAACCTCTCATTTCCAATTTGGTGCTCTTATTTCATTTTAAGTTTACATCACATACATGAACTCTATTAAGATATGCTGAATGAATACCCATTGCTATAAATGTTTAATTTACACTAATTAATATTCCATTCTCATTTTTCACTTTACTTTTTAAGGCTACCTGATTCTGATTTCATTATTATAGTTTTACTTTACAATCATCTAATTCATTCTCTTTATTTATTATGTTTCTTCTATTTTCTGCATCTCTGCTGAATAGAATTCATACCAGAGAGATACTTCTTCAATTTCTGAACATCTCCCAAATTTTGATTCAGCTTCCATGAAGCCTCTTGGTCAAGTCACATTCTCCACAATATTATTAATAGTGCATCAGCTCTGATTTTGTTCTGACCCAGTGGTAGCAGATTGAACTGTATATCTTGAAAATTCCCTGTACTTGATCATAATTCTAGAATTGTTAGTGAATTCAAAGCATCATTTTTAGGTGAGGAAGTGTAAACAGTGATTGAGGAAGACCCGAAGCATTTGCTGCAGAAGGTCAAGGGATATAGCCTTCAATATGGATTGAAGATCAACATCAAGAAACAAATATTCTTAACAGTTCACAGCATCATGCTAGATGGTGAAGAGATTGAGATTGTTTACAGCCTTAGTGTGCTTGGTTCCACAATCAACACTCTTGGTACCAGCAGCCAGAAAATCAAGAGATAAATTCCATTTGGAAAATAAGCTCTTAGGGATCTCTTCAGAGTACTTAAGAGCAATGATGCCAGTCTGGAGAAGACTACGGTGTACCTAATCCAGGCCACAGTGTTTACAATTACTTGCTATGCATCAGAAAGCTGGACAAGGACTAGGGATGATAGAAGGAGAATTGATGCCTTTGAGCTGTGATGCTGGAGAAGAGTATTGAATATACCATGATCTGCTAGGAGAACAAACAGGTTTGTCCTATAGAGGGTGAAATCCTTGGAGGCAAGGATTCTGAAGCTTTGTCTGACATACTTTGGGGCATTATGCAAGAAGTGACCAGTACTTGGAAAGGAACATCACACTTGGGAGGGTGGAGGGACAGTACAAGAGAGGAAGGCTCTGCACGAGATGGATTGACTCTGACTGGAGTTATAAAGTAGGTGTGTCGGAGATGATGAGGCTGGCACAGGATAGATCAGGGTTCAGCGCTGTTTGTACGTGGGCTTGATAGGAGTCACAAGTGACTTGCTGGCAATTAACACAATAATGGAAAGTTATCTATGTTTAAATAGGTTTTCTGTATTTTCCTTATTTCTGCTTTTAACCATTTCTTAGAGAAAATGTCAGCAGATAGTTTTCTCTGTACTTCTGCCTTGAATTAAATATTTATGTGATCAGCTGTGTCAGGGAAAACATGGCTTCCTCAGGTAAGAACATAACTAGTAGTATAGCTAGCTCTGCTTTCAAGTGTTGATCTTTGTTTTAAAAACTATGCCAATAGATTTTTTGTTATTTGTCAATAATATTTACTTGAAACATTTCAAACTATTATAATATACTTGTTGTTAATAGAAAATGTAGTTGCATATAAAAATGTAGTGTTCTAAGTATTATGTAACTTAAAACTCTCAGATTTATTTAATATTCGAGAAGATGTCCAGCAGATTAATTCGCAGCCCTCGGGGTTTAAGCAGTGTTAAATATATGCCAGATAGAGCTTGCTCTCAGGATTTATAAGAATCACAGAGAAACAAAGTTCCTCCGTATTTGTTAACTGGAGCCTTTTTGGAAGGAAAACATGCACGTTTTTAAAGCTGTGGATATAGACTCATTCTGTTACTGGCACAACCAAGCTGGGGGTTAATGAAATATTTAGAGAGTTTCATCTGTAAGGTGAAAAAGAGTCATCCTCACCATCCCTCCTGTCTTCAGCTGTGCAGAGCAGTGGATGAGATGGTGACATGTAGAAATACCTGCTTTTGCCTGAATGACATTGCTGAGATCCCTCACAAGTGATAGCTGCATAATTCAGGTGACTCACCCTCCTTTTCATCTATTCAGACTTTAGAGTGCAAATATACATAGCCAGTTGGGGAACTCCTGGTGGCCTCATGGTAAGAAGCTGTATTGAAATCCCAAAGACACACAGTTCAAATCCACCAATTACTCTGGAGGAGAAAGATGGGCATTATCCTTTCTTGCAGTTTGGTACATTTGAAAAACCACTATGGTTGGTTTC
>NW_006399856.1:8462067-8491428 GCF_000299155.1 Elephantulus edwardii
GTCCTGAAAACTAAAGAAAATATTTTTTCTTTTTTTTTCTCATCTACTTTCCTCTCCTTCCTTTTTTCCTCTTATCCCTCCTTCTTCATTTTCTCCTTCTTACTCTTTTATCCCCCTTTTAAGCCCTCTTTACTCCTCTGTATGCTACTTCCCTTATTTACTTTTTTACCGTCTTTTCCTCTCTTATTATTTGCCATAAAAACTACTTACATACATGCACAGAAAAAAAACCCAACAGTTTCAGCTGCAAGAAAGAGAAATTGCTTTAAATGGAAATCCAATTTGTAAGCAAGTTACATGTCTTCTTAACAATAAGAGACATCTAAAGAACAAATTTCTACTACTTATTTAAAAACGAAGATAAACTGTTTATTCCTGTTTTACAGAGAGTCATAATTTTTATTTTTTTTAGAAATTTCTAAGTACCACTGATGTATTAATTTCTTTAGTAATAGAAGATGTTTGATTTTTTAGGTACTACTTTCCTTGAAAAATAGAAATGATGACTTGGGAAATACTGAAATTCATATTTTGCTCATCTTTTTCTATTCTGTACTTGTGTGAGAATTCTAATTTCTCTCCTGTATTGATGATACAATCAACCATATGGAGTTATAGAGTAAAAGCTGTTATGCTATAAGGTTAATTCTGTTAATGCAGAATATATTTCATACAAATAGTATATACTTGCCTAAAATTGAGCAGCCTGTGAAGGAGAAGGGCAGGTAAGATGAAGGCAGGACTTAGGCTTAGGAAAGGGTCATACTATTTTGAAAGTGTCACAGAAGCATGCCTCACATGTACTTCGTAAAAAAAAAAATGATTCAGTTAGAGATGAACTACACAAATACCAATATTTTATAGCAACATTTATGAGAAACATATATAAAGGAAGCATATCCATAGCTTAAAAAAGGAATTTACTGATGAAATCTGCTTTCCAACTATGCTTTTAGGATTAAAACTATTATTAAGTACAGTGACACTTTCTTTCTAAAGACCTAGGAAAGCGTATGTAGTGATATTATTACATTTTTCTAAACTGTATCTTTGTAATGTCACACTGTAGCAGACAAAATGTGATGATATCTGCATATTAATAAGGAATGTTTGCCCAAAGGTCAAAACCACAAAATTGGAATTCAAGATCTCCAACTCCATTTGTAATGGCTCATTTCAAAAATTAAAATTCCATCTTTCTTCTGCTTTAAGTAGCTCATGAGATAAAATAGATTTTTTAAATTTATCTCTGGTACATAGTTGGCATTGAAGTAGTGGTTCCTTATGTCCTCTTCCTATCTCAATATATTGCTGTCTTGATTCTGTTGTTGTTGCTGTTTTATATCATCGGGTCAGAACTGACCCATAGCTGATCCTTCTGTGGGTGTTCAGAGGCAGTTAACTGCATAGGAGGAGATTGCCCATCCTTCTCCCATGGAGCAACTCTTGCCTTTGAACTGCTTGACTTTGGGGTTGCAGCACTGCTTCTTGTCACTAGGCCATCAGAGCACCCTATCTTAATTTTAGGAAATCTTAGAAACCATTTTTCTAGAGCAGTGCTTTAAAATATACATTGGTAAAGTTATAATATTACAGGTATGATAAAAGATACCAATGTTGTATAAGAAAAATGTCACCCTACTAGACTCTGTGTTTCATTGATTATGCAAAGGCATTTGACTGTGTTGATCATAACAAACGGTGGCTGATTCTGAGAAGAATGGGAATCCCAGAACACTTGATCGTGCTACTGCGAAATCTATACTTGGACCAAGAGGCAGTCGTCTAACAGAGCAAGGAAACACTGCATGGTTCAAAATTGGGAAGTACGTATGCCAGGGATGTGTCCTATCTCCATATCTTTTCAACTTGTATGCAGAGCAGATTATCCAGGAGGCTGGGGTCTATGAGAAGTGTGGCGTTAGGGTTAGTGGAAGATCTATCAACAATATGCGTTATGCAGATGACACAACCCTGCTTACTGAAATTGAGGAGGACCTGGAGCCCTTGCTGCAGAGGGTCAAGGACTGCAGCCTCCATCATGGATTGAGGCTCAATGTCAAGAAGACAAAGATTCTCACCACTGGACCAATTGGCAGCATGAGGATGGATGGTGAAGAGGCTGAGATTGTTCACAGCTTTAGTTTGCTTGGCTCCACAGTCAACATTATTGGCACCAGCAGCCAGGAAATTAAATGATATATTGCAATGGGAAAGTCTGCTGTTAGGGACCTCTCCAAAGTACTGAAGTTCAATGGTGTCACTCTGGAGACTAAGGTGCATCTGCTACAGGTCATGATCTTTGCAATCACTTGTTATGTGTCAGAGAGTTGGACAATGGCTAGGGAGGATAGAAGGAGGATTGATGCCTTTGAGCTATGGTTCTGGAGGATAGTATTGAGGGTACTATGGACTGCTAAGAAAACAAACAGATTTAACCTGGAGAGGGTTAAACCAAGCTACTCCTTGGAGGCAAGGATTCTGAGGCTTTGTCTGACGTACTTTGGACATGTTATAAGGAGGGACCGGTCCTTAGAGAGGGACATTATGCTTGGGAGGTTAGAGGGACAGTGCAGAAGAGGAAGACCCTCTATGAGGTGGATTGATTCAGTGACTGGGGTAATTAGGATGGGTGTGTCGGAGACAGTGTGATTGGCACAAGATAGAGCAGAGTTTAAGGCTGTTGTACATAGATAGGGTCACTATGAGTTGCTAATGACTTGACAGCACATAACAACAACTAGACTCTTAAAAATTTATAGTCATTTTATAAAGCTTTTAGTGAAACAAAGCTTGCATAATAACATGAATTTTTTTTAACAGTCCTAATTATATTAGTATGCTTACATTGCCTGCATTTAATGCTAATATGAAATTGAGAATGTTTTAAAGTGTTAAAACTAAGAGCAAGTGAATATGGGTCACACAAAAAATTGAAACAAAGCATAATGTGCAAGGAGATGTCCTCAGGAGACGTGTTCAGCAGAAGGGCAAAGTGGTAGATGTAATTTGTTTATTGACAATTGCTGACAATGGTGCAGTGAACCAGCAAACACCAGAAAAGTAATGAATCCTTTCCTTTTTAAAGTAATTATATTTGAACAGTTCAAATTAACCTGCGGTTTGAGGCTACTGCTTGGGTGAACTAATTTGCTGATGTGAAGACTTTTCTCATTTTTGCCCCAATGGTTTAGGTAAGAAAGAACAGGAACTGCCAATGTGGGGCCAGGGGCTTATTTATACCTTAGTGAAAAAGTGCAAAACCAAAAACATCTGAAGACTGTCTCCAGCTGATCGAATGTAGGACACAGTAGTTACAATGTCAAAAGAGAAACAAACAATCTGTGCCGTGCTATGAGGCAGTACTGTGAATGAAATAAGCAGAATTGAGGAAAGATGGGTATTTTGTGGAAAACTGTTATCAAGATGCGCCAGTGGTTTCAAACAGCACATCTCTATTTGGTTGATGTTCACTGCTCATTAGTGACTGAAATCCGAGTTTCCAGGGGCCTGCTGCTTCTCCTAAAGCTTGGGCCAGTGATAACATGCTGGTGTTATTGGGGCTATTATTTCTAAATAATGCTATATCATTATCTCTGTGTCCCTGCCATTATTACACGTACATATTCCGTAATGAGCTTCGAAGTAAAATCTTACAGAAAGTTGGGTGAAATTTCACAGGACGTTGGGCTCTTTGAACAAGGCCAGTATCTAATAAGGGAGGTCAGCTGGCAGTGTTCCTGGTGAGTTATGTTACTGACCCCAAAGACCGTGCGTCTTGGGCGGTTAGAGCCCACCAACAGCTCCTTGAGAGAAGATGACAGACAGTCTCTCGTTGAACTGGATGGCCTTGGATATCCTGAGGGAAGTCTATGGTGGATCAAAGCCAACTCTATGACAGTGACAGATTAACAAACACCCAATGAACATTGGTGGTGGTGTGTACCATTGAGTCAGAACTGACCCACAGCTGACCCTCTGGCAGGTTTTCAGAGGAAGGTAATTTCCTGAGAGGAGATTGCCCATCTTTCTCCCCTGCAGCAGCTGGTGGAGTTGAACCAGGTACTATTGGGATTGTAGTGCAGCTTCTTACCACTAGACCATCAGTGCTCCCCAATAAACACTAATGGATGAAATAACTCTACTTAATATGAATCATAACAGCAAATCTTATTACAAGAGTAATAAGGGATTTTATTTTTTTCCCTCTAAGCCAAAAGAGGATGCCATACACGATTTTATATATGTGAACAACTTTGAGTTACCCCACAAATTCTTAAAATGGAGATGATAACCATTATATCCTGTAATAATGAATTGATCATCATTAGTATCAGTATTGGTTTTGACAAATTCCTATGTCTCTGACGATGTAGAGAAACAATGTAGTTTAGTGGTCTGACTTATTTGGTTTACTCCCTCATAGAACTATTTGTATACAATTTGAGTAAGTTATTTTTGTCTCACTCTGTACAAAATGTGATCTACTTACAGTAGATTTGTTGTGAAGCTTAAAGTATGTAAACCCAGTGGCTGATATGTGAAAAATTGAAATCACAGTACATTTTAATCCTTACTCTTTTATAATATGGACAAAAATCTTTCACTGGAAACAGAAATATTCTGCAGAATAAAAAGCTAGATATTTTAAGAGGAATAAAATAACATAGACTTCTTTAAGCTAATTATTTGGAAACTTGCTTATCAATTTTCTAGGACTTTTCTTAAATTTTGTTTGATCTGACATCAACTCTGTCTGTTAAAATATTCACCCTTTAATTTCCATCTTAACAAAAGCATGGTTTTGTATCATGTAAAAAGAGCTATTAAAAATGCATATGCTTTAGTGCTTTCAATGGAACTGTCTGTGATTGTTGTGTGTACTGAAAGACTTCAGTGAGGCTCATGAGAAAGGTTAAAGATGTCAGAGTACTATAAACACCCATCCATTGCTGTTGAGAAGGTTCTAACTCATAGTGACCAACCATCATATTTCCAAGGCTTTCAATCTTCAAAGGAGATGTTGGTGCATCTTTCTTCTCGGAGCAGCTGGTGGATATGAACTGTTGACACCCCAGAACTATGCACTGTGCCACCAGAGCCCCTTGTTCGGTACACAGGAGATAGTAAGTCCTTCTGTGAGTAAAAATCAGGGAACAGTGCACACAGAGGAGACAGCAGGGTTCAGAGTTGGCATTCTGCCATCTACATGGGAATCCCAACTTCTCTTCCTGGCAGTGAACCTCAGGCACAATCACAATCTGTTAGTAAAGACTTGTGTGTTGCTGGGATGCTGATGAATTTTCAGCAGAGTCTTCAGACTAAGATACATTTGGAAGAAAGCCTGGAGATACATTTCAAAAAACAGTCTCTGAAAACCCTGTGGACAATAATCTGATTCACAATTGGTGCAAGACCAACTGGGCAGTGTTTTGCTTTGTTCTTCATGAGGTTCCTGAGAGTCAAGGACTCACTTGGCAGCAGTTAACAACAGCAGCATACCATATATAGTAGTTCTTCAATAGACCCTAATGACTTGGCAGGGCCATGGAACAAATAATGATTGTTTCCTAAGGAAATACGCTCTCCCAAAATGAAAACGATTCCTCATTTTCTCTTTTCACCAAAAGAAAACTATATTATAATAGATACAGAATGTGGTTTTCTAATGCTTGTTAGCAAAGTTAGAATGGGGCAAACATCCTATTTTTAGCTTCTGAATTGGATTATACAGAAAGATAAACTGATTTATGACTGGACTTATCCATAAAGTGAAGCTCATGTGAAAACTGGTCTTTTTACCAAATATTAGAAATATCGTTGGTCTTCAGGTATGAACAAATGCAATTGAATACATAAAACTTTTATAGTATCCTGCCTAGAGCACTCTATAAACATTTAACACTACATATTTAAGAAGACATATCAATTTGTCTTTGGACAAAGTTCTTTTTAAAGTTCTAAACTCTGAATATCTTCCCTCATTAAAAACTAGTGAATATGACTGTAGTGATATGTCAGAGGATAAAGAAGAACAAAGAAGAATAAATAAGTTTTAATTGTAGTCTTGGTGAAGAGTATTGAATATATCATGGGCTGACAAAAAACCAAATCTGTCTGAAGTGCAACCAAAGTGTTCCTTAGAGTCAAGGATGGTGAAGTAGAAGTCAGTAAAAGACAGGAGGACTAGCAATGGGAAGGATTAACACAGTGACTGCCATATGGGCTTGAACATGATAAAGCCATGAGGATGGTATGGAATTTGGCAAAATTGAGATCTGTTGTTCGTAGTGTTGCTGTGAGTCATAGTTGGCTTGATAGCATCTAACAACAATGTTACATTTTCCTAATCTTTTAAATGTCATATGAATATGAAAAATTAAAGCCTCATATTTCATATATCTTCGATATTCAGGAAAGAATTGTTTGCACATATTTTCTATTTTTTACATTTTATAGACAGAAATTAAATTGTTTAAAATGAAAATATTTTGTCTTAAGTTTACATTTATTAATATTCCATATGGTTGCTGTGAGGCTGAACACTGTGACACTGATATGTCAAATGCATGAATGGTTGGCTACCCAATGTGAACAGAGAGTGGGGTGGAGCTCCACGATTAAAACAAGCTTGGAAGGAGGAGTGGCATCCACCTCCATAATAGCTTGCCTCTGGAAACCCTGTGAACCTGGAGAGAGGATGAAAGGCACCCAAGCATTGAGGACTCTCCTTCATAGGGTTGCTATGAGTCGCCTGTGACTCGATGGCACTTAACAACACAACAACAACAACATACCATTTTAAGGAAGTTTACTAACAGATGATTTTAAATAAATAATAGAATTATTACTAACGATAATGAAATGTACTGAAGGTCCTATGGACTGCCAGTGAATAACAGATATGTCTTGGAGAAGGTACAGCCAGAGTGCTTCTTGGAGGCAAATAGGATAAAGCTTCATCTCACATACTTTGAGCATGTTTCTGGGAGAGGTTATTCCTTGGAGAGGGACATAACGCTTGGAGAGGTGGAGGAAAGTCAAAGAAGAAAACACTCAACCAGTTGGGTTGACACAGTGACTACAATAATGGACTTGAGTGTGTTGGAGAGTGTGAGCGTAGTACAGGATAGGACAGAGTTCAGAACTTTTGTTTAGAAGGTCCCTGTGAGTTGTACTCAACACTGCCTAACAACAACAGCAACAATTCCATTTGACTTAAAATGATATTTAATTACCCATTGTGTAAACCTTACATTCAGCATCTTTATAATTGTGTATAAACATGGGAAACCTTTCCCATGTTATGATAGGTGATTATAGTATTAAATACATTTAGCAGGTGTATTAAATTAAACATTAATTGGTAAGGAATTGCACTGCTAATGCAAAGGTAGGCAGTTCAAATCTACCAGCTGCTCCATGGAAGAAAGATGGGCAGTTTCTTCCCATATGATGTACTCCCTCTGAAAACCCACTGGATGGTCAACTCTAGGTCGGTTCTGTCTATACAGTAGACAACGACAACAGTGATGGACTACAGTTCATAGTGACCCTGTGAACAGCAGATCTAACTGGCCTTCATCGCCTGCACCATCCTCATGATTCCTCTCATTCTCAGATCCACTGTGGTCACTAGTCATTCTGTCAGTCCATCTCGTTAAGGGGGTCTTCCTTTCTTTAGCTGAAATTCCATCTTTCCCACTAGGCAGACCATATACTTTAACTGGTCTTTTGAGTCATTTTTATGTCTACTTCATGTAAGTTTAATGTACACAAGAGAAAAATGTTAACTTTAGATATCATTCCTTTTCTGATATTTTCTGAGTCTTTTAGTGCTATAACATTTATGAAAGATGGATTATATATTGTTAGTGTTAAGAAAACACGGAAGATCCCATTTATACTACAGGATTGATCTGTTTTAATCACAAAGTTTTGTCAATATTGGAAAAAATCCGTTTTATATATGGATGAAGAGAATGAAAAAAATTCACCAACAGGTTGTTTTTTTTAATCAATAATTTAGTGTTTTGCACATATACTTCATGCACACATTTCTTTTCAATCTGCACTAAAGTGTATTTGATTCAGTAATCTACGGTGGGTGATGCGTAATTGCCAATTAATATTAAAACCATTTTTATATAAATTGTCATGCTTGCAACTTGTTTATATAAGAGATAGTAATTCTAAATTTGCACACAGATATAAGTAAAAGTATTCACATATGATTATATATTATCAAAAGTTAAACAAATGAGGCTTTATGTAGCAGTATTCTTTAGAGAAAAGAATTTAAAGTGTGACTCATAGAAGGAAAAAATAAGGAGTGGTAAGTTAAATATTAGAAATATTGATAAATTACTACCATCCTTAGAACCGTGGAGTGATAGTGAAGCACAGTGGAATTGGAATAATAGAAAGGGACTTGTTTCCACTGGTCTGTAGTTGTTGAAGGATGAACAATTAGGGGTCAAAACTAAATGGGTGATTAATTCCTACCAGTGACTTCCTCCTTAAACCTTTGTCTTGTGTACTTTACTTTTCTTCATCAGCCCCAATCTTGGTGAATATCTGATGTTTTTGTCCTCTTGTTCTCTAGAACTTCTTAAAGTTTTTCTCAGACTGTTCATATTCTGACATAGGTCAATTGGCTAAAAAGATGCTTTCCTGATATCTTCTGTGTCTTTTAGTGCTATAACATTTATGAAAGATGAGTTAGTGTTAAGAAAACATTGAAGATCACATTTATACTGCAGGATTGATCTGGTTTAATCACAGAATTTTTGTCGATATTGGAAAAAATATCTTTTAGGTTTATTATCTGTCTAAAGGGATTGACCTGACAGTCATAAAAGAGAATGGATTGGATAAGAAGGGGATGGAATTTCTAATAGGGGAAAATAAGATTAGAGAGTTTTGATTTTAAAAATGTACTTATTTTAATATTTCCCCAAACTTCGCTTGAGATATCTGTACACATTATCAAAGAACAAGCATGCATGGCTCTTTAATTTCTCAGTGTGTGTCTTTCTTGAAAGCAGAGGGACATATTACAAATTCAGTCCTGGGCCATTCCATACTTGTCTTGCATTGTCCTCGAGATGCAGAGATTGGCAAGTAGAATCTTGTAGAAAACTAACAGGGATTTTAATATCTTTGGTGCTTCATTCTTGATCAATTCTAAATAGACTTTCAAGGCTGAGTTTAGAGTGATCCCCAAAGATGCCAATATAGAATCAGAGCTTACATTTAAGATGATGCATTTGAAGTTCCTGACACAAGGCTGGTCAGAATTTGAGTGCTGAGTGAATAGTAGCTATTGACTGAAGTTGTCTTGTTTAGTGATTTTTCAAGGAATTCTTAAAGATCATCATGAAAGCCTGGTCAATCCCAGGTCATTTGAGAAAACCTCAAAAAGTTTATGAAATGAAAGTTTAACATTTAATGAGTAGTTGACCTAAGTGTTAATGATAAATAAATTTTGGTTTTCTGCTTTCTGGGAAAGATTGATGACACCGTAGAGGATGATGATTTGTATATAGAAGAGCTTTAGTGAACAGGTCTAGATTGCCTCTGGGGCAGAATGATGCACGGATATACTATAAATCAACAAACAAGCCCTTACTTTAAATTTTAAAGTTAAAACTTTGCCATTTGGACATACAGGAATTCCACCACAGCTGTGTAATCAACTAGTCTGCCTTCATTTCATTTTATTTTTTGTCATGTCCCAAGTCATATTTCTTAATGTGCTGATTTGCTTCTTAACGCTTCCAGTAATTTTTTTTTATTTGGTGATGATTGATATTTAAAAGGGTTTCATTATGTAAATAGTGATATTTAAAAAGCAAGAAGTCATCCATGCATTGAGGATATCAATATATCAGACCTTTAATTGACAACCCAAAGACCTGTTTGTGATTTATAGCTCGTTTACAAACTCACTATTTCTGCTCTGCCAATGGAATTGGCAATATTCTTTCTGCCCAGATGGTGTATTAGCCTTGGCCAGCTGGTTCTCCCCATGTTGCTTCATCACTGTACCGCACAGAAAATATTGCCACGTATGACCCAGTTCAGTAGGTAACACAGAGAAGACTTCATACCTGGTTTTGTCCTGGGGCATAAAGAAATGAACATGAATGAGATTGATGTTTCCAAATTTTTACACTCTCTCTAGCCCTCTGTAGTTAGCTACTTTTCCTGATGTAACTTTAGAAATGATTTAAGTTAAATAACAGTATCTATTTGCCTGAAGATTGCTCAAAATTTGATTTTAATTTGTCATGCCATTTTTATGTTTCATTTTAAAATGATTTTACATATTTTATGTTGATCATTTTAAGTTCTTCTATGAAGTAGCTTATATTTGGTAATTTGGGAACATTTTCCCAAAATTATAAGTAGTTTGGATAACAAATTCTATAAGTGTTTCTTACAAATTAAGAAAATCATGTGACTTTTAATTGAATAGCTGGGAATAAAAAAAAAAATATATATATATATATATATATAGCATGCCTTATACTTTATATAGTGACATTCATTTTCATTGCAATTTTAGTATAAAAATGGAGGTAATTTTAAGGGTTAATATTTGGAAGCAGGAATGGCATAAACTTCCTAAACTACATGTCTCTGGAAACTCTATGAATTTTGGTTAATGTTGGTAGTTGTAGAGGGGCTTCAGGCTTTTTGTTCATAGGGTCGCTATGAGTTGTGCTTGACTCAAAGGCAATCAACAATAATAAAATAATGAAGAGAGATGACGTGTAAAACAGCCACAGGGCTACTTCACTGCACAAAATGTCTGTCATTGAATATATTTAGAATTCATGAGTAAGAAATTAGACAGCACCACTATACTTTTAAAATACTGTTAGTTTTCTTGTATTTTTCTATTTAAAAGAAAATGTGTAGTGAATTATGAGTACTTTTTATAATAAATAATGCAACATAGGTTTTGTCATACAGTCTTGTACTTAATATTGTTTCATATTGCTGTATACTTTTTACAACAGCAAAGATCAAATAGAAATTCTTATGTGCTAAGAACGTAGTTTTGCATGTTAGTGGATAACTGTAATTTGTATAAGATTCACACTCATTGCCCTTGAGTTGGAAGCAGTTCATAGCTGACCTTTCTGCAGGTTTTTGGAGGCTGTAAACCAGCTAGAAAGAGGTTTTCTGTCTTTCTCAAGAGTTCTTCCTTAAGCTTCTCACCAGCAGACAGACACTGCCCTTGGGTGAGCAGTGCACCTCCTTCCCTGCCATGCCCCCAAAGCTGCCCTAACTTGGCCCTAGCATGGCCCTAGCTCTGTTGCGGAAAAGACGTTTTTGGTTATTATTTCAAGAAATATAGTGCACTTTCCCTTCTTGTCTTTGACATAGAAAACAACTTTTTTAAAACCTGAATTGGTAATTAGATCTATATCTTTACAAAGCCAAATTGTAAAATTCAAAACCATTTGCCAGAAGAATTGATGCCTGTGAATTATGTTGCTGGAGAAGAGACTTCAACATGCCAACAGGGTAAAACCAAGTTTCTCCTCAGAGGCTAGGATTTTGAAGCTCCGTTTCACATACTTTGGGCACATGACCAAGAAAGGCCAGTCCTTGGAGAAGGACATCTTTCTTGGAAGGGTGGAGGGACAATTCAGGAGGGGAAAACCCCAGACGAAATGAGTGGCTGTGGTAATGGAGGTTGGTATTGTCAGAATCAGTGAGACTGACTCAAGATAGTACAGGCATCAGAGCTGCTGTATATAGGATCACTATGGGACATATGCGACTCACTGGCACATAACAACAGTCATATATGTATCTATATTAAAAAAAAACAACAAACCCCAAAATTCTTTACATAGATTAAATTCTAACTCCTGAAGGATAAAGTGATTTGGAATAATCTGTATTTCCCTGTAAGGTTTTAGTGGTAAGGAGTTGTGCTGCCAACCCAAAGAAACACAGGCTGAACTACTAACTTTTCTGTGAAGAAAGATGGATATTCTGCTCTTGTGAGAGATTACTATCTCTGAAAGCCCACTAGAGGGTCAGCTGTGCGTCAGTTCCAACTCAGTAACAACAACAGCACTCTTCACAAAAGGATACTGTCACAGTTTTCTGTTCCCCGCCTCCCGCTTGGTGTCAGGTCAGTTTAAACTGTTGCCCTTTAAGTTTGAAGTCATACAGTTAACCACTGCCTCACCAGTACATGGCACCCCTCCCCCATTTATCTAATTTCCATTGTATTATAAAGGAAGGACTGCTTGATGATTCTTGTTTTGCATAAGTGTTTAATAAAGTTTGTTGTCTCCTTCAGTTGGGATAAATTATTTAGTCATTTTATTGAGTTGATAACTACATGAAAGTATAAGATGATAGAGCTTTTATGGAATTATTTTAAAGTAAAATATTTCTTACAGTGTCTTTTTAGATTTAAACGTAGGTATTTTATGTTTCCAGATAATTGAATTTACTTATCCACTAATTTAAATTGAGATGGTAAGCTTAGTTTTATTATAATTTTGCTTTCTGTCTGTGGTTGTGTCTGTTGTTTTAGTAGAAATTAACACCTATTTATATGAATTCTAGCAATTATCATAAAGTTCTAGTTACATTTATGCCAGTTGCAAAATAGGATAGTGAGCAAAAATTCTGCTTTCTGAACCTCAATCCTTAAATAAAATATAAAAAGATTATTGAAGATAATTTTAAACATTTCTTTCCAATTATAAAAATATGTCTTTAATTTATACTTTCTATATACAGATACCTTTAAATCATAGGCATAACAGGAAACTGGAAGTTGTCTAGGTCTGATGAGGTGTTTGGCAATGGAGTAAGTTGAATTTTATGAATGCAAAATTATCACTTCTTTTAGGACCAAAGGAAAACAAAATACAAATGCTCAGAAGTTTCTTAAACTCAAACAATTCGCACTAAATTGGACCTACTCATAGCTGACTCTAACTGGGTTTCCAAGGCTGTAAACCCTTTGGGAGGAAATTTCCTATCGTTCTTCTGCAGAGCACCTGGTGGATTCAAACCACATGCCTTTGAGATTGCAGTGCAGGTTTTTTTAACTGGGCCACCTATCTAAGCCATCAGGATTTAAGACTGTAGTCAGGAAGCTCTGGTAGCCTAGTGGGTAATAACTGTGCTACCATCCCAAACTCAGGGATTGGAATCCACAAGCTCCTCTTTGGGAGAAGGGTGGATAATCTTCGTTGTGATTTACACTCTGAAAAGCTGCCTGAGCTTCAGCTGTGAGTTTCACTTTATAGAAATGAGTGAAGATTATAATTCTATAACAGTTCTCATATCTTGAAAACAACTGTGATAACATTCTACAATGCAATAAATATATGACTCAACAAATACTGTGTGTAGAACTGTATGTATGGGATAAAGTAACCATAATTATGTGTTTGTTCTAGAAGACACATGAAGGAAAAGAACTGTAACAGCCTCACATAAATGTAAAAAATATTCTTTTTCTTTGCCATTTCCTCTTTCACTACATCTCTGAACATTTTTCTGAAGGGACTATATAAGATACTTTAGAAAAATAGAATTAAATATTCTTCTAAGTTTTACTACCAGAAAAAGCTAAACTCACTGCTCATGATTTGGGTTTGATTCCTAGAAACCCTGAAGCACAGAGTACAGCTATCCCTATAATTTCCTAGACTTAGAATGTTTGTGGGAGCAACAGTCCATCTTTCTCTTGGGTAATTGCTGGTGTTTTAAACTAGTGCCCCCTGGTTTTCAGGCAAATGCCTTACCCAATGGGCCTCGAAAGCTTTATAAGAGAATGTTTATTTGGGATTTGTTAGGTGGTTGTTATTGTTACATGCGTCGAGTTGAGTAGACTCAGAGCGCCCCCAGGAACAAAAGATCTGAACCGTCTTCTATTCTCTGTCATCCTCACACTTCCTGACACATAGCAGCATATTAATTTTTAATTATCTGGTTAAATAATTTTTTAGCTCGTCTACAGTTGCAAAGACTGTGCAACTAGGAAAAAAATGTGCACACATTTGCAACGTTAATCTAATGACTTCTGAAGCTGTGCTTTGTGTTCAATATTGTGCTGCAAATTACACTTAATTTACTAAATGACCTCTGTATGAAAGGAAATACACACATGGACACACACAGCTAGTGATAGAATGTTTTAAAGACCAAACTAAATAAATGCAAATTGTATTTTACTGGATACACATTTAAGACATTTGATTATCCTTTCACAAAAAGGTCTAATTTACCATTAACAATGAAATTAGTTTTAATGCAAATTATTAAATTTCTCAAAAAATTCCAAGTTAGAATTTTTTAAGATGCATGATAATATTTTTCTAAGGTTCATTAAAATGCATAACAACTGTCCCCTTATACTAAACATATCCCTTGGCCTCTTCTGTACACCTTTTTCTTTTTGTTAAGGGTAATAATATATATAACGAATTCTCACTATAAGTTGTGTAAAAGCAACTTGCATCTTAAAAACATGCTCGACTAGGTTCGAGTGCTATGATAGATCTTCATGTCCTTATGCATAATGACTAAAGCTCAGTTCTTCTTCCCATAGTAAGCTTACTACTTAATTAAGTAGCGTTACTTGGTTGGTAAAAAGTATCCATATGAGACTTCCACAGCTATGGAAATGTTATAGGCCTTCAAGTCATTTGCAACTCATAGTGACCCTGTGTACAACAGCTCTGAAACCTGCTGTGTGCTGCGCCAACCTCACTGCTTCTTACATAGCCACACCCATTCCTCCAGTTATTGAGTCATTCCATCTCCTCCAGGGTCTTCCTCTTCTGTGCTATCCCTCCACCCTCTGAAGCATAATGCCCCTCTTCAAGGACTGGTCCCTCTTTGCAACACAGCCAAAGTATGACAGATGGAGCTTCAGTATCCTTGCATCCAAGGAGCAACCTGGTTTCACTCTCTCCAGGGTGAACATGTCTGTTCTCCTAGCAGTCCATGGGATATTCAGTGCTCTTCCCCAGCACCAGAGCTCAAAGGCATCAGTTCTTCTTCTGTCATCCCTAGTCATTGTCCAGCTTTCTGATGCATAGCACATATTTGCGAAGACCATGGCCTGAATCAGGCACACCTTAGTCTCAAAACTGACATAATTACTCTTTAGTTCTCTGGAGAGGTCCCTGACAACAGACTTTCCCAATGCAATTTGTCTGTTGATTTCCCGGATGCTGGTACCAAGAGTGTTTGTTAATCTTTTCACCAGCTAACATGATGCTGCCAATCAGCTCAGTGGTGAGACTCTTTGTTTTCTTGATGTTGAGCTTCAGTCCATATTGAAGGATGCAGTAGGTGTTTCAAGTTCTCATTAGTTTCAGCAAGCAGGGTTGTGTCATCTGCACAATGCAGGTTGTTTGTTGATAACGTCTTCCTCCAATCCTGATGCCACATTCCTCCTCATAGAGCCCAGCCTCTTGGGTGACACGTTCCACTTATAGATTGAAAAAGTACGGAGATAGGACACACCTAGAAACCATTCCATGATTCTAGTACCTGAAATTTGGACTTAAAAACTATTAAACCTAAGAGAGACTGGCCACAGCAATGAGAGGTGTGAGGCATCTGAAATCACAGATGCACAGAAGTCTTGAGACGTAAGCCTTCATCTCAAGGGCTGGATGGGAGGAGGGAAGTATTGAATGGGGTAGATGGGAATAGAAAGGGATGCTGGTGGAGTGGATACAGGGATGTATTAAGACACACTTCCCAAGTGCGGGGAGCAACACGGAATCTATTAGTTCCTTCTATAATTGGGAAAGGTCTTCATATGCTCCTTTCTATAAAAGGCTTGTGTGTCAGATACTGTTCTAAATCTGAGCATTCAAATTAAGACAGACTAGGAAGAAGATTTGGTCATTCACTTCCAAAATGACAAGCCTTCAAAAACCCTGTGTACAATAGAGCATACTCGAAGTATCAGCATACCTGTTTTATTTCTAGAACCAGTGTAATCTTCAGCTGGAGTAATCATTCAGACACGTATACAGACGCCCCATTGTGTTAGAGAGGAGTTCTCATTCAAGCTGGCATACTTTCTACTTCTCCATGCTTATATTTCATGACATAATGCTTGGTGCATAGCATATGTTCGGTATTTGCTTGTTATACTGAATAGAATGCCCTGATATTTCTCTTTGTCAGCATGATTAATTTATATACCTTTATGCACTAACATTCATGAAAAAGGAATGTGTATGATATATAATTCTTAACGGTTGGTGGTCAGCTTTGGGGAACAGTACCTAGGAGTTCTCACCTTGTTGTAACTCTTGCATTAATTATCTGTGTACCTTAAGGAGTTTAATTCTCGGGGTTTAAAATTTATAGTAATTATACTCTATTATTGTAGAAATAAAGAAATATAATACTGTATTTTAAGGATGCTTCACCCTCTAAAATTTCTAAGTACAAAATGTTTTGATTACAAAATTACAATCTAAATAAAATAACCCCCTCAAAAAATTCTCTGCCTTCAAGCAAATTCAAACTCCTACCAACCTTTCATCTAGTTTCTGATGCAGTAAATCTGAATAAGAGGAAACAGCCTCCCTTTCATCCGTGAACAGCTAGTGGATTCAAGCCACCAAACTTTTAGTTAGCACAATGCCCTACTGACTAAAGCACCAGAGCACCTCACTTGTGCTTTTACTAATTACTGTCAAGTCAGACTTTACAGTATGGCTGATCCTTCAGCAGGTTCCTGAGGCTACAAATCACACAGGAGGAAACTGCCCAGATTTCGGCCATGGAACTCCTGGTAGATTAGGACCTTCAGAATGGCGTAGTTTTTGAGTGACCAGGTAGGGATGACATCGCCAGAAAGCTTAAAATTGTTATTTTTCCCCTTGTTAATTTCATGTAGTAAAGACTAACATGCACATATCAATCTACAATATGTATCATTGTTTATAAATGCTTCAGTACAAATACTTTGGGCATGTGACCAGGACAGACTGGTCTTTGGAGAAGGACATCATGCTTGGAAGGGTGGAGGGACACCACAGGGGAGGGAGACCCTGGATGAGACAGATTGATACAGTAACTGGGGCAATAGTGTTGGTGTGTAGGAGTTAGTGAGACTGGCTCAGGACAGGACAAGCTTCAGAGCTTTTGGATATAGGGTTGCTATGAGTCACAGGCAACTTGATGGCACATAATAACAACAATGACAAAATAATGCTAATCTAATTTATAGTCCTAGATTCAAAGATGAGAAAACAAGAAATAGGTCTAAATGTAGTAGAGAGAATGAACTGCCTTTTTATTCTCCTCTCCCTTTCTCATTTTCTTTTTCAGACATATGAAGAAATCTTTAAAGCACATCAAAATACCCAGTTGACATTCTAGGAGAGGATTAGAACATGCACACATGCACTCTGAAACACACATACACATTAAATTAGTAAAAATATGTTAGATCATTTGTATCAGACTATTGCCATCAACTTTAAAAATAGAAACAGGTCAAAAATGAGCTAAGTATTTGTTTAAATTCATTCTCGCTCTCTCTGTCTCTCTATATCTCTATATCTATCTCTAGATATCTATCTATCTCTATCTATCTATCTATCATCTATCTATCTACACTTATAGAATAGTAAGAAATAAAATGTAAGAATCAAAATTCTGGAGAAGATATTAATTCATTTGCATCAAAACTGGATGATGTTTATAATATCACTTTTTTCACCTAAAACAGGATTAATTTTGCTACAGAGATTATTAGGTCTTAACTTTATGTTTGGAATTGTCTTGTAAAAGACTTGGACATTTGCCACATATGGGGTAAATAGTATCCTTATATTTTATTATTGTATTTTCCTCTATTGACAGATTCAGTCAAATCTCCTGTCTGATTTGTATGACATAAACTCTGGATGTCATCCACATTTGGAAAAGTCAAATACAAATTTCAGTTTGCCAATAATGTGGGGTATGTTAAACTGGATGATTTATTCTTTCTTTTTTTTTCAAAATAATTCTGCCTGGTAAAAGTCAGAAAAATACCTTCAAAATGCTGTCACTTCCTTTTTCCCCAAAAAAACTTTGTTGTGATGGTTAAATCCCTAGCTAGTGACTGCCCTTCCAGTAGACGCAGTTCTGCCCTCAGATACCCATGCACAACTCCCACTGGGCCTAATTCTGCTGTCTTCCCTCTGGTAAAAATTCCCTTTGAATTTAAACAGTCTTGCTCAGGTGCTGTATTAATAGATAACACAGATACACAAAGGAGGATGGTAAAAGGAGTTTGCTTGTGTAAGCATGTCTGACAAGAGCTCTTGAAGTAGTACAGCAAATAATCTGTAGAGAGAACTTAAAAAATTAATTCTCTATCAGCTATATGCTAAAACAAAGAATTTATCAAGAATCCTTTCATCCTGCTGATTCTAACATCGATTAGTCAAAGTAACTGCCAAGTATCCAAACATTTTATGTTACCAAGTTATGAGAACCAAAGCGTTCAGGATTTGGAAGGAATACAATTTATCACTAACCCTGTTTCATGATTGTTTATGCTGAGACAATCAGAATAGACATATTCTAGAGGTAGATTTTTCCAGTCACTAAATTTACTTTAAAAAAATCAACATTTTCAAGTTAATGTTATTGGAAAGTGTTCTTGCAAATAGCCTTAATTGCATTTAAAGTGTGTATATGATGATTGTGTCGGCTGGACTGCCCTTTGGCGATCTTGTAGAATAACTAGTTTCTTCATCAGTTTCTTTGCCTTCCAAACAGCCTTCTGCTCCGCAGTATCATTAAGCTCCTTTCCGTTCCGCTGTGTCCTGGTTGCCCAGGGCTCTCATCCTGATGGCTCTCTCAGGCCTTCAGCTTTCTCTTCTTTCTATTGAAAGCTTTCTGTCTCCTATCTTTTAAAATAACATCTGCCTGTAGAAAAAGAGCTTCAATCTGATAGACCAAGAGCATGAAGGAAATAGAATTGCGGATGACAAAAGGAGGGGTGTCCCTTTTGGAGTAGGACTATCGGACTGATTGTTTCTAGTTGCCATTGTTCAATCCAGCACACCGGTACTGCTGTGTGCTCCCTAAGTAAACGATGCCCAGTCCTGAGCCATCTTTGTGGTCATGGGTGAGTAGCATTCATTGTTATGGTTGCTATTTATTTTGAGGGTCTTCCAATTTAGGTTTGGTCTTCCATCACTTTCTTGAACAATATTAAGCCATGCTACACAGGGTTTTCAGTGTGGCTGAGTTTCAGAAATTGAGCCATGTAGCTTTTTCTTTCAACTCAGGAGTCTGGAAGCTCTGTAGAAACTTGTGTGAAACATGTGTGAACCTGCTGAAATATTGGGGCATCATTCCCAGCCTCATAGCCACACACAACTGCAGTAATATGACAGATGATGAGAGTTTAGTGTATATGAGACTTAGAGGAAGCTATAGAGAAATAAGTATTAAAAATGCCCTGCTGTTACGAAGGTAATGTAGAATGGGCCATAGAGTTTCTAAGACTATAAATCATAATGGAACCAGGCTAACATATATATTTACCCTGCAGAGTGTCTGAGGAGTTTAAACCATGGACCCCTCAACTAGAAGTGGGGTACTATAAGCACTGTACCACTAGGGACCCTTTAAGTAGTAAAAAGAACTAGAAATACAGTTGTAGTTATGATGACAGTCATGGCCATGTGTGGTCCCTAAGACGTTTACTTTGCATTAAACAGAAACATTTTCACATGCTATTTATGGAGGGGCAAGTCCTAAGAAAAAGACATCATGCTGGAGAAAAGTAGAGGGTCAGAGAAAGAGAAGACATATCTTCAGTGAGTGGGAATGACTATAGCAATGGGCTTGGGCAGTTCAGAGTTGGTGAGGATGGCAGAGAATAGGGCAAGCCTATGAACAAGGCCTTGGTCTGTTGTTCACTGCATTGCTATGAGTTGTAGTCGACTCGATGCACAAAGCAACAACATTTTCCTATGCTTGAAGCCCTGGCTTATTCACGTTGTGTGGAATAGTCTGTAGGGACTTGCATTGCTAACGCAAAAACCATACCACTCACTCTGGCATCTAGGAAGATAGAGGCAGTCACCTTCCAAGTGATTTACAATCTTGGAGCTTTGCAGAGGGCCTGTTATTAGTTGTTTCTCAATAGTGGCAGTTCATTTGAGGATTCTTCCCCCCTCCCTTTAGTTTATTGTTCCCTATACCTTTAAAATGAGCGCTTACTTTAAAATATTTTTTTTCTAACTTGGAAGATGGGAAGTCCAGGTATCTATTGAGTTTCAGACACAAATCATCCACTGGAGACCGTGTCATCAGTACATTGTCTCATTCCCTTAATAGGTCAGATCTTATTTCATCTTTCTTGATTTCATTTTTAGGCAGATTGTCAACAAATTGTGACAAAAACGAACTCAGCTTAGTTTTACAGCTTTCATCCTGCTGACAAACACCATGGAAAACAGCTCTGTGAAAAATGCAATTTATTGACTATTTACCTTACTTACTATAACTTATGTATTAGGAAACCACCAAATAATTTATTATACCATTCAATCTTAGCAGCTAATGTAGACAGTTTTTAAAGATAAAGATATTTAGTAGTTGGTGTATCTCATTTGCAATAATATATATTTTATATTGTATCCTGAGATTATATTAAAAATGTTACTGAAGTTGGTTAATATTAGCATTGTAGGGTGTATAGATATTTTTGTATACCCAGAAACTTTTATATACTTGTTTCCAATTATTTCATTGTGCTTAAAGTTGATGAAAATATAAACCTCTCTCACTGACCTTCTACCTTTTCAACTATGATAACATTTTGTAAGAGCTGGTCCCGCCTGATAAATACCATGTAAAAATTGCTCCATATAAACTGAACATCCAATGGACAACCAAGAGAAAAACCAGATATATCATGGAGAGGGTGCAGCCAGCATGCTCGTTGGAGAAAATAATGATGAAGCTTCACCTTACATACTTTGAGCATGTTGCTAAGAAGTGCTATTTCTTGGAGAATGACATGATGCTGGGAAGGGTGGAGGGTCAGCAAAGGACAAGAAGACACAGTGACTGTTCCCGTGGGCTCTTGTGTGTCAGATAGTGTGAGGATGGCTCAGGATAGGAGGTAGTTCAGATCTTTTGTTCATAGGATTACTATGAGTCGTACTTAGACAACAACATAATGCAAATGATATGTTTAATGAACCACATGTGATCATATTGATGGAACCAGACCTATACTGTGTTCATAATTTTTCACAGTACTTTAAAGAACTTTGGTGACATGGTGCTTCAAGCACTTCACTGCTAATCATGAGGTTTGTGGTTCAAACTGCCCAGCCACTCTGCAGAAGTAGTTTATATTAAGCTTGATTCTGTTATGATTTATAGTCTTGGAAGCTCTATGGGACCAATCTACTTTACATCCACAATAGTAATACACTTTTGGTTACTTCTTAAGAACAATATGCTTATTTGAAAACAATATTCTCATTATTTGAAAATGAGCAGTAGGGGATCCTGCTTGATTTAAAATAAGAAAACATGTCTGTCATGGTTGTATACTTTCATCATACTTACTCAATCTGTATACTGAGCAAATAATATGAAAAACTGGATTATATGAATGAGGTTGTGGCAGCACTATTAAAGGAAGACTCAACACCACCTTGTATTATGCAGATGACACAACCTTGCTTGTTAAAAATAAAGAGGCTGGAAGAACTTACTGATGAAGATCAAAGCCTTCAGAATGGATTACATTCAATTTATAGAAAGCAAGTCCTCACTACTGGACCAATAAACACCATCATGAGAAATAATATCCACTGTCAACACTCAGAGAAGCAGCAATCATAAATCAAATGATGTATTAGCCAGGCAGTTCTGTTCTCCTGGGTCTCGTCATTTTGCTGAAGAACATAGATAACAATTGAAGAGTAAGGCATACTGTACCCAATTAGTGGCATTTTCAATTGTCATACACATGTGAAAGTTATATTCTGATACTTATGAGTCAGTGTTCCCTTAAGATATTTTACACGTTTTAAAATATAATCCCTTTGAAATTTGTTACACGTCATAACAATGAACAGTGTTAATACGTCAGGAACAGAACAGTAACCCATTGCCTTCAAGTCATAATCTACTCACGGCTGGCCTTCTAGCAGGTTGTTAGAGGCTGTAAATCAATCACCCAGGAGGAGATGGCCCATTTTTCTCCCTTGATCCAGTCTGTGGATTTGAACTGCCAGACTATGAGTTGGCAGCACAGCCCCTCACCCTCTGGGCCACCAGAAAGGTCTTAATAAAACTACAAGTACTATGGTCATAGTAGTTCTCTTCCTGTTTGGAGTCCCTGGTTGGGACATTCCTGTGTAATTTTTAGTCTTTGAATATTCAAAAGTTTAATTGTTATTCATTTAACTATGTATAAGTTTGTTATGACTCATAGAAATTCTGTGCACAATGAAGTGAAACACTGCGTGAACTTGAGGTATTCTCACAATCTTACTGGGTTGGGGCCCAATGAGGCAGCCACCTTGTCAATCCATTTTACTGTCTTCCTCTCTTTTGCTCACTTTCAGCTTTACTAAATCTGATGTATACCTCCAAGGACTGTTGGTATCATGTCCAAAGTATAGTAAACGAAGATTCACCATCCTTGTTTATAGCCAGTATTCTGGCTGTACTTTTTCCAAGACCAATTCCCTACTCCTCATCCTTTTGGCAGTTCACATTATATTCAACTTTTTTTACTAACATCATAAAACTAGAGTTTAGAATTATGCAATATTTATTTGCATATTAATGCAAACTCTTTTAAAAGAATTTTTATGATATTGTAATTTTTTCTTTCCTTACATTTACATAGATAATTCAGATTAAGGACTTTGTTGATTTATTGTTTACTCTTATTAAAACAGACTGAGTAACTGTGAGTGATTATTATTTTTATATTCTACATTTGTCACAATAATGTCTGTGATTTTCCAAGTTCTTAAGCCAGGTTAGCTTTGTAACTAATATTTGGAACAACAAATATTTGCATTTATATGCAAACAACTGTGGCTTAATTCTCTCACCCATTCATTGTTCAGTCTCCTGTTAGATTTTGTCATCATGGCAAAGGAGCTGTGTGAAGTTATTAACAATTTGGCTACAGTCTTTTTTGGAATGTCTGGTGTCCTTAGGGACTCATAGCAGGCAAAATCACAATCCCCTTCAGCAACCTGTGCCTCCCTGAAGTATTGACTTTGACAAGCCTGCAGGGGTGAGAAATAATTTTGCGTGTGAGGGTTTGCACTTCATGGGTACCTCTCTGAGTTTATTATCAGGAGGAAATAGAAAGAAAGACATTCTCACCCTTACCTTCCTTCCACCACCCAGTTATGTGCCCATCGTGCTAAATCGTTCATCCAGTTGAGGAAAAGTATGTGTACAGAGAACCCCCACTTATACCAAACTAGTACCTGATGTTTTTATGATTTTCTGATTGAGCATATTGATAGAAATCTTTGCAGCTCTTTTAATTGGTTGTGTGTGTGCGTGTGTTCTATATGTGTCTTCTGTTTCTTGGAGGTATAAAGTGGCATGAAACTTATGAGAGGGATCTACTTATCTCTAATGCCCTTATCTGCTTGCAGCATTGTGGGCTGATTTCCGTGATGCTACAACTTACCCCTCTTTAGAGAATTCACCAGAAAACACTGGGTCTTACTTGAATTCTGCACAATTGTTTAGTATTCAAGAAAGTTCTTTGCAGAGGGATCTGTAGGCCACCTTGTTACTTGCAAGCACCTTTGTGCATGCTTTTGAAAATATGTGATCGAGTTTCCAAAGGAGAAAGTAAAACAACCACAGGGAAAATAGTAAATATATGTTTAGGTCTGAAGACACACAAATTTATTTTTTTTTTCCCAAAGACAGCGACTCACTGATATTTATGCATGTCATACAGTAGAATATACATGCTCAAAGATACTGAAATATTCTGTCACATGCTTTGATAAAAAGGCACTGCCTAAGCTTATAGTACACAGAATATTTGATGTAGACCACAAACTTAAATGCTCCAGAAATCTTTTATCCACTGGGCCTTATGTTCACTCTTGTAAATAGAGAGGCTTTTGGAGTTTATATGCCACAGTCTAATAGGTGACTGCTTAATGGGATTTACATTCACTCAAATGAAATTAGGCTGGTAAAAGACAATGCAACATGCTGTAATGTAAATGGGACTGACGGCAGAATTAAATGTTTGTGGAAACAGGGCAGCAGATCTATCAAGAGCTAATTAGACAGAGAGTGTAGGGGCAGGCTTGGGAGTAAATAGTATCAACAAAGAAAGAGGGAGACCAAGAAAGGAAGGGGAAAAAAGACCTTTTGTGCAGGGAAGAAAAGGAACTGTACAAAAGTTATTTAATTAGAAACTCAAATAGAGTCTCTCCCACGAGAAAAAACACCGTATTCTGATCTGAACCTGTTGATAACATGAAGTTGAATAAAAACTTTGATAAATTGTAATAAATGTAAATAATTCTTTGTTTCTGTTGTTATTTGAATATGTGTCTTTAATGCTGAGCTTTACACATATTCTAGGCATATTTACCATTTCTAGACAAAAGAAGAATCTTGAAAGTGTATCATAGAAATCATCTTGACAAAGTAATATTGAGAATTTCTTCAGTAATTTAAGATATGGGGTTTTAGGAATAATAAAAGAGAAAGAAATTAATAAAGAATAATAGCTGAACATCTTTGAGGTTGGTATTTAATTAGCATGTAGAAAAATATAAAGAGAAAAAAACTTGCCCAGATTTTTATGAGTAAGCTATTACTGTAGTATTTGATTTAGCTATAGACACTATTTTTAAGCTGAACCATGATATAGGTAAAAAGATCTAACTTGTGACATAAATTAAAAAACATTATGTTGAAAGACTGAGGATCTGTGCAATTGATATTCTAAAGAGTAAACAGATTACTCGACTCATTTTCTTTTTGAACTTTCATCTCTTAAACCAGCAAGCATTGCCTAGGTAAATTTTCCATCTTTTTTTTTTTTTTTAAAGAATGTAATGGATATTTTAGAGTTTAATTTTTTTCCCCACAGATTTAAAGGGGATGTTGTATGAAACCAGACGTGAATTAGGTATACTTGATAATATTTACATTCCACTAGGAATACCCTTTAATTATAAGAATCCTTTTATAGTGAGCATTCCTGTTTACTTCACAGGGTTACTGTGAGTATAAAATACACAGGGTTTATGTGAGTATAAAATACATATGGAAGTGACTAGAAAGCTGAGAAGTACTGTCTGTATACTGTCCATGATGTTATAACAAACTTTAAACCCTTTTAAGAATATGTTCCTGTACTGAGGAGTGTATGTGTTTTTGAATGATGAATGTTACACTGAGTTATTAAACATAACTGTTGAAATCAGACTGATTACTTCTTTGCCTTCTGTACAAGACAAAGGATTTTTCTGTGGACATGTTCTAGATTGTGGTTTGGCAAGTCTGCGAAACCTTTGGTCTGTGTTACTGTCAACAGCTAATACTCTGAGGTTGCTTTATTCATTAATGAAAAGATCAGTAAGATTAGAATTGCTTTCTCCCTGCCATGGAAATAGACTGAGGACAATTGCCCAGTTTCTCTTGGTAGAGGTCCAATTTGTCTCTGATCCAGAAATATAGGTGATATTTGGCAGTTTGGCCACTTTTCAAAAAGACAACTTTCTTGCCCAAATGGTAAAAGACACAAATGGGATTGGGTCATTTACACAATAAGTCAATTTTGCTTCTCTGCATTCCAAACATGGAAGAATCCTCGTAAATCTAGTATCACTGCCAAGCTTTCCTAAACTTGGCTAATTTTGAATATCATCTGGGGAGCCACTTAAAGAATACAAATTCCTAGGCCCCTTCCCTGGAGAATCTGATTCATTTGGGATGAAGTCAGTCCAGAAAATCTCAAGTGACGCCAATGATTAGAGAAGTTAGCCAGGCTAGGAAAACACAGGCAGAGTGGCACAGAATAACAAATGGATAATTTACCATTCTTTGCCTGGTAGTGTTTCTGAAATAAATGTGAGGAGCATTTGGAAGATTACTGGCTAACATTCTGTTAGTTATATAATCTCTTAGTCTCTTTCCCAGATTATAAATTGGGAGATAGTACCTGTGTTATCTACCTCATAGGATGCTGACATGACAAGAGTAGTTACTTCAAGAATTCAAAGAGTTTTGTTAGTCTGGTTGTTTATTAGCAATTTACTAGCATTTGGGAGACAGGTTCTACTCTAAATTCTTTCACTGGGTCACTTTGTAAAGTAGTTAAAAATGGTTTTCAGAATTTTGTTTCTCTTATAAAAATAAGAGAAATACCTCTGAGAAACCCACCATGTTAATCTTTTCTATGAACAGCATCAGGTTATGTGACATGGTCCAGATGGCACAATTGTCCACTTCAGGCGTATTGAGCGAGCATCAGAGAATCCTGTGATAATCTGAGAGTTTTGGCATTCTCCACATGTGCATTCTCCATAGTCAGAATGTTTCTCCATTTACTTTTACAATGGTGACTGTGGCAATGAAGAGTTAAAAATACAAGCTTTATACTCTGACGTAAAATGCATACAATCTATAAGAATATATCTCTATATTCTCATATAAATTTAGCATCTGTATAGATGTATATATAGCTTTTAACTTTTGGTGTTGTATATTCATCATGTGCTCAATGGCATAGGTTTTTCTTAGACAATTGATTTCAATATAGAACTTCACAACATGTCAAAGCAAAGTAACACAAATCACTCTGTACTGGATCAAAGGCTAAACAGGTCTAAAATTCCATTATGTCACACGTATAGGCAAAGAATATAAATGAATAGAAAGATGCAGCTTGGAAAGTGAAAAATAAGATACTAATTTAAGCACCGTGTTATTTAATGAACCATGCAATGTGTCATGGCGTATTTAGGACTTCAAATGCAGATTTTTTTTAACAGTGCACCTGAACTGGTACCTGTCTGTGTGTGGGGGAAAGCCCACTATTTTCCTAGGGCTTTCAGAAACAAAAGTGATGCTGTTGTTGAGGGCCATACAGTGGGAGCATGTTGTAGAATTGAAATGAATAAACCTGATAAATACAGCCAGTATTATTTGGAATTTCATCTTTAGTGAGGAGTCAGTGGTTGAATGGATTTGCATTTCCCAGTTATCCACATTTGGCCAAGTGTAATATTAATTTAGAAAGAGATATTTCAGTCTGATAAAATTTTCCATTTTCAGAGAAAATTTTTTGACCCTTTGCATACCTTTTAAACTACATATTAATCTCTACAACACTGCTTTAAGTATAGTGGAACGAAAGTGATGGTTTCACCAAGAATATGTAAAAAGACTCCCTCAGATTAAATCACAATTGAGTGAACTAATTGCTGTTGATAGGTGCCCTTGAACTGATGACTGCTAAGGAGCTCTGGTGGCCCAGTGGCAAGAATCTGCACTGCAATCCCAAAGGCATGTGGTTCGAGGAGGATTCCACTCATATATTTTACTACCCTCTGGAGGGTCAACTCGGGGTTGGGTCAGACTCAGCAGCATAGAGCTTGTTATGTACCTTTGTTGATGATTGCCGTCAGATTAAGCCTGACTCATAGTGACCCTATAAACCAAAGGGCTGAAGCCTTTCTAGAACTATCGAAATTTATCAGAGTTAATAGAGTTTCCAGAGGCGTGTTGTTTAGGAAGTGGGAATCAGTTCAGAGCTGACACTCTGGCTGGTTTGAAGGGCAGTAACTCACATGGGGGGAGCTGGCTCATCTTTGGCCTTTGAATATGTGGTGTCTTTGCTGCATGTGCCTTTGAGTTGGCAGCACAACAGATCAGAGCCCTGCCCTGGACCATCCTCATACTTGAGCCCCTTGTTGGAGTCACAATGTCAGTCCATCTCACTGAGGGTCAACCTTTCACTGACCCTCTGCCTTTCCCAGTCTATGTTTATCCACGGGATGGCCACTCCAAGCAACATGCCTCAAGTATGTGAGTTGAAGTTTCATTACCCCTGCCTTTAAAGAACTCCCTGTCTGCACTTTTCCCAAGATAAACTTGTTTCCTCTTTTGACAAGACATGTGCTATTCAGTACTCTTCTCTACCTCAACTCATAGGCTTCAGTTTTTCTGTCATCTTTATTCACTGCCCAATTTTAGGTGTAGAACAAGTAATTGAAAGACTATGACTTGGATCAGGCACATCTTAGTCTTGAAACTGCTATTGTTGCTCTGTAGCATGTTAGGGAGGTTCTTAAAGGCGCATTTTCTTAATGCAGTACCAATTTTGATTTTTTGACTGCTGGTACCAAAGGGGTTAATTATGGACCCTAGTATAATGAAGTTGTCAACAATTTCTTTTGACCATATATCTGAACTAGTTTGACTAGGTAAAAATGTTGAGATTGATAGGACTTTTGAATTTTTTTAAGAAGTGAAAAGGAATGCTTCTACTTAGGAAAATCAAAGAAACACTTTCATAAATAAAATCTAGAAGAAATCATTATTTTTTAGTTTGTATTCCATCCAGTTCCATTATTTGAATGTCTAAAGATGAAACATAGCAAATAACCAGGTCTGTTAAGTCACTTGATCTAAGCCTATATCTTTTAATCATGAAGCAAGCACTAACCTTCTCTTAGTCTCACTTTCTCATAGCTAAAATGGTACTTCTAGTGATAAGGTTCACCAGAACTTCCTAATTCTAACACTTTCTGATTGTAAATCTTTATCCCATTTCTAGGATTAATTCTATTCAGAATACTTTTATAACTTGTTTTGCATACTTTTCATTGTAGTTTGCATATTTTTATCCAATATCTATTCCCTCTTTATCCTACTTTGGGGGAATGGAATTAGCAGTGTGTAATTTCTAGAAGCAAAGTGAAGTGGCTACCTTCAGAAGAGTCACTGTGGGGTTTGTTGTCATTTATTGTAGTTAAGTGCTGTCGAGTCCACTACGCGTCATAATGACCCGATGAACAATGGACAGAAACGGTCCTCCATCCTGTATCATTGCCACAATTCCTCCCATGTTCAAGTCCATTGTTGCAGTCACTGTGTCAATTCATATTGCTGAGACTCTTCCTTTGCTGACCCTCAATCCATTTCTGCATAGAAATGATTTAAAATATGATACATCAACACTTGCGGAACTTACATAAAAAATTAAGACCTTGAATATTGATTTTTACACCTTCCATTATATCTTAAAGATTTTTAAAATTTTATTTTTTTAACATAATTACATTTTCTTCTGGAAAA
>NW_006399856.1:8491528-8492041 GCF_000299155.1 Elephantulus edwardii
ATTTTTAAAATTTTATTTTTTTTAACATCATATTTTTTAAAAAGTAAAATCAAAGGATTTAATTGAGAGAGAAAATAACTAACCAACTATGGAACATAGGGTTTAAGGTTCTTGGCATAGTGTTCCATTAAGTCAAGTGAGGAAAGCAGTTTGAACCAATTACAGAAAACAAGTCCATGTGATTGCAATCATGGTGGCTTAGAATTACATATATCCTTATTTATAGAGAATTAGCTATTGCAAGGACTCAATGACCCAAGGCATTGGTAGGTAAATTAGACTCTTATTTTCTTGTCTTCCTTTAAAAATATGTTTATGATTATATAAATGAATGACCATGTTCTAAAAAATATACAAAACAAAACAAAAAACCCACCTAAAGATCAACCAACTAACTACACAGCTTAAACAGGGAATGGGGAGTCTTTTTAAATTTTACTAAATTTGGATTTGTATCACATTTAAATTGGAATTTTTATTATTTTCACATAATTTGCTTTCAGCCTGCTGAGA
>NW_006399856.1:8492711-8501395 GCF_000299155.1 Elephantulus edwardii
GATTGAAGCTCAACATCAAGAAAACAAAGATTCTCATCAGTGGGACAATTGGCTGCATTGTGATAGATGAAGAGATTGATATTGTTAACAGCTTCAGTTTGCCTGGCTCCATAATCAGTTCTCTTGATACCAGTAGCCAGGAAATTAGTTCATGGTCTTTGCAATAACTTGATATGCATCAGAAAGGTAGATGATGACTAGGGATGATTGCCTTTGAGCAGTGGTGCTGGAGTATAGTATTGAATATACCATGGATGGCTAGGAGAACAAACTGGTTCAAACTGGACAGAGTGAAAACAACCTCCTTGGAGTCAAAGAAACTGTAGGTTTGTCTGACATACTTTGGACATTTTTCAAGGAAGGACCAATCACAGGAGAGGGATCATGCTTAAGAGTGCAAGACCCAGGATGAGATGGATTGAGTCAGTGACTCAGGTAGTGATAGGTGTGTTGGAGACAAAAGATTGGCACAAGATAGAGCAGAGTATAGTGCTGTTGTCATAAGGTCGCTGTGAGTTGCAAATGACTCAATGGCACATAACAACAACAACAACAACAAAAGCCTTTTTAACCTATTTATGCAATGACCTTTTGTATCTTATCCTAGAATAAAATAGTATACTTATTTGAACTAATATTCTTACTAGAAGTGAGTCACTTAAATAGTATATCATTTTAACTTTATGGAGAACGATCAGCATTTCAAAACAATACAAATGATACTTAGCCCACTTCTTCATTATAGAATAACCCTCTCAAATTAATGTGTTCCTTGAAGGATAACAGTAACATGAGTACACTGATTAATTAGAAGAACAAAAGTTTTCTCATGAAATGAACCTCATGCCAAAGTTAGAGAAAAACTGGTTGGATAACAATGAACAGAAAAAAGAAATGAGGAGTATAAATTTAGTCTTTGAATTATTATAAATACAGCTTTGACGATAATTATAAGTGTACAGTTTATTTTCTTGATCCAAATAGGATCATTAAGTTACAGAATTATGAAATATAAACTATTAATGCCCTTTCACCCTCTTTTTAATATTCTTATTACACACAGAATTGAGCAATGTTTTATTACTTGTATAAAAGAACTTTTAATACATCTTCTTTCAGAATTTTAATATTTAAGGTAGATATATATAACTGACTACTTGATAAAATTTGGTAAGGTCAACAGAAGCATTAAATATTTTTATGGACCTTTTAATTAAATTTTTAAAGGTTCTGGAGAGTAAAAAATAACCCTCAGTTCAAAGAAGTCTATCAGTGCAGGGATATTTTTTTTAATCCTCCCACTTTTGTAACTAATTTTTATTTTAAAATTTTTCTTGAAAATTTAAGCTATGTTACAGTAAACTCAGTAAAATTGTCTATTTAAAAACTGTATTTCATTAATTTGATAATTTAAAAATATTTCCTTTGTGAACACATTTAGATAAACGGCAAAGGAGGTTGAGTTTTCAAGTATGGAAATAATTGGGATGGGAGTGTCAGAGACAGTGTGATTGGCACAGGACAGAGCGGAGTTTAGGGCTATTGTACATAGGGTCGCTATGAGTTGCAGGCGACTCGACGGCACATAACAACAAGAACAACAACAACAGTATGAATGCAAAGGAAAACATCCCAGACCTTTTAGAATCCTTGAACTTGGGTTTGTCTTTATGTTCAGATACAGATTCAGAATAGATCCCCAGAATCTAACCTCATTTCATGATTCATTTTCTTCGTGAATATGACTGTTACTAGTATATTAAAGTAATAGTAGGAATTGAGTCATTTTACCTTGTATATAAATTTTAGCAATTATTTTCTTTATATAACAGTAACAACTATCAGAGATACCTAACTTTGACGATAGCTATTGTAAAATACAGTGAAACACTGGAAAGATTGTCTCATGTAATTTATTTATTTTTGCTTAGTCTCTACATTTTTATGGAAGAATAATCAAACAGGAAATGGTAGAAAAACAGAGTTTAACTGTACAAAGCCACTTTGGTGATTGTGTGCCTTAAAAGTAGTCAAGTTTGTTTGATCCTATGCAATTATTCTATGTAAAACTCAAAGGCTATTTAGCTATTCTCTCTCAAAACAAACACCATAAGGTTTTCATTGAATAAAGATAGAATTTTCTCCTTCCATTTCCATTTTAGCAGGGGTATGGATTCAGTTATGTTTGACAAAGTTAAAAGGAAATCCTTAAATTACATAAAATATTCAATTGACAGATATTTATTAAACACAGGGCATATCCTATTCTAAGATTGTGGGTTATTTGGGAAGTCCCTGGGCATGGTGTTGTTACTACTCTAGGCTATTAACTGTACATTGGAAGTTAAAATCCATCCTACTGGTACTTGGAAGAAGTTCCTTATGATCTGTTTCTGAAAAATCAACCATTAGAACCATCTTCGTTTTTGTTTTGTTTTCAATTAGAACCTTTTGTAGCACTTCTGATACACAGAGAACCACCATGGTAAAAAAAAAAATAATAATTCTAAAACTCATTGTCTTTGCCTTGAACTGTCCCTCCATTGGGTTTCTAAGGCTGTAAATTACCAGCAGGAATCTGGCGATCTTTCTTCTGTGTAGCTGTTGTTGGATTCCAACTGCCAGAGAGGCTCAGCTTTCAACAGTGCTCCCTGAACTGGAGTCAGTTTGGTTTTTAAAGGTGAAAAGTAGGATGGAACCACTTAGAATCTAGTGAGGGAAAGAAGATAATAAACATGTAGACACATAGTTTTGATTAGAAGACTTTTGGATAGGATTGCCAAGGAAATCTTCTCCATGCAACAGCATATAAGTCATGACCTGAAAGTTGATCATATTTTTCATGATATTATGCTGAGCTCTAGTGGACTAGTGGTATAAAAACTGACACTAAGGTGTGCCTGACCCAGGCCATGGTCTTCACAGTTACTTGCTATGCCTCAAAGAGCTGGAAATGGATAATGATGATAGGACAGGAATTGATGCCTTTGAATTGTGGTGATGGAAAAGAGTATTGAACATACCATGAACCACCAAGAGAGTAAGCAGGTCTGTTCTGAAGAAGGAGAAAATAGGCTGCTCCTCAGAGGCAAGCATTTTGAAGCTCTGTCTCACATACTTTGGGCATGTTGCCAGGAGAGACTAGTCCTTGGAGAAGGACATGCATGCCTGGAAGGGTGGCGGTAAAGTGCAATAGAGGAAGATCCCAGATGAGCTGGACTAACTCAGTGACAGGGGGTAATTAGTTTAAGTGTGTTGGAGACAATGAAATTGGTTTAAGATAGAGTAGGATTCAGAGGTGTTGTACCATAGGGTCTTTATGAGTTGCAAGTGACCTGACAGCACATAACAACAATATCCACAGAAGGAGGATGCACAGACTCCTCCCATACATTTTACTGTCTCTGAAAACCTGCTGGAGGGTCAGCTGTGGGTGTTTTCGGACTCAACAGTACAAAACAACAACAAGAAGACTATGTTGGCTCTACATTAGACTTTGGAAAGAAAATGATGACTAAAATGAAGCAGTGTTTTTAGAAACTAGGGTGAATATATTTCACGTAGTTGAGGAGTGAAATACTTCGTGGTCACAGAGCCTTATTATTCCCGTAAACACATATTTTAAAAAGGCAAATAACTGAACTGGCATCAGTTTGAAGTTTGGCATTTGCTATTACTCCTTCTCAAATATATCGCTTATTAAAGTGATGAGTGATTTTGTGTTTTCGTTATCAAGGATTCTTGTGGTTCAGAGCAGTTGAGCTACTTCTCTTGATCTTTTCAGTCGTGGTGTATAGCAGTCCACTGCTTTTAAATCTGCCAACTTACTTCTAATATACTTCATTCTTCCTAGCTTGCTGACTATTCTCTCACATGATAAATAACTGTGCCTTATCAAGGTCAGTTGGAAAGGCCCCTTTTACATATCTCATAAATTTTAGCCAGGTGCCACTGATGTGAGATTAATGTAATGGCACCATGGCAAGCACTCAGGCTTGTCTTAATTATGCTAAGGTTGCCGGTTCACCGTTTCTCTTCATCTGTCTCCTGCTATAGGGAACACTAAACACTATGTCATTAGATGGTCTGTTCCACAGCATTGGCCCTTCACATTTACAGAGTCATCAGCTGGCTTATGACATAGCTTTTCTAAGAAATTAAATTAAACAAATATTGAAAACAGAAATTAGAAGTAAAGTGCCTGAAAGAGAAAAAAAAGTTGTGACTTGTAATAAGAAAAGAAAGTTTTGTGTCTCACAGTGATTTTTCCTCCGCACAGTGACCCGTCTCCCTGATCACAGGGCAGATTGCGGTTCTGGGTGATCACAGGTCTGAATAATTATGAGGTTACTTTACTTTTAGGAGTGGAGGCTATTCACGTACACAATTGGCTGCATTCCCTTCCCACAGACCCTTCCCTTCGTGAATGACTAGCTTCCACAGGGAAGCTATCCTCGTGCCATATGTCCTACATGGGTATTTAATTACCTCATCTATTTTTTCTGAAGATCCCCAACTACTTTCCCCAAAGCATGCCAGCTTAGGAATAAAACCAATTTGGAGTCCTGAGTTTTCAGGTTTGTGTTGATTTGGTACATTTCTGCTTCCTAGATATTAATATATCTATCTAGTTTTGTAAAGGAATTTAAATTTAGAGTGACATATTCCCTTCTCTTTTAAATGTGATTAAAATATTTTTAAAATGCTTATATTCTACAAACTTGGGTTGACAAATGAAAAAGAAATACTTGAACCCAATGCACTGAGCTAACAATATTGGTTTGTTTTTCTTTTTCCCTTTGGCAGTCGTTTTCTTTTGAGGAAATAATTTGAGAGCATAGTGCTTTGCTAATATACATGGACTTTAAAACTACAGTTCTTTGTAGTTTGAAACCCAATGAAGGGTTAGCCATGAGTCAGTTCAACCCAAAGACAATGAGTTTTGGGATTATATTGTTTTTTTTGTTTACAGTCTTACTTTCACCACATACTAGCTACGTTGCGTATGATGCTAGCTGACATTTTGTTCTTTGTTTCGTCAACTTTAAAATATTACTAATTAAATTAATTACTAATACTCTTGCTGGTCTAAAGTTGTTTTAAGGATATAGAATACAGGGAATAAAATATGGTAAAGATTACGTGTTACCTGTACTATTATTATCTGACTTCTTAAGCCAAGTTCACAGTGGTCTACTGAATATTTAATTTGACGAGCCTTTTTAAACCTTTCTACTCATTTAAAAGTTATTGGGTGACATTATGTTTGGAAAGGTATAGGTTTAATGAAGATGAGAAAGATGTTCATCGAGATGGATTGACATAGTGACACCAGCTGTGGGCTTAAGCACAGCCGAGATGGTGAGGGTGGCACAGGGTCTGTACGGGTCTTTATCTTTGTACACAGAATCACTGGGAGTTAGAGATGTCTCAGTGGCACTTCAAGACAAACCAGTGGTCACTGAGAACATTTTAAGTGTTAAATAGTTAGAACCACATACTTGCTGTTTCTTCTGTGGAAGTGTGGGACCAACTAGGAGGTTAATGAAGGGACTGAAACTTTAAGTTCAGAACAAAATTTAACATCTGTAGCAAAGTGTGCATGTCTGTGTATGATTTTATGAATGTTGCTGTGGTTAGATGCTATCAAATCACCTATAAATTATAGCAACCCAGTGAAAAACAGAATTGAACCTTGCCCTCTCCTGTGCCAGTCACATGATTTATCCTGTGCCGGAGTCCGTCGTGAAGGTCACTGTATCAGGACATCTTGATGAAGGTCTTCCTCCTTTCTCTGGCTCTTCACCTTTTCCAGTATGTATCCTTTTCCAAAAATTGTCTAATAAGCATTGTCAAATGATAACCCCAAGCTTTTAACCTACTCTGTCAATTGATAACTTTCATAGTTTATTGGAATGTAGTTAAATAGTCTAATTTTAATATCTGTATTAAAACTAATCTTGAAGTCTTAAAAATGTTAAATTGAATTTCGTGTAAACTGTGGCTGACTGAATTCTTTTATTCAGAAAACTTAACTTTAGTGGTCTATACAGATTATTTCTTACCCATTTTCTCCCCTCACATAAAATCTAGGCCTCTTTTTATTTGCCGTTGTTGAATTTTCTCCCTTAAAAAAATGGGTTCTGTTTTTAATCTCTTTTACCTGTGAATATCTCTTTACTTGGATTTGGAGTCCTCACTGATACATTCAAGTCATACTAGATTTCATTTTTATTTTTGTTTTCATTACTGTGAGATAATAAACGTCTGGTATTTTTAAACCACACAGGCTGCTCAGTTACTGGTATATTACCTTAGTACCATTGTTGTTCTGAACCATCGAGTCAGAACCTACCCACTTCTGACCCTCCAGCTGGTTTACAGAGAGTGTAAATCACACAGAAGGAGATTGTCCGTCTTTCTTCCATGGAGCAGCTGATGAATTTGAACTGTGTGTCTTTGAGATTGCAGTGCAGTTTCTTACCACTAGACCACCAGAGCTCCCTTTAGTACTATGTGCTTGATAGCAGTTGTTAACACATGAAAAAAACAAACTGTCATAAGAAATGCCTAGGGTTTGATTCTGCAGGTGCTAGTGCCTTGTGTACTAGCAGTCAGGAAATCAAACTATAAATTGCGCTGAGAAAATTGTCAGGGATCTCTCCAGGGTACTGAGATGTCAGTCTATAGACTAAGGAGTGACCAGTCTAGGCCATGATCTTTGCAATACTTGCTATGCATCAGAGACCTGCATAGTGACTAAGAATGACAGGAGAAGAATTAATGCCTTTTAGTTGTGGTGGTGGAGAAGAGTCTTGAACATACTGTGGACTGCCAAGAAAACAAATAAGTCTGTCTTAGAGAGGGTGAAACCAAGTTTCTGCTTAGAGGCTAGGATTTTGAAGCTCTATCTCATGTACATTGGACATGTGGTCAGGAAGGACCAGTCCTTGGAAAGGACATCATGCTTGGAAGGGTGGAGGGACAACACAGGAGAGAAGACCCCAGATGAGGTGAACTGATACAGTAACTGGGGCAATGGATATAGGTGTATAAGAGTCAGTGATGATTGTTAACTGAAAGGTCAGGTGTTTAAGTGTACTTCCCTCTCTGTAGGAGAATAACAAATAGCCATGACCTTGAGTTCACATAAGATGACAGACAAGGCAATCCTATCAGGTGTTTCTACCTTGTCATATTTGACTACTATGAATGGAAATGAACTAAACGACACCTAACAGCAAGAACACCATTGGAGCAAATGGTATTTTAAAACTACCGCTCTTTGCGTTATATTTTCATTCAAACTCTCCGCCATGGAGTCAGAAACAACTCCTGCTTGATTCTCTGTTGGGTTTCTGAGGCTGTAACTTGTGCTGGAGGAAATGATCTATCTGTCTTTCAATAGGCTTGGGCAGATTCAAACCCCCGAAGAGACAGTGGGTGCCTTTGGGTTAACAACACAACCCCCTGAGAACTATGCTGCCAGAGCTCTGTATTCATGTAATGAGATGTCGACGCATTGTTACCGTTTTTTTACTGAACACTTTTGTGAGCACTTATTTGTGTAACAGTCTATTTGGAGAAAAAAGATAACCAACATGCTTCTGCTCCCTAGAGGCAAGGATGGTGAATCTCCTTCTAATTCACTTTGGATATGTTTTCAGGAGGGGATAGTCACTGGGGAAAAGGTGAAGGATGAGAAAAGAGAGAAATACCCTCAGCAGGATGGATAAATGCAGTGACTGTGACACTGGGCTTGAGCAGATCAGAGATGGTGTGGACAGGGCAGGACTCAGATGCTGTTCAAAGAGTCTCCGAATTGTCATCTCAACAGCAATCTGACAACATCATTTGTCTGCTTTGTGTCAGTGTTTACCGTTTTCAAACCAAATGTGTTTCAATTTTTTGTCCAGCATTTAAAATAATTTGTTATTCCCCATAAAAGGGGAAAAAAGATGTACTAGGTGACTGTCAGTACTCTGAAACCTTAAAAAAACAAACAAACCAGAAATATTACTATAAATTAAATAATTTGTACTGATTTTTTCCTGAAATTGGGGTTTAAGACAGAAGTTGAAACTACATATTCTTTAAATTGATGCTAATGTTTCTCATTTAGATGATGAAAACTGATCACTGTAGTATCACTGCCTCTGATGGTTTCCAGGGCTGCAATCATCAGAACAGAGCAGGAAACACTGCATGGTTCCAAATTGGGAAGGGTATATGCCAGGGATGTTTCCTATCTCCATACCTTTTCAACCTGTATGCGGAGCAGATTATCTGAGAGGCTGGGCTCTATGAGAAGAAGTGTGGCATCAGGATTGGTAGATCTATTAACAATCTGCGTTATGCAGATGACACAACCCTGCTTGCTGAAACTGCGAGGACCTCATGTACTTGCTGGTAGCATCAGGATGAATGGCGAAGAGATTGAGATTGTTCACAGCTTCAGTTTGCTCAGCTCCATGGTCAACACTCTTGGCACCAGCAGCCAGGAAATAAAAAAAACGTATTGCGATGGGAAAGTCTGCTGCATTGCTGTGTCTCTGGAGACTAAGGTGCGCCTGATATAGGGTATGGTCTTTGCAATCACTTGTTATGCATCAGACAGTTGGACAATGACTAGGGAGGATAGAAGGAGAATTGACGCCTTTGAGCTGTGGTGCTGGAGAAGAGTA
>NW_006399856.1:8501902-8522904 GCF_000299155.1 Elephantulus edwardii
GACCCTTCAGCAAGTTTCCAGAGACAAGGAAAGAGGATCCTTGTCCATCCTTCTGCACTTATATATGATCAAATATTATGAGTATTTTATAATACTTTATAGAAAAAAAATAATTCGACATCCTCTCTAGCTTATGTATGTGGAAGAGAGCTTCCTTATCAAACAAAATCTCAGTAACCACTCTGGCTGCCATCTCATTTAGAAAATCAAGTTTTAAAGCAAAACATCATAGTTATTATGTATGTATTTTTTTTTTCTAACTGCTTTATGTTTCAAAAAACTGAATAGATGACACCGAAAGTATTTGACCCTCACATCCTAAAATGTTTACAGTATTTCAGGAGAATTTCTTGATACATGAATTAGAGAATGAATATATTTGTGAATGAATGTTGTTGTTAAGTGCCGTTGAGTCAAGTATGACTCCTAGCGACCCTGATGAGCAGCAGATTTGAACTCTGTCAGTCCCGTGCCGTCCCTGTCATCACTGATGTACTTGACCTCGTTGCCGCAGCCTCTTTTTCTGCAATTGAGGGTCTTCCTCTCCTTGGCTGACCCTCCACCTTTCAAAGCATCATGTTCTTTCCAGGGAATATCTCTTCCTAACAACATGCCCAAAGGAAGTGACAAGAAGCATGTTCTGGAGAAAGAAAATGCATCCAGAGTGCTCCAGGAGCCCAAGACAGCGAGGCTTTGTGAATCAATGGAGATAGTAGCAGTATCTTCTTATTCATCAGAAATATACCTATTCCAATAGATGTTCTCTTGTAGTTTTGGCAGAAATTCTAAAATATATCAATGTTTACTTATGTTAAATTTTACATAGGAAAATTTGCTTTAGAAGAAATACCTAGAGCTCTCTCTACATGACTTATTTTTCACATTGAGATTCTTGAGGTTTGGGTTATTAAATGTTTTCCCCGTTTTTGTAAAGTAAGATATTCTTTAACCAAGTATCTAAGGTAAAGATATAATAAAAATAATCCTTTTTTATGTACAGAATATGGTCCAGTGTATCAGGCACTTGAGTTTCCTTGGTCACGTAATAACCTTAAAGCACATTTTCCTCTGCTTTTTTCCTACTTCTCCTTTCTGTGAGATTATAGTCAATGATTACCGTCCTCTGGCTTCTGACTCAACAACTCAGCCTCAGGACGTGTGGGTCAGAATGGCTATAGCTAACCCTCTCTGGGTTTCAGAGGCTGTAAATCACAGAGAAGGGCACCGCCCATCTTCCTCCTCCAGAACCCCTAGTGAATTCAAACTTCCAGAGAGGGAGGCCTTTGGTGAGCAGCATAAATTCCTGTGGCCCAGTCCATCGAGTACCCATCACTTTAGACCGTTGACATGATGGCGAGTTTTAAATCTTCTTTCTGAGGGAATATGTTGTACATGGGCCTTAGCACACTGTTGATTTTTCAGAAAATTTAAATAATCATTACTTTGCATTTTGTTGTGGCAATAACATTGAAAACAATCTCCAGTCTACTAAAATTTTTCCAAGATCACTTAATCTTGCTATTGGGATGGGTAATTATTTCCATGAGGCACATAAATAATGGTGCCAGGAATGGAAATTTTGAAATCTGGATGTTGAAGGAATGGAACATACTTTGATTTTTCTTTGAAAGCAAAACAATAAACCCTCTTATTCATATTCAGAGCTGTTCCACTAAAACAATCTCTTGAAATATGTATATTAAAATAAAATCTGGTAAAGTGGATACACTATGGTTCAAAATCAAGAGAGAACTCCGTCAGGGCTGCATCCTGTTTTCATACCTTTTCAATCTATATGCAGAACAGGTCATTCAGAAGGCTGGACTTTATGAGCAAAAATGGAGCATCAGGACTGGAGGACTCTTCAACAGCCTGCATTATACAGATGATACATCCTTGCGTACCGAAACTGCAGAGGACCTGAGATGTTTGCTGCAGAAGTTCAAGGACTGGAGTCTCCAATAAGACTGAAGCTAAAAATCAAGAAAACAAAGATTCTCACCACTGGGCCATTTGGCAGAACCGTGATAAATATAGAAGAGATAGAGTTTGTTAAGAATTTTAGCTTCTTTGGTTCCACACTCAACACTCTTGATACCAGCAGTCAAGAAACCAAAAGACAAATTGCACTAGTATAATCTACTGTCAGGGTCCTCTCCAGAATGCTGACGAGCAATGATGTCAGTCTAGAGACTAAGGTGCACCTGATCCAGGCCGTGTTCTTCACAATTACTTGCTATGTGTCACAGAGCTGGACAATGACTAAAGATGACAGAAGAATCAATGCCTTTGAGTTGTGGTGCTGCAGAAGAGTATTGGACATGCCATGTCTGCCAAGATAACAATCAGGTCCATCCTAGAGAGGATGAAACCTAGCTGCTCCTTGGATGCAAGAATTTTTAAGCTCTGTCTCACATACTTTGGACATGTTGCCAGAGAGACCAGTCCTTGGAGAAGAGCATCATGCTTTGGATGGTAGAGAGGGACAGCGCAGGTGAGGAAGACCGTGGATGAGATGGGCTGACACTAACTGGGATGATGGAGTACAGCTGTCAGAGACAGACAGACTGGCTTAAGCTAAGTCAGGGTTCAGAACTTCTGTGCATAGGGCTACTGTGAGGTGCTGGCTACTGGATGGCGTGCAACCCCAACCACAACATGGTAAAGTGACAACCTAATGCCAGTTGGGGATTTGTTTTGATTGAACTTTCACTTATATGGAATCTCTTTCACCTGTGAAGTTGCTTCTGTGTCTCTGCATTGGTATAGAGTACTTCTCTCTAAATTTGTATTTGCAAAATAGTGAGTCATTGTTGTGGGGAATTATTTTGATAGCCTCTTTTCTATATTCTTACTTCAAATCATTATGGTTTATTGAAATTCATGTTCACAAAGAAACTCTTTGATTTAGTTCTTCTATGATTAAGGCATGTTGAGCAAGGGGCTGGAGAATTTGGTGTGATGTAATATTTTGACATTTTTAAACTCTGTGTGGACAGCTCGAATTTAGAGTAGGTCTGACTAGTATTTAATTATCTACGTTTAATGGTTAGGCAGTCCTGTTTATCTGCTTTCTTTAGAATTCAAAGCTCCAAATTTCAGGAATTTGCTAGTCGCAAAAAGATGTCTTATTATAGAGCTTGTTCATGTTTGAGTTAAAGAAAGAAAAATTAAAAATATTGTGGTAATAGTAGCTGCTGTTATGTGATGAAGATGGAATGCAGTCTCATGTTAATTTCTTGATTGGATTAGTTATTTATCTAGATTCTCAATCTAGTCATGTGTACTTTAGCAGGTTTTTAACTTTAAACTTAGTTGGCAGATAATCTCTTTATTTTGAAACCCATTTTTTAACCTAAGGAACCCTCAGGCCTCTTAGAACACTGCATAACATGTAGTCCTGCTAACTTAGAAGTCAGTCGTTTGAACCCACTATCTGCTCTAAGAAAGACAGTCTCCTCCTATAAAGGTTTACACCCTCAGAAACATGATGGCAGGTCCCATGAATCAAAATTGACCTTCCATGATGGAATCAGAATTGGCTCCATGATAGTGTTCTATTATTTGTTATTTGGTTTATTTCCTTCTTAAAAAGATAGTGTGAAATATTTAAGTGATATCAACAGTATACTAACCCTTTCACCAGTTACTTTTCAGGTTAAATATAAGCTTTTCTTTATTCACCAGGTTGTAAGATGAAGTAATATGAGAAGCTGTGTAATTTTGACAGTACTCTCAGAAGCAGTGGTTAAAGATAGTCATTTCATTAGCCAACTGCCTTGAAATCTTACTTTAAAACTCAAAAGCCACTTTAATCCCCACCTACGTAGATGTCGTGATCTAAGTGGGGAAACCTTCCTGGACTGTTAACTGAAAGGTCTGTAGTTCATATCCACTCTGCGGGAGAAAGATCAGTAGCTTCTGAGTCCAATGGAAGGTTGTCATGAGTCCAAATCATGGAAGGCAGAGGCTGATAAAGACTCAGGATGAGTTGGCAAGTGGCCCTCACACTGCTCCAGCTTCTGTTTTGTAATGACAATCTTGTTTACTTTTGGATGGTGACTTGCTTTGGTGACACAATCCATAGCAATTATCTAAAGGCCTTATGTCTTCCAGTGTTCAAGTCTACCAGCTGCTCCATGCGAGAGTGAGGGGCAGTTTTCTGTTGTGATTTATATCTTCTTAAACCACTGGGGGTGGAGGAGGTCAGTATGGTCAGAACAGACAGGAGGGCAGGGAGAAGTTTCCCATAGGAGAGTTTCCATTAAAGAGATAGCTTTTTGGCTTAGGGCAAACATCTCTACTTAAAAGCTATCCCTTTGGAAAGTTAGTTCTTATTAAAGGTAAAATAATTGGGAAGAGAAGTAAACCATAATGTCTATAATGGCCCCTCCTCCTGGTATTAGGTTTCAGGAAATGAAGAGTTTCTGTAAGCAGAAAGGGACAGAGTGGGAGAAGGTGCCTGTAATTGAAGCGGAGGCTCTAAGTCACTCAAACTCTGAGGCGGTTATTTGTGAAACTCCAGTGTTCTCAGGGTATTGGAGTTCAAAATGAGCAGTGCCTTTGCAGCATGGTGCACCAGCAGGTCTGGGGGACCGATTAGCACAGTGCTGCTTGGGTCCCGTGTACTGTAATCTGCTTCAGTGGTTACAGTAACACATCGAGAAGTGAAAACTTGGATTCATAAAAGATCCCCGTGTGACTCTTTGCTAGCTTTTCATTTAAAATACGTTTGAACATTTACCACCTACTTTTAAACTAATTCGCAGAGACAGTTGCTGGATTAGACGCAGTCTGTTGGTTTGCGGTTTAAGCAGAGGAGGGTTTTCTTGCTTCATGGAGTATGTTTTGCAAATTCACTTTCCAATCTCCTTTTCTTGTTGCATTAATGAGTCTTGGGATCCATCCATTATCATTTTTATGCTGAATGAGATGCAGAGGATGGTTCCATCAATGAGCAAGGAAAAGAGAAATGAAAATATGTAATTGTGTGTAAAGATATTTTAGAGGTTCCAAAGTCAGTGGGATGAAGTCCAGTCCTTTCTTCTGCTTGCTTCAGTGAGTAAGGTGTTCAAGAAGGGCTAATAAATATATTTCTTAACAAATGAATGATCTGCTTTGTTGTTGTTGTTTTGTTATGTGTCTTTGAGTTGCCTGTGACTGATAGCAACCCTATGTACAAAAGCTCCGAAGCCTGCCGTGTCCTGCGCCTGTCTCTCTGACTCCGACACATGAAATCTCATTACCCTAGTTACTGTATCAGTCATCAGAAGTCTCAAAGACACCCAATCTTCTTCTTTCATCCTTAATCACTGTTGTACTATTATTAAGTTAATCTAAATTTTTTCATCTAATACCAAGTCATTTTCTTTCTTATTCCACATGAAGATTTGTATTTATTCATTTATTTAGGTGTCACATGGTGCTATTTTATTTTTTTTTCGGTACGAGCATTTTTAATGGAAAAGTGCCACCACTGTTAATCTATAATCACAACTGATACATTAAAGAACTTCAAACTGAGAAAAAAATATTTTTAGACTAGTATGAAAGAGAAAGCAAAATATATACTGTACCTCGATAGAGGCATTGCAAGAGTGAACAGCAATTTAAATTTACTAATGCCTATTTGGGATTCACAACTAAAAATGACAACAAAACCATTGTCATGTAGAGAGACATTGGGGTAAACTTAGGTGAGTTCTGTTGAGTAACAAAGTGAAACCTTGACTGGAAATTGTGTAACTGGCTATCTAGGCAACGCCAAGAAGTGCTGCAGACTGAATCCTCACCCGGGTCTTATTTCCTACAAGAACTTGTTTCCGGGGTGGTAGTTATGATTTCTTTATGGTATATTCCCAGTCGAGGAATTGCTGGGTCAAATGGTATTTCTACTTGCAACTTTTTGTGAAATCACCATACAGCTTTCCATAGTGGTTGCACCATTTTACACTCCCAGCAATAGTGAATAAGGGTTCCGGTTTCTCCACATTTGTTGTTTGCTGCTCTGTTAAATTTTGCTATTCTCATTGGGGTGAAATGATATCTCATAGTTGTTTTGATTTGCATCTTTCTTAGAGCTAGGGATTTTGAACGTTTCTTTATGTATTTGTTGGACATCTGAATGTCTTCTTTGGTGATGTGTCTGTTTATATCCTGTGCCTATTTTTCAGTTGGGTTATTTACCTTTAACTTACTGTGGTGCTCAAGTATTTTATAAATTCTAGATTTAAGTCCATTCTCTGACATGTCATTACCAAATATTTATTTTCCCAATCTGTGGCTTCCTTTTTCACTCTGTTGGAGAAGTTTCTAGATGTGTATAGGGATTTGCTACCCAGGAAGATAGATGCACACCCATGTTTATTACGGCTTTGTTCACAATAGCAGAGTTGGAAACAACCTAAATGTCTGTCAACAAATGAATGGATAGAGTAGCTTTGGTATATTCACACAATGTAATACTATGGTGCATTAAAACACAAGGAGCTGAGGCAATATTATTCAAAATGGGTGGCCCTGGAGGACATTATGCTGAATGAAATATCTCAGTCACAAAAGGACAAATACTGCATAGTGCCACTGTTGTAGAAAGAGACTAACATCAGGGTTGGGGTGAGACTGAGAAAAATTTGGTAAACTATGTATACTGCTTTGAAACAGATGACGGAGCGAACAGTTTAAAGGCTACATATGATTGGGTATTACGGTTATGACAAGAGTGCAGAGTGAAGGTTGCATAGTGGAGTGTACTCGGGGCAGGGGGAGGAGGGTGGAGTTGTATAGCAATGAAATAATTTTTCTTTCACTTTTCAAGAGAAGAGCAAACTGGAGGGAGGGGTGGGCCGGGAGAAAAATGCAGCAATGAATGAATGGAAATCCAAAATCTATGTAAACATTCATTAAATTTATAAAAATAATTTAAAGAATTTTAAAAAACTTGTTTCCTTCAGTGAACTTACTGAAGCTACAGCCTTTTACCCTGTGATACCTAGAGGCTAAAGTGAGGGAGAAATGGAAAGCCACATCTCAAAGTAATAGTTGTCCTAGGAAATAGAATATAACTCCTCTTAAAATCTGTTAAAATTCATAGAAGCATATTATAAAATCACTTTTTGATAGAAGTTTCTTCAGGTGTTAGCATAACAAACATGGTTGTGCCTGTTCATTTGTGCACTGTTATTGACCTAAGCAAAATTGAGGCATGTGATTCAGACAATCATGTGTTATGTCTGTATATGCATAATGATACATTTCTTCCACTGAAATACTCTTAACATCTCAAAGAGTGTTCTTCTCTGTGTGTATGCAGTAATGCTCTCACACACGTACCCCCATATACACGAGTTCTTCTTACAAAACAGCTTCCATTATTTGATATTTCACAGTTGCTTCAAGAATAAAAATATCTGCTTACTGTTTTGCTCAAAATACTTATGTAAGTGATAATAAACAGTGACTATGAGGTGAGAGTATCCTTGGCTGAGGTTACAAGTTGACTGGGCCATGACACTTAGTAATTTGGCAGTTAGGGAATGACATAATTTGATTGTTGTGTAATGATGACTTTTGGCAGTTGTATGGTGCTGTAATTTGACAGTTATTTAATGATGTCTTTATCTTCCATTTGGTGAAGAAATAGGAACATTCTCCATTTTCACATAATGCCTATTTTGGCATCAGGTCCTGGTCTTTGATTCTTAGCCATTTCAGTCAATGAGGAATGGATATGTATATGTACATGTGTACATCCTCCCCCCCGCCCCACTACACCTCACTGCTGTTGGGTTGGTTCTATTATCACATCACTGAGGCTGTAAATTATAACAAGAGGACACTGCCTGTGTTTCCCCATAGAATAATTAGGGGATTCACACTGCCAGAGACATACAACTTTTGAGTTAGCAGCACAGTGTACATGGGTGTGTGCATAAGCACACACAGACACATAGAAGTACGTACACACACACAGAGAGAGACAGACACACAAGCTCTGGTGACCTTGTGGTAAGAAACTGAGCTGCCAACCCAAAAGCAGGCACCCTCACCTCGGTGGGAGAAAGATGGGCACTCTCCTCCTGTGTAATTTACAGCCTCAGAAATTGGCTGGAGGCTCAGCTCTGAGCTAGTTCAGTCTTGACAGTAAAAAGTTTGGAGTTTTGAGATTTTTTAATTTATTTAATAGACTGAAGAATTAAGGGCAAATAGTTTCTTTACATAATTTTGAATGATACTGTTAATTTACTGTTGTTGTTATTGTTTACCGATGGGTTGGAAGCAAACTATAACTGACCCTCCAGTGGGTTTTCAGAGGCAATAATTGCACAGGAGAAGACTGCCTGCCCACCCTTCCCCTGTGGAGCTTCTGGTTTGAAACCACGTGCCTTTGGGATTGCAACACAGATTCTTAGCCCTAGAACAGCAGAGCTCCCTTATTTCACTCTCCATACATATTTACTTACATTTTTATTTCTTAGAAATTTTACTGTTCTTACAAATTTTTACATATTTATTTACTGTCCATACATAAAATATTCAGTGAGAGTTAATTTCTATTTCAATGCCTTAAGTTAACAATATAAAGCTATTTTTTGTGGACATAATTATCTTATGTCGTTATGATATTATAAAGCAGAATGGTGATGCCAAGTGGTAAATCCGCATGGTCATTCTGAGCAGGGTCTCTGTTACAGCCCATGGGAGAGTTGCTATGGTGCACAGTCTCCTAGTCTGTAGAGCACACGGCGTGATTCTCCTTCCAGGAATAGAGAGTGCATGTGTTTGGGACAGTTCCACTTGGCCCAATCCCATTTTCCAGGCCAGTGAGCATAATGGCAGGGTAGAAATGAGATGTGTCTATGTGCCTTAGGTAATTACTGAGTATATGTTAATGAAGAGCTTTTCCTTGGCCTTCCACCAGCACAGTTAAATATGACCAACTACAGGTTTTCCTTGGTAAGAGGAACGCCAACAGCACAGCTATAGAAGCCTGTATAAACAAATTGCATTTGGATTTAATTTTCAACTAACAGGATTTACCGGAATGCAAATATTCTCAAAAGGATTCCTCTGCAGTGGAAGAGACATTGGAACTGGGTGCTTTACTGTGGCAATACCAGCCTTATTGTTGATGTGACAAATTCATCTCAAGATAAATGCACCTGATATATATCTGAGAGAATAAGCCAGGTACTGAGAACAAAGAAATATTTCCACAGAACAGAACTAATATCCTCTAGGATATTAGTGCTTAGTGGAAGAGACAAGGCACACATACATATGAATCAGTGAAGTGGTCTGTTAATTACGTTGCATATAATTACTTATTGTTAAGGTACCTGTTAAAAATCTTTACATTCAATATAAGAATAGAGAATGTAATGGGAAAGAGTTAGACAAATAAAAGATGAGAGATGCTTCTAATAATAAAATATTATTTTTGTGGTTCTCTTTTCCTCAGGGAGGGTAGAAATTTTACCCTTTTCTATTATGAAGGGAAATGCTATAGAGAGGAAATAAAAAAGAGAACAGAGCAGGGTAACACCGAATGGTTCAAAATTGGGAAGGGTGTATGCCAGGGATGTGTCCTATCTCCATACCTTTTCAACCTGTGTGCAGAGCAGATTATCTGAGAGGCTGGGCTCTATGAGGAGAAGTGTGGCATCAGGATAGGTGGAAGATCTATTAGCAATCTGCGTTACACATATGACGCTACCGTGCTTATCGAAACTGAGGAGGACCTCATGTACTTGCTGCAGAGGGTCAAGGACTGCAGCCTTCAGTATGGACTGAGGCTCAATGTCAAGAAGACAAAGATTCTCACCACTGGACCAACCAGTAGCATCAAGATAGATGGCGAAGAGATTGAGATTGTTCACAGCTTCAGTTTGCTTGGCTCCACGGTCAACACTCTTGGCACCAGCAGCCAGGAAATAAAAAAAACATATTGCGATGGGAAATTCTGCTGTTAGTGACCTCTCTAAAGTACTCAAGAGCAACGGTGTCTCTCTGGAGACTAAGGTGCTCCTGATGTAGGCCATGGTCTTTGCAATCACTTGTTATGCATCAGAGAGTTGGACAATGACTAGGGAGGATAGAAGGAGAATTGATGCCTTTGAGCTGTGGTGCTGGAGAAGGGTATTGAATGTACCCTGGACTGCCAAAAAAACAAACAGATTCATCCTGGAGAGGGTTAAACCAGGCTACTCCTTGGAGGCAAGGATTCTGGAGCTTCATCTGACATCCTTTGTGGACATGTTGTAAGGAGAGACAGGTCCTTGAAGAGGAACATCATGCTTGGGAGGGTGGAAGGACAGCACAGGAGGGGAAGACCCTCTGTGAGGTGGTTTGATTCAGTGACTGGGGTAATTGGGATGTGTGTGTCAGAGATGATGCGATTGGCATAGGCGAGAGCAGAGTTTAGGGCTATTGTGCATAGAGTCTCTATGAGTTGCAAATGACTCAACGGCACATAACAACAACAACAACATTATCTTAACTTTTTTCAAATATAACAATTTTTTTTTTATTTTAACCTTATAGCCATCTACTTCTGAACAGAAATAGCTTTAGTTAGGACAAAATATAGCGAATTATCACCCCTTGTTGTTTGATACCCTCAAGTCAAGTCCTACTTGAGAAAACCCTACAAACAACAGGAAGAACCATTGCCAGGTCCACTGCCATCTTCATAGTCATATCATTGGGAGCTCAGATTTGCAGCACTGTTCCACACCATCATATTGAGGGCCACTTGTCACTGACCCTTTACTTTCTCCAACACTGTGGATTTCTCAAAGGGCAAGCTCCTCCTGATCCCATGGCCAAGCAACATGAGACAAAGCCTTCTCATTTATCCTTTTATATCTCTGGTGGCCTTGTGGGTACAGATTCATGCTACTGATCCAAAGATGGACAGCTCAAACCCACCAAATGTCCTGTGGAATAAAGCTGGTCAGTATCCTTTGACATTCACACCCACTGAAAATCCTCTGGAGTGTCCACTATCAGTTGGTTCTGCCTCTGTGTCAATCACTTGCATTGCATTGATCCCTTTATATAATCAAATGCATCTGTTGACATAGTCAAAAGAGCAATGAAGGGGTAAATGAAGAGTCCTGGGTATTTTGGTGATAAATAAACTTGAAGTTTTACATGGAGAAAGAATCTTTTAAAATATTCAGGCAGAAATACTAAGATGAAGAGGTGGAAGTGACCATTAAGAGTTGGTGCTTCGTCCAAGGCCAAGTACCAGGCATCCTCACTCTAAATTCTTTCCAACTGACCATGTTTTTATTTTCATAGCCTGTTCTATGACACTGATGTACCAAATGCGATAATGGTTACCCATGGTGGACAGTGTTTGGTGGAGCTCTCTGACTAAAACAAGCTTTGAAGCAAGAGTAGCATCTACTTCTGAAATAGCTTGCCTCTAGAAACCCTATGAACCTGGAGGAGGACAAAAGTTATACAGGTGTCCAGGTTTTTTGTTCATAGGATCGCTATGAGTCGTCTATGACTCGATGGCATTTAACAACAGCAACAACAATTTGGGCTTTATGCATCATAATATCTAGGCTTGTTTTTCTCAATTTTTACTTCTCTAAAATGACAGTCTTCTACTTCATCATTCTTTCCAAAACCAGTTAAACCTATTAATATTTATAACGAACAATCTAACTTTATAGCCACCATCACCATTGCATGTTGAATTGGGCTTTACATTATTAAAGTGTTCCTGTGAACCAATGATAGAGAGCAAAATTTTGTCTTCAATGAATTTGTGGAGAACTTTGTTTCAAATTTAAGTCACATTTTCTCTTGTATTTCTTCATATAAAAGTTTACTATTTTTTTAAAAGGACAAAGTAAAGCATATTTTTTAAATTTTCTTTAACCCTCTGCTCTTTTCATTGCTTTAAAGCTTCAAATATATTTTCTGTCCTTAAATTTTACACACACACACACACACACACACACACACACACACACACACACACATCAAAGTATATCCATAGGCCATTGGCATAGACTTCCATGTAAAGAAAATTTATTAAAAAAACATTTATTTTCTGTTATGTTGGATTCTATATGGGGCTTTTAAACCCATGTATATGCACAAGCAATGGATTTAACATTCTACTCTATTTTTTTATTGCTTTAAATCAAAGCATTAAAAAAATAAGCATACAAATTAATTTTGTGAAATTTTGCTAAGATGTCTTTGGAATATAAATTCTGTTATGTCTGTTTTTACTTTTTTTTAATTTCTAACAATTAGAACTCAACAAATATTAAATTTTATTCAATGAAAATATTTTTAAAGGAATTTATTTTACTTCCATTATACATTTTGTATTTTACTTTTTATAGCAGCATACCTGTATTTGTGGTTTTATTGTTTTCTTCAGCCAATATTTTCATATGCTTTCCTAACTGATTTGTCAGAAATAAGAACCATAGTCATTTAAGCACATGTGTCTTTCTTAATTTCTTTTTAATAACCCTTGTTAAAATGAAAATGATAAATATAATTATGTATGTGTTTAATCCCAGGATAATAAATATAAAAATTTACATACATACAGAATAATTGAAATAATTTTACTATTAATACCATATACTTACCTTTTAGATATAAACATTTGGGTTTTGTGATACATCCATAGATTTAAACCTTGTTTGGATTAATTTCACAGGAAGTTGATGATACTAGTAGTGATCTGTTGTGTTTCTTGTTATTCTTTTTATTTTCCTCTCATGACATCATCTTTGAATTGTAAGAACATATATAATAAATTGATTATATAATACAAATCTCATTCGCCAGTGTTCACCAACATTTTATGTGGTAATTTATGAGTTTCAGTGCTGGGAAGATCTTTTGAGCACTAACTAAATAGCTGCTTTGTGTATTATTTAAATCATCTTTCTTGTGAATGGGAAAATATGTGGACCTCTTCCTATCCATTGGTTAGACAACTGTCCTCCAAATATCCTGGCATAGACTGGTGAGTGAATCCAAGGCTGCTTCTGTTAATTGAAATAAGTAAATTGGTATCCCATCAATTCCTGGAGCATTGTTTTTTGTCAATGCCTTCCATGAAGCTTCCACTTCCTCCTTCATTACTACTGGCTTTTGTCCATATGTTATTTCCTGAAATTTTTTAGTGTCAGTCAATTCTTTCTGGTAGAGTAACTCTATATGCCCCTTCAATGTTTTTTTGTTTGTTTGTTTCTTGAATCAAGATTGTACCAATTCCTGCTCTCTATAAATTCCATGTTAATACTTTGCTTTGTCCTCCTGGGCTTCTCTTTGACATCTTCTGTTCAGCCCTTTTATTCATCAAGTTTTCCTCTGCTTGCTGAAAGTGAAGAGGACTTGAAACACATGTTGCAGAAGATCAAGGAATATAACCTTCAGTATGAATTGCATCTCAAAGTCAAGAAAACAAAGATTCTTACCACTGGACTAATAGGGCAACATCATGATGGATAGAGAAGAGATTGAAACTGTCAACAACTTCATCTTATGTTGGTCCGTTAACACCCTAGTACAAGAAGTCAGGAAGTAAGGAGAGTCACTGCACTGGGAAATATGTGTCTGACTCAGACCATACCCTTTTTAATCACTTGCTGTGCATCTGAGAGTTGGACAGTGAATAAGGATGACAGAAGTTGAATTGATATCTTTGAGATGTGGTGTTGAAGAAGAGGGCTGAGTAGCCCACGGACTGACAAAAGAACAAACAAGTATGTTTTGGAGAGAGTGCATCCATAATGCTCTTTGGAGACAAGAATGATGACGCTTTGCCTCACATATTTTGGGCATGTTGTTAGGAGGAGCTATTCCTTGGAGAAGGACGTGATGTTGGGAAGGGTGTAGGGTCGGCAAAGGAGAGGAAGATCCTTGACAGGTGGACTGATGTTATGACTGCTGCAGTGGGCTCTAGTGTGTCAGATAGTGTGAGGATGGCATAGGATAGAAAAGGGTTCAGATATTTTGTTTATAGGGTCAGTATGAGTCATACTCAACTCCATGGCACCTAACAACAAAAGGTATTTACCAATTTCAGGAAAAGAATTACTTAATACTTAAACTAGATAGGATGAATACTTTATTCAAATCCAGGTACTTCTAAGAACCAAATGAAGAGTTTAAAATTTAAATAAAACAACTGGCATGAACTCATTGTTATTTTTTGTAAGATTACTTTTTGACAGGTACCTCTTCTTTCCAACAGTTTGTTGTTTCAGGCTACATTAATATACTTCTATTTTATATATTTTATTTAAATACTGAAATTCCACAGTAAAAACTTATTCAATACATTAACAAACTATGGACTATAGATATTCAGTTATAAAATAATTTCAAATATAACATAAAAAATTATAATTTAAACTCAAATGATAAATTTTTATTTCTTTTTTCTCCTATGTGGGCTAAAAGTAAGGAGCCCTAGTGGTTCAAAGATTGAGTGCTTGATGGTGTGCTAACAGAAAGGTCAGTCAAATTCGCCAGATATTTATGAAAGAAGAGACATTGTGGTCTGCTTCTATAATAATTTCAACTTAGAAAACCCGATGGGAAAGTTCCGTTCTGTCATGCAAGGTCATTGGATGTAGGGATTGACTCAGGGGAACACAACAGCAAGATTTAAGCAAATTACTCTTTGATAATTTATTTCTATTGACACAATAGTGATTCCTTCCCCCCCCCCCAATATATGTATGGATCTTGGCAAAGAGCAGAGAATACAAGAATATCTTTCTGTGTTTCATTGGCAATGCAAAGGCATTTGACTGTGTGGATCACAACAAATTGTGACTAACCTTGAGAAGAATGGGAATCTCAGAACACCTGATTATGCTCAAGCAAAACCTGTGTTTGGACCATGAAGCAGTTGTTGGAACAGAGCAAGGAAGGACTACATGGTTCAATATCCAGAAAGGAGTACCTCAGGGATGCATCTTGTCCTGGAGAGGGTAAAACCAAATTGATCCTTGGAGGCAGGGATTTTGAAGCTCCATATCACATACTTTGGGAATGTTTCCAGGAGGGACCAGTCCTTGACAAAGGACATCATGTTTGGCATTGTGGAGAGACATCACATGTGGAGGAAGACCTTGGATGAAATGGATTGACACAGTAATTGGGAAAATGGTGTTAGGTGTTTCTGAGACAGTGAGAATGGCTCAGAATAGGGTGAGATGAGATGCAGGATATGAAATGAGTCTCAGACTATTTGATGGCATATAACAACAACAACAACAAAAACATTATATATTTTTGTTCATATAAAAAAAGTTTAAACTCTTAAATAGGTATTTATAGGTTGAAAGTGTCTTCCTTGGCATTTCCTAATGTTAATAGAAATATATATTCAATGAGATTTTGACAAGAATATTGCAAAAAATGCTATTTTCTAAAACTATCAGAAATTATTTAATATTTGTGGCATTTAATCCTCTTATACTGAGGAAAAAAAATCTAATTCTCATTAGTAATGGTAGAAAAATCCCAACTCTGTATTTTGTTTATAATTATCACATTAACTCCCTATTAAAATCCTTGTACAAAAAAAACTTTGAATTGCATTGAATTAGAACTAATGTATAGTTGATCCCTCCCCATGGACATTCTTAGACTTATAAATCATATTGGAGGTGATTGCCAATATTTCTTCCAGGGAACATTTGGTGGATTTGAACTATCTACCTTTGAATTCACAGTGTATCACATTACTACTACCCTATAGGAGCTCCTTTTTGTACAAAAGAAGAAATTTGTGTGCTGTTGATTTAAAATAATATTTCCTTCAAGTGATAAATGCTATATTTGTGATATATTTTAATAACAGGATAAATGAAGGAATTATGGACTAGTAAAATTATATTCTTAGCAATAAATGCTTGAGTCAGTGAAGGGTTTGGATCTATATTTATTGACTGTCAATCCCAGTCCATTAATGAGCGGACAATGCTTTCTTCACATTTCTTCCACTAAATACATTTAATGAGACTGTGTTTACAGTGGGAACTTAATCTTCTTAGATTTATCACAGTTGTGTATATATAAAATAAAGTGCTAAGTCATTTCTTTGTTTGCTTCATTAGGAGAATTGAATTTTATTTTCAACACATTACAAGACATTTAAAGTGAAATCTTAACAATTCCTTGATTGTTTATGCAACTTTGAACAAGGTCATTAAGTCTTCTGGGTCTTAGTGCTTATAATAGTATATTAAAACTCATTGCCTTCAAGTTGAAATTGACACATAGTTGGTACGCCATTGGATTTCTGACATACTTTGGGCAAGTTGCAAGGAGGGACTGACCAGTCCTTGGAGAGGGACATCATGCTTGGAAGGGTGGAGGGACAATAAAAGAGAGGAAGATCCTGGATGAGATGGGTTAACTCAGTGACTGGGGTAGTGGGGGTAGAAGGTCGGAGACAATGAAATTGACTCAAGATAGAGCAGGTTTATAGCTCTTGTACATATGGTAGCTATGAATCAGAGTCAGCGTGATGGCACATAACAATAACAACAACAAAGGTAAGAGATTGCCTGTCATCCTGCAGAGGTCCTCATGCATTTGAACTGACAGAGGAACCACCTTTGAGCTAGCAGTGCAACTCTTTACAGACTAATGTTGTATTTTGGGTTGGGTAAATGCAATTATTGGATGAAAGCACCTTTAGAAGAATATTGAAATATTGTTGTGGTGCTCAAGTATTTTATAAATTCTGGATGTAAATCCCTTATCTGATATGTCATTACCAAATACTTTTTCCCAGTCTGTGGCTTCCCTTTTTACCCTGTTGGAGAAAAAAAGAAAAGAGTGAAATATAGGATGTTGAAGAAACTGAAGCTGAGAGCTGCAGATGGGTTTCCAAAATGATAGGAAATAAGTACTCAATATAGAATAATAGAATACTGAGGTTGCTGAAAAATTAAGATTTGCTTGATACACTTAACAAGAATTAGGAAAGTTAGGCTTATACCTCCTGAAATGTTTAATCTCAACTAGAAAATATGAGCATTTGTATTCAGAATTGTTATATTTTAGTTCAGAATTAGGAAACATGATAGTCTAAATGATTATGAAATTATTACCTAAAATCGATGTAAGTAAAAAGTTAACAAAAATGGAACTAGATCTTCAGATAACAGGACAAATTTTTCCCAGTATCTTAGAGAACTTTTCCTAAAGATTACCTTTACATAGTACTCAAATGTAATACATTGTCATATTTGATAGACTGTGAGAAGTGAGGGAGATTTTTATCTAGCACATTTTGCTGACTTGAGTAGGTCACTCATTTAACTCAGTTATGGAGAATGTAAGTTTTTGAATCATTTATATGTGTCTTGGAGTCCTGACTCTGCCATCCACTAGTTCATAGAAAGAAGACCACTCATTGGCTTTCTTTTAATCTAGTTTTTCTCCAACTGTACAAAGAACATAATAGTTACTACAGGGAACTGTGGAATAAATGAAATGATTAATTTAGGGAAATGCCTGAAATGTTTTTTTAATTGTTATGTGCTGTTGAGTCAGTTTTGACTCAAAATGATGCTGGGTACAGCCATATGACACTGCCTGGTGTGTGTCATCCTCACAAACTTTTCTGCGTTTGTGTCCATTGTTGCAGCCACTGAGTTTAATCCAGCTTCTAGAGTTTCTTACTCTTTCCTGTTGAACTTCTATTTCACCAAGCATGATGCACTTTCCAGAGACTGGTCCCTCCTGATAACAAAGTCCAGTGTGTGTGAGCTAAGTCCTGCTATCTTTCTAGGGAGCATTCTAGCTCTACTGTTTTTAAGCCAGATTTATTTCCTCCTGGTATCACATGGTGTGTTTGATATTCTTTGTGAAAATGGTAATTTTCTTTGGACTTTCTTAGCCATTGTCCGTTTTCTGCTTGCATATTAGACTATTGGAAATACTGTGGCTTAGGTCAGGCACATCTTATTCCTCAAAATGTCTTTAGTACTTGACTCATTTGCAACAGATTGTCTGAATAGAATATATCATAAACTCATATTTGTGTTTATGACTGTATATACAGAGTGACTAATTGATTGAAGGTCCTAATTGACATTATTTGCACTGTTCGTGACCTGAAACATAGTGATTTTTACTCAGTTAACAACATAGAAGACCTAGAAGTGTAAATCCATAAAAACTATAGTATAAAATTATGTGGATTTGGAATTAAATCAATGTCAGCCAGTTAAATGAAGTGCAGACTTGAAACCTTGAAATGATCTAAGGTGGTGTGGGTTACACCTTCTCAACATTTGTTTCCCATCTCATTTTCTTAAATTTCGCATCTACACAAATAATAAACACACCCAACTCTTCACTCTTTTGTGCATTAATGATTTCAGTCTTGCATAAATTAATTCTGAGGTGCAAGTCAAGAGTAAAGTTGCCTCGGTGATTAAGGTTATGTGTCAGCTTGCTTTGGCAGTGATGTAATTCTGTACTTGGTCAGTTTTGTAGTGATGTAAAATTTTGATCAGTTGTGGTAATCACCCATTTTTTGCTTAACACTGGTTTCACTTAATATCCTGGACTTTGGAAACTAGTTATTCACTAAGGAATAAGAGGAGGTATTACATTCTTAATTCTTCAAAAGTACTTACTTGGATACCCTAATTAAGATAACAAGCTTTCCTAGAGAGAGAAATTTTTCTATAAATTATATATAAAAAGACTTCCTGTGTAATGAATTGCATTTTAAACTGTGGGAGTGGTATATTACAACTACAGCCCTGGCCTGCAAACTCTTGTGAAACTGATCCTGAACTGAGATGCCTCTTACACATTTTAATACACAAACACTGAGTCCAAATTTTCAGCGTCTTTCAAGGAGGTCTCACAGCTGCATGAAAGAAGGTTAGGGAGCTTTTGTATCAATACCATAAGATCTTTTCCCAAAGTCATACTTTTAATGTGCATAAAGAAATTTCAAATTTGGGGGGAACCTTGTCAAGAGCTCTTCTGAGGCAAAGGTGGCTGACTCTGTACTGCAACCCTGAGGGGATTTGTTCCCATGATGTGATTCCACCGTAAAGCAGATTGAGCCAGGCTAACCTGGCAGGTGAGAACAGCTACTGAAAAAGTAGGAAGCAGTCATTCCAGAATGTGCACTCCCCGTGAATGGATTACATTTTAAATAATGGTGTGTGTTTTGATGGTTTATTCCCTCTGTGGTGTGGCCAGTGTGTCTGATCCAACTTAGATGTCTACATTTTAACTTCTCTCAATTCTTTTAGTTTTGTTTCTTACTGGATGGTTTGGTGTGAAATTGGGCTTTGTTCTGAAGGTAGTAATTTGCTAAATAAAATAAGGGTCAAATCCTTTTAAATTGAACTTTTATCAATTGTTTCATTAAATTCAGAGCTTGTAACAAAATGTTACACAAGGAGTCATTGAAATTGTTTATATGTATTTATAAACTCTTCTCAGAATGTCAGTATCTATCATCAACTAAGATTCTGCTTAATAATGAAATTTCTTTTAAAAAATCCAAATACTTAATCATGGAATAATATTTATTGTCTCCTACATGAGTCTCGTTTCTGAGAGTGTGTTCTGCTAACTGGCAGCGTGGACCCAACGTGAGGCTTTGCTGTCCTTGATGTGAGGCTTCTAGTTCATTATTTCTCTCCTTCCCTACACCCAGATGCCAAACATTCTCAGGTTCTGTCTTCACAGTATATTTAGAATCCTGTCATTTCTCAGCTCTTTCATTGTTTCTGTACATGTGAAAGCCTATTATTCCCTCTTACACATTTACTCTACATTTTATTCTTTAAAATACTGAAAATGTCAATACGGTCATGACAAGCCTCTGTTCAAGTTCCTCTGACTAAAGGTCTGATTAAAAGTCTACAGTTGACCCACAGGGAATCCACATTTTCTTTGTCAAATATAACACCCATATACCTAATATGTATATACTACTAACAAGTGGAATAGCACACTTAGGAAGAACAGTTCAAAGTAGGGAGAAGTTTGTGTTTTAGAAAAAACAAAACAACTTACAGCTTGTGCTATTTGGGTAAAAATTGGTGTTAGATCTGAATGACTATAATCTTTTAAACTCACGTCCTGCCATATCTCTATGTCCTTACATTTTCTGTAGTGACACTGAGTTTTGTGTTTTCTTTTTTTAAATATAGCTAGAACAAAGCACCCTTTACTTGGTCTTTGTATTTCCTCTTCTTTTTGAGTTGGTTTCTTCCAGATGGTGAACTGGCTCTTTCTAACACTCTCTTAATTTAGTTTCTGAAAAATCCTCTGAGTTAGACTTACCTTGACTATTTAGTAAAAAGTTATACCTTCCTTAATGGTATCTATTTTCAGTATTTGTTTTCCTTATACCTTTCTACTGTCAAACATATTTTACTTACATTTTAACAATATGTGATGAGTTTGAGGATAGGGATTATTTATTCCTTGTGGTTTTGGCAATGTCTAGAATACAGCCTGGCACATTATATGATTAATATGTGTCAAATGACTGAATGATTTCAGCTTTCTTAGCGGTGAGGAGCTAGTTGCCAACCCAACGTTACGGCTTGAATCAGCAAGCTGCTCTGTGTGAGAAAGGAGCAGTATCCACGGTGTGATTTCCTACTTCTGAAAAATTCATTGGAGGATCAGCTATGAGTTAGTTCTGACTTGATGATACATAGTAACAACAGGAAGGCTTTTATGTTTTGTTCGTTGGTTGGTGTTTTTTCCATGTTAATTATTTTTAATTAACTATTTAACTATTAACTAATTAACTACTTTAACTATTAACTAATAACTAATTAACGATTTTTAATTAATTAATCTTTAACTGCTCCACAAATTGCTGTCTGTCAGATACTCCTCTAAATCCGAACATTCAGATTAAGACAGACTAGGAAGAAGGATTGGCCACCCACTTCTGAAATAGCAGGCCTCTGAAAACCCTATGCACAACAGAACACACGCAG
>NW_006399856.1:8525474-8575248 GCF_000299155.1 Elephantulus edwardii
GGTCCTTGGAGAGGGACATCATGCTTGGGAGGGTGGAGGGACAGTGCAGGAGGGGAAGACCCTCTATGAGATGGATTGATTCGGTGACTGTTGTAATCGGGATGGGCGTGTGAGAGGCGGTGCGATTGGCGCAGGATAGAGCAGGGTTTAGAGCTGTTGTGCATTGGGTCGCTATAAGTCGGAAACGACTCGATGGCACATAACAACAACAACAATTATTTTTATAAACTTCCACATCAAGCAGTTTTGCAAATGAAGTAACTTATAATTAACTCTTCCTTCGCAAAAATTTACATCTATAATGGAATTGAAAAATTTAAAGATACTCAGAAGTGAATAATATGCTCTACAGAATAGCAACTCTTAGAATTTATCTCAGAAATAAAACTACTCTCAGAAAAATAGCAATCTTACAGTAATTCCACTTGGAAAATTTGGGAGAACACGGTACTCATCAGCCTACAGCTGAGATTCTATTGTCACTCATAGATGACATTTGATAAAAGTTATTTATCAAATAATTAAATGATAATAACTATGAATTAGATATAAACTCCTTCATGTTTATCTCTAAATTAGTATGTGCAAGTTACAGATAGTTGATCCAACACTTTATTTGCTAATACCTAGTCCAAAAATATGTTCATGTTCGTAGTATTTAACTTTGAAAAGGGAAATGAGAGATCAGAGAAGCTGAACTTTTCCTCTTTTGTTCACCTTCTGTAGTGATAGATTTTTATTATATACCATATTCTTTCGAATACCCAGAAACAAAGACAGACAGGAGAATCTGTGTTGTGTTAGCTAGAAAATGAAGGGGAGATAATTGAATTCACGAGTTCAGATATTGGTTGTTTAATAACAAAGTCTAATGAACATGGGCTTAGAGTTAATATTTTTGGAGTATTATCATTTATATTGTAACATTTCACATTTGTCTAATGTTTCCTGAAACTAATTATGTTATTCCAAATTCAAGACATAATTTTATTACTGAATAGAGAAGTATTTGCATATCTGTCATAGTAATAATAAGGAGGGTCCTGAGAAGCCAGAATTGATAGAAGTTCCTGAGAGGACCTATAGACACTTTATAGCTCCAAGCCAATTTACACTTTTGTTCACCATTTCCTCACTAAATAAGCAACCCAGATGAAAGTGTAAATTATTGTACATATAAAGAGATTACTTTTTTAAAAAAAATAGAACCCTTGATATCTTTAAAAATATGAGCTGGCAGAAATGACAAAACAGAAGATGAGTAACAAATATACCTGCAAAAACTTTAGAAAAAAGTAAAATCTATACCCCAGCATTATTTACTGTAAGGAAAATAACAGGTGTGTCTAAAAGCTCAGAAGACCTCATTGCAGGAGTACAAGATATAATTTTTCCTTAATAAAATGTCCATCCGTCATTCTTAACCAGTCACTGAAAAAGAGCCAACCCACACTGAAGAGTTTCAGGAAGCACCATGCAAGCAGGAGACAATGATGAAGGGAGAAGTCAAAGCTGCATTGGAGGCATTGGCAAAAAATAAGGCCCCAGGAATCAATGGGATACAACTGACTTGTTAAAATAACAGATGCAGCCCTGGATGTGCACCCTAGTCTATGCTAGAAAATTTGGAGGACAACTGTCTGACCAATGGATTGGAAGAGGTCCAGATTTGTTTCTGTTTCCAAGAAACATGATCATGATCTAACAGAAGGTAGAAACTATCAAACAAGATAATATCATATGCAAACAAAATACCACTGAACATCATTCAAACACTTCTAGAACAGTACATAAATGGGAAACTACCAGAGAGGTTCATGCAGGATTTAGAAGAGGCCATGGCACAAGGGATATTGCTGACATCAGATGGATACTGGCTGAAATTAAGACTAACAGAAGAATGTCTGTTTAGGCTGTATTGACTTTGCAAATTCATTTGATTGTGTGGATGATAACAAGTTATAGCTAACATTAAGAAGATTGGGAATCCCAGAGCATTAAAGTGTGCTCATGTGAAACCAATACTAGACAAAGCACCTGTTGTGCAAACAGAGCAAGGGGACAAAATGATTTAAAATTAAGAAGAGAGTAAGTTTGGGTTCTATTTTCTCTTCATACATGTTCAATCTGTATGCTGGGGAAATTATTCACGAAGCTGGACTCTGTGAAGAAGAATATGGCATCAAGATCAGAGGAGACTCATCAATAACCTGTGTTATACAGATGACACAACCTTGCTTACTGAAAGTGAGAAGGACTTGAAGCGATTGTAGAAGATCAAAGAATATAGTCTTCAAAATTTCTCAATGTCACAAAAACAAAAATTCTTGTCACTGGACTGATAAGTGACATCATAATAGAGAACAGATTGAACCTGTCAATAGTCATCTTACTTGGATCCATAGTCAACACCCTTGGTACCAGCAGTCAGGAAATCAGGAGATGTATTGCACTGGGAAAGTCTATAGTTAGTGACCTTTCCAAATTATTGAGGAGTAATGATGTCAGTTTGAGGACTAAGGTGCATCTGAATCAGACCATAGTCTTTCCAGTGACTTGCTATATATACATCTGAGAGCTGGACATTATATAACAGAAGAAGAATTGATGCTTTTGATCTTCAGTGTTGGGGAAAAGTACTGAACATCCCATGGACATTCAAAACAACAGAAACTATGACTTGGAGAGAGGCAGCTGGAGTGTTCTTTGGAGTCAAGGATGATGAAGATCACATACTTGGGGCATGTTGCTAAGAGGGGCTATTTGTTAGAGAGGGACATAATGTTTGAGAAAGTGTAGGGGCTATGAAGGAGAGGAAGACTCTCAACCTGGTTGGTTGATGCAGTGACTGCCACATGGGCTCTCGTGTGTCAGGAAGTGTGAGGATCAGGGTTCAGATCTGGTATTTATAGGGTCGCTACGGGTCATACTCGATGGCATCTAACAACAACCTCAGTCTTAAGGAAGTTTTGGGTTGTGTTTAAGAAGGAAAAACCAACAACAACCAAAAAACAAAAACAACCCCACCAAATCCATCTGAAATACTTTTCTTAAAAGAATAAAATTTTAGTAGTAAAAGAATTAAATTCCTATCAATTAACAAAAACATTTTTATTGCTGTTGTTATGTACTTGTGAGTGGAAAGTGGCCAGTAGCTGGCTCTGCAGTAGGTTTTCAGAGGCAGTAAATTGCACAGGAGCTGGCTGCCAACTTTTCTCCTGCAGAACAACTGGTGGATTTAGACCTTGTACCTTTTGGTCAATGGCACAACTTCTTACCACTAAGCCGCCAGAGCTTCCTAACTAAAATATTTGATGTGATTATTGAATAAAGTGTAATTGTGATGATTAAACATAGATGTTGTTGTTGTTGATTGGTGGTTGCATTCGAGGTGAGCATGACTCACAGCGACCTTATGAAGAAAAGGCCTGAAGCCCCGCTACAACTATCAACATTTATCAAAGTTCATAGACTCTCTGGAGGCATGCAATTTAGAAAGTGGATGCCGCTCCTGCTTCCAAACCTGTCATAGTATGATAGTATAGCATGCTTAGTATATGCATAGCGACCCTATGTACAGCAGCTCTGAATCCTTCTCTGTCCTCAGCCAGTGTCACTTACTCCGACGCACCAACCCTCATTACTCCATACTGCATAACTCCATCTCATCCAGGGTCTCCCTCTCCTGCACTGTCCGTCCACCCTTCCAAGTATGATGTCTTTCTCCAAGGACCAATTTCTCCTGGCTGTGTGCCCAAAGTAAGTGAGGTGGATCTTCAAAATCCTTACCTCCAAGGAGAGACTTGGTTTCACCCTCTCCAAGGCAGAACAGTTTGTTTTCTTGGCAGGCCGTGGTATGTTCAAGACTCTTCTTGAGCAACACAGCTCGAAGGCATCTATCTATTCTCCTTCTGTCATCCCTGTCATCCTTAGTCATTGTCCAACTCTCTAAAGCATAACAAGTAATTGAGAAGACCATGGCCTGGATTAGGCACACCTTTGTATATAGACTGACATTGTTGCACTTTAGCACTCTGGAGAGGTCCATGACAGCAGATTTTTCCAATTCATCTTTTGATTTCCTGACTGCTGGTGTTAAGGAGGAGGAAGTACAGGCTGCTCGGAAGGACCTGGCAAAAAATAAAGCCCCAGGAATGGATGGAATACCAATTGATGTATTTCAGCAAACAGTTGCTGCCCTACATGTGCTCACCAAGTTGTGCCAACAAATCTGGAGGACAGCATGTTGGCCAACTGACTGGAAGAGATGCATAGTTATTCCCATTCCAAAAAAAGGTGACCTGACAGAGTGTGGAAATTACAGAACAATATCACTAATATCACACACTAGCAAAATCCTGCTGAAGATTATCCAGAAAAGACGTGAACAGTACATTGACAGAGAATTACCAGAAATATAAGCTTGGTTTAGAAGAGTTTGTGGCACTAGGAACGTTATTTTCAATGTCAGATGGATATTGGCAGAAAGCAAAAGTACTGGAAGAATGTTTATCTGTGTTTCATTGACTGTGCCAAGACATTTGACTGTGTAGATCACAAGAAATTATGGCTACCCTTGAGGAAAATGGGAATCACAGACCACTTGATTGTGCTTATATGAAATCTAAATCTGGATCAAGAAGCAGTCCTCAGAACAGAGCAAGGAAACATGACATGGTTCAAAATCAGGAAAGGAGTGCATCAGGGATGCATCCTGTCGCCATACTTTTTCAATATGTATGCAGAACAGATCATTCTGAAAGCAGGGCTTTATGAAGAGGAGTGTGGCATCAAGATTGGAGGGAGACTCATTAACAACCTGTGATATGCAGATGACACAATCTTGCTTGCTGAAACTGAAGAACTGAAGCACTTGCTGCAAAAGGTCAAGGACTGTAGTCTTCAATATTAATTGAAGCCCAACATCAAGAAGACAAAGATTCTCATCACTAGGCCAATTGGTATCATCATAATAAATGGGGAAGAAATTGAGATTGTTATCAAGTACAGCTTTCTTGGATCCACCGTCAATACTCTTAACACTAGCAGTTAGGAAGGATTTATAAATAAATATTCTTTTCTTTATCCACTTATATATTCAGTTAAATTAGATGAAACAAAGTCTAAATGAGCCTGCATTTATAGTTAGTTTCAAATGTTATACACACTTAAAGTAAACCTTTAGGTAAGATTGTTGTTATTTGCCATCGAGTTGCTTGTGACTCCTTGTGGCTCTATATATAATAGCACTGAAACCTCTTCTATCCTGTGCCAACTTCACTGTCTCTGACACACCTTCCCTCAGTACCCCAGTCACTGCATCAATCCATCTCATCTCCTTCATCATTTTAAGCATGATGTCCCTCTTCAAGGACCTGTCCCTCCGTGCAACATACCTAGAGAGTATCAGATGAAGCTTTACAATCCTTGCCTCCAAGGAGCAGCCTGGCTTTACCCTCTCCAGGAGGGACCTGTTTTTTCTCCTGGCAGTCCATGGTATGTTCAGTACTCTTCTCCAGCACCACAGCTTAAAAGCCTCAATTATTATTTTATCATCCCTAGTTATTGTCCAGCTTTCTGACACATAGAAAACAATTGTGAAGACTATGGCCTGGAGCAGACACACCTTAATCTCCAGAGTGACATCATTGCTATTAAGTACTCTGGAGAGGCCCCTGACAGCGACTTTTCCCATTCAGTTTGTCTCTTAATTTCCTGGATTCTGGTGCCAAGAGTGTTGATTTTGGATCTCTTCACCATCTATCATAATGCTGCCAATCAGCCCAGTGGTGAGAATCTTTGTCTTCTTGATGTTGAGCTTCAATCTATATTGAAGGCTGCAGTCCTTGACCTTCTGCAGCAAGCTCTTCAGTTCCTGCTCAATTTCAGCAAGCAGGGTTGTGTCATATCCATAACACAGGGTCTTGATGAATCTTCCTCCAATTCTGATGCCACACACCTACTCTTACAGCTCAGCCTCCTGAATGATCCGGTCTGTGTATAGATTGAAAAGGTATGGAGACAGAATACATTCTTGGCGTACACCACACCCTTCCTGATTTTGAACCTTGTAGTGTCTCATTGCTCTGTTACGACGACTGCCTCTTGGTTCAAGTATAGATTTCATATAAGCGCAATCATATGTTTTGGGATTCCAATTTTTCTCAGACTCAACCACAGTTTGTCCTGATCCACACAGTCAAATGCCTTTGCATAATCACCAAAACAGATATTCCTCTGGTATTCTCTGCTTTCAGCCAAGATCCACTTAATGTAAGCTATATTATCCCTAGTACCATGGTCTCCTCTAAACTAGTCTCTACATCTGGCAGTTCTCTGTTGATGTACTTCCCTAGTGTTTTTTAATACTTTTCCATAGAATCTTGCTTTTATGTGATATTAATGATAGTTTGTGATAATTTCTGTATTCTGCCAGGTCCCTTTTCTTTGGAATGGGAACAAATATAGGTCTCTTCCAGTCAGTTGACCAGGTGGTTGCCCTCCAGCTTTCTTGGCCCAACTTAATCAGAACATCCAAGGCAAATGGTTTTTGTCATTTCCGTATTGTAGATAAATAAACTAAAATTACCTGTATTTCTTAAGCACACACACACACGTACATATATGTATATATATATATATATATATATATATATATATGTATGTATGAGGAGTGTTGGTGCTTTAGTGATAAGGAGTTGTGCCACCAATCCAAAGGCATGTGGTTCAAATCCACCCGGTGCTCCACGGAAGTAAAATGGATAGTTGTTTCCCTGGTGATTCACAACCTCTGGCAATCAAATGGTGAGTCACCTATGAATCGGTTCCCACTTGATGGTACATAGCAACAGCAATATACATACATAAAAATAATACAGTTTGGGAAATAAATTTCTTTTCATATGGCAGGGGTCTTTGTGACTCTGTCACTTGTGAACATAATTAAGTATTTGCTTTCTTTGGTTCTTGATCTAACCCTTAAAGGTGATTTTAGATTCTAGGGCTTTGCAAATACACACAGAGTCATGATGTAAAGTTGACTAATGCCCAGGTAGGGGCGGAAGCTCTCAGTGACTTAACTTTCCCTGATGAAAACATTCTTGCTGCCCCTAAGGTTCTATTCTTCGACTTCTCTAATACTGTTATTTTAGTTCACTGTCTTATTGTACTGCTACCAAAATTACATGTAGCTAGAAAGAAAGAAAGAAAGAGTGCACTTTTCTTCTGTAGCTACTTGAATCTCAACCTTTCTTCTCTGTGTATGAATGATCTCTTCCATTTTAATGTATAGAATGTCTTTGAATTATAAATTTAATTACTGAAACTAACCCCAATGCTTAAATTTTTCCCACTCTCCATTATAATACACACAATACACCTCTTAGTGTGTAAAAACTCCTCGTGATATATCCATTTATCTATCTGTGTGTGTAATCCCTTTTATATAATTACTTTAGAAATTTGTGCTTAATTTGTGCTTACCCTGCTTTTCTGAGTACGCTTGCTCATTGCTTTCAAATTGGAAAGCACTCCTAGCTGGCCTCCCCTCCCTCTGGTATTCAGGCTGTAAATTGCATGGGAGGAGATTTTCCATATATATCCTCTGGAGCTGCTGGTGGATCCCAGCTGCAAGGAGGACATGGCTCCCTGAGGACGGCTCCCTGAAAAGTAGAAGCACTTAAACAGGTACATGAACCCTGGACTTCTAAGTAAGGCAGGAAACTCTGCAAATATTCTCATGGTTATCTGCAATGGAATTGATGTATTACTGTGCTTCATGGTACACAAGTCAATACAGTAAATGTTACCAGGCTTGAGTGAACTTTAACTGCTGGTTTAGCTTCTATACACATCGCACCTGATAAAATTTCATTTTTCCATTAGACTTTGCTTATTTTCCTAATAGAAAGTTAATTTCTATAAATGCCTATTGAATAGATAGATAGGTTATGGTGTAGAAGTAAAGAATTAGACTTAATATTGTAGTCTGTACTTGAAAAAGACATCTGAGTTGGGTTGTCATAGGTCAGCAACTTTTACTATGTTGGTCACCTAATACTCCTGAAAAGTCACTGAAAGTCAGCTATGAGCTGGTTCTGGCTCAGTGGTACACACTGAATATGTGTAGATCATTTCTGTTACTTGATTGCTTTGCCCCACATTTTTGAAAATATTTTAATTTAGTATTTTAACCACATAATCAAAACAAGACTCAAAAGCAATAGAGGTATATTCTAGAAAAATAATGCTCCAAATGGACTCAGATATCCAAGTTCAGAGATAACAAAACAGAGTTGTCCTCCCCACCCCATACCATGAGAAACAAAAATATTATGTAATGGTATACTTTTAACTACTTTCTAGATAAGAAACTTTTACAGCTTATATTAAAATCTTCTGCCAAGAGCATTTCCAGTTTTTTAATGGAAACTATGATAGTATAAAATAAATTTAATTGTATATAGTAGAATTTCTATTATAGAAAATTCTTATGTTAAATTAAATTTTCAGTTTGGGAGCCCTGCATTCTTGATCATTTTATTGAGGTATACTTCATATATGAGAAAATTAATTTAATTCTATGATTTAATCAGTTTAATAAGTTGGAAAAGAATATTTCAGGTGATAAATACAACGAAAACTTACTAAGTGCTGTCGTTGAATCACATAGAAAATAAAGAACCTCTCCTACTATCTCATTTCCCTAAGATTTTCCATATACCATTTTCCTATTATTTTCCCTTGAATTGTCCTTGAGCACATTTATAATTCTCTTGAAGGCCTGCCTCCAACATTGCTTTTTTACCTGACACCTGGGTGGTCCTTATCTTCCTCACATTATTGAATTTTTAGCTACATTTCTCTCTCCTGTGTTTTGCATCTCTCCTGAGCTCTCTTTCTGCCTTTATTTTTATGAGTATTACTCTTTATTTCCACAATAACTTCGCAGCTACTTAAGGGCAGTGATTTTTCTCTCATTAATCTTTTTGTGCCATCTCTCACTTAATAGTATTCAGTGCGTATTTGTTGACTAAATGAATGAAATTCAGTGTTGATTTCTGCTGTTAAAATGTAGATAACGTTATCCTCTGTTTCCCCTCCCCCCAGGGAGAAATAGAGCACTCAATGAATATATTTCACCTCATGCACACTTATTAGTCATGTAGCCACATTCAAGCTGCTTAAAATGAAATATTAATCCAATTAATTTGATCTTTTAAAACAAAGCAATTTGCAGCTCTCTTCTTTGCTGAACTGTTTTTTATTAGCATAAATTAGTGCTGCTATATTACATTTTTTTGAGGAGAGCTTTCCAAATACATGTGAGCTGTCTTTTCATATTCAGAGCATGGGGTTTGGAGAAGAACCCAGAAAGGTCAGTAATCTGCATTTCCAAAGCTCTTTGAGACAGTATTGTTTCCATATCAGCTCTGGGAGAGGATCATCTCTTCCCATCTGAAAGGTTTTCCTGAGGATTAAAGGGGAGCTGATAGGTACAGTCTTTTAATTCAGGTTGTCTATATCCTACAGAAGTCATGCCCACACAGCATTTAGCTCATCAATGGAACTCATTCAAAGTATATTATCTACCTTTAATTTTCCTCCTTCTTCCCTTTCTTAACTAATTTGAAGGTGAAACATCTCAGAAAGCACAAGCAAAAAGACAAGGTCTAGTGACTGTTCCTCTTTCCTTAATAAACTAGCTAAATCCGGATTGGCATTCAGTGGTCATGTCTGCAGCATCTTCTAGAATTGTCTCTGGGTATGAGTGGTGATGATAGTTTCATGAAAAACTCTTCAAAATAACTCTTAACATCATTTTTTCATGCCCTCCTTGGGTTTGTTTGTTTTTGTCGTGCTTTTTTTTTTGTGTGTGTGTGTATAACAGACATTTACACAATTTTAATTTCATCTTTAAAAGGAGGTAAAATCACAGGTAAAATTATCAAGAAAATACTTGGGGAATATTATCAGGTATGGTTACCAGGAATAGTTTTGTTTGTCTATTTTAAGACTCGGAGGAGATGTTTTTGTTGTTGCCATTAGAGCAAAATATGGTTTTGGTGTTTTCACATATGGCAAAATTACAAGAGGCAATATGAGCTACTTGTTAGTTAGGAAGCTAGTGAAATATTTCAGAATTTGTCAGTATCATTGCTGGGATATCATAGAGGACTGTTCATAACTTTTGAGTTACTCAGTTACTGTTACAGGATGTTAATTTCTCCATATTTACTTATCATATATTATCAGAGTTATTCAGAAAAGAGAAATACATATGAACAAACAGTATACAAATTTATATATTATATGACTCACATTTTTCAGTGTTGAAATATATACAACCTCTACCGGCACACACCTGAAAGGAAATAAATCAGTATAGTGTTAATGAGAGGTTTTATAAATTAGTGTTTTGTAAACTTTTGAAAGTTTTTCTTGTTTTGTACAATAAACATAGACTTGTTTTATATTCAGGGTAATGGGTTTTTGGTTGTTTTTTGTGTTTTTTTTTTTTTAAATAGACCATGTTTAATATATACTTTCAGTGAAGTAATGTCTGGATTCCAAAGGTCTCAGTGATCATTTTACATATGTATCACAAGGTAGGGATACTCAATAAGCAATTGACCTCAGTATAATATATTAAATAATTTCATATAAAATTTGTGTCTATAGAAACTTTAGAAACTATATAGCTCTTTCATCCTCACAAGATTTTACCTGGTATCAAATGTAGAAATAGAAAATGATAGTAGGCTTCAGGGAAGTTAATCACAAGTATTATGCACACGGAAAGTGTTAACACAAGCCAGGCACGACAAGGTTTCTTAAAAATTGTATCCAGATTCCAAAGCAGAGTTTTTTGTTACACGCAAGTTTTATTTAATTCCTCTAGCCCTCATATTATTTAAAAAATACCTCATTACTTTTCAGATTTCAGAGATCACTTTGATGCATTGCTAGTGTTTATTCATGTTCTTCAATTTCATTTTCATTTCAGTGTTGAGTTTAAGAATAGTGATAATTTAGCTGAAGCTGTAGTTTTGCTGCTTCAACAACCCTAATTATTTTTGTCTTTGTCTCCCTTGTGTAAATGTTGAATTTCAAGTGATAGCACTTGTATTGGCTTTTCTAGTTTTTGTAAGCTAGGCATGCAAGGAGCTCTGGGAAGTATCCTCCCACGGAATTCATGCCTCTGGAAACCTCTGAAGGGTCAGCTGTGTGTTGGTTCCAACTTGATGGTACATGATAACTGTTGGCATTTTGTTGTTGTTATTATTGGTGATTGCCTTTGACTTGAGTACAACTCATAGCAACCCTATGGACGAAAGGCTAGAAGCCTTTCTATAATTATCGTTGTTTCTCCAAATTCGGAAATGGATGCCACTCCTGCTTCCAAACTTGAATCTATCTGGGAGCTCCAGCAGACGCTGCCCATGATGGGTAGCCGTTATGGTGGTTGGCACACCTTTGGCACAGTTGTTCCATTATGGCATTTGAGACCCAAAGGACACAAGATTCAGCGTCACAGCAAACGCAGACTACCTCAGCACAGCAAATTGACTAGAGTGCTGTATGACTTAGAAGAATGTTCATAGTGGGTAGGGAATTGTCCTGCTAACCGAGAGGCCATGCCTGTCTGGCAGAGTGCATCCACCAAACCGCAGCCGGAGCAAGAAAGGTGGTCTCCTTCCGTGGGATTTGCAGCCTCTTAAACTCATCAGACGGCCAGCTGTGAAGCTGTCCTGACTGGATGAGTTTTTAAATTTGATTATCAATTTACAATGGTGTTCATTTCACACAACTCCGCTGTAACTCAGTCCTGATGTAAGTAGAATAGAGAGGGTCTTGAAAAGGGTCATTGTTCTTGTCTTTTCATTATCATCAATATCTATACTTTTTTCCTACTTTATATGTATTAACTATTATATATAAATTTAGGTACGTGTTACACACACACACACACACACACACACATACACACACACACACACACACACACACACACACACACATGTTGTTGTTGTTGTTAGGTGCCATTGAGTCGAGTAAGACTAATAGCAACCCTGTGAACAAAAGATTTTAATCCAGTCCTGTCTTGCACCATCTTCACACTTCCTAAAAAACAAGAGCCCATCAGTTTGTCAATCTACCTGGTTGAGGGTCTTCCTCTTCTTTGCCGAACCTCCACCCTTCCCAACATCATGTCCCTCTCCAAGGAATAGCACCTCCTAGCAATATGTTCAAAGTATGTGAGGTGAAGTCTCATGATTCTTGCCTCCAAAGAGCACTCTGGATACACTCTCTCCAAGACATATCTATTTGTTTCCTTGGCCGTCCATGAATCGTTCTGTGCTCTTCTCCAGCACCACAGTTCAAAGGCATCAATTATTCTTCTGTCATCCTTAGTCATGGTCCATGTCTCAGATGCATAGCTAGTAATTGAAAAGACCATACCTGAATAAAACACAACTTAGTTCTCAAACTGACATCACTACTCCTCAATAATTTGGAAAGGTCCCTAACTGCAGATTTTCCCACTGTGATTTATCTCCTTATTTCCTGACTACTTGTACCAAGGATGTTAATTGTGGATCCAAGCAATATGAAGCTGTTTACAGTTAAAGTCTTCTTTCCATCCATAATGACACTGCCTATTGATCCAGTGCTGAGAATCTTTTTTTTTATATTGATACACAATCTGTATTGAAGACTACATTCCTAGATCTTCTGCAACAAGTTCTTCAAATTCTTCTTACTTTCAGTACACACACACACACACACACACACACACACACATTAATAATAACATTTTGTTCTAATCATAACGTTGGAGAAGGAATTTTGTTAGTTGAGTTATAACTTCACTTTGGGAATGTTCTAGATCATTTGACTTAATCCTGGGAATAGGGATGCAGAAGATTCTTAATAATCTATATCTTTGATTCTGGGATAACAAGTCTAGTTTAAAAAACAGACAGTTGCTTCTTTGATCCTTTTTTCCCCTTTCATTTCTTTTTTAAAAAATGAAGGTTGCGGTTAATTTAATCTCAATGTTGGATCAGCCTGTTGACTTTATTAAAGCAATCTGCTTTGCAGTCCTTGTTTTAAGGCAAATGAAACACCTGATTTATTTTGGAATGATCTAGCTGATCTTTTGTATATGTAATCTTTTGATAACTTGCCTCTTTTATAATTAGTGAAAATATGACTCAGGATTATTAAGTGTAGTTGAATGTGTTGTAAATCACGGACTGCCAGAAGTCATGTTCAAAGAATTGCATCACAACTGCACTGAATAAAGGAATTTTTTCAGTTCCTGAAACTCAGCTATTGACAGGCTAACACTACTTTCCCACAATAGTTCTAAATGGTAGTTTCCTAAAAAATTAAACAAAGTATAACCAGTTTGAAAGTAGTGAGAGGTGTTTATGTCAAAAGATTAAAAGTACAAATTGAATAAAAATTGAATAAATGAAATTTAGCAACTGCCTTTGTGCCATGGTATGAATTTTTTTCTAATAAGGTAAAGCATTTTTATTAATGTAGCTTAAATTTCTTGAATTCTTATTTCTGTGAGGATAATAAGGATAAAGGTATCTCAATTTAATATAGTTTCTTGTTTGAGATTGAATTTTAAAACCTTTATTGTTGTAAGGTTTAGGCTCAACATTAAAAAATGGAAGGTATTTTGGTGGTATTTGTTTTGCAGCATAATGTAAGGATTATAATGGCATGGTTATCAGTTGACCTAAGTTGAAATCTTGGCTGTACTTCTTACTATGTGTAAACTTGAACAAGCTTCTTATTGTCTACTAAACAAAAATAGTCATTAATGGAATTCTTGGGCTGTTATGAGTATTAAATTAAAAAAATATAAATCTCTGATAAAAGTGTTCATCTAGTAGATTTTAAGTGACTAATTAATAGCAGTGAGAATCTGTTAGAGCTGTCAGTGGTTCAGGGGCAAATTCTTGATTTCAGGCAGAGCTAGTTTCAGTTGCCTATGTTATTGCTCATATGCAGATACTGTACCTCTTTCAAGGCTTGTGTTTATTATGATTTGTTCTAACTAAGATGAACTGGGAAGATAGATCTAATTCTATAGTTCCAAAATGAGCCCTTATAACCTTATGAATCCTAACAGTCAATTCCTCAAATGCTCATGGAGATAGCGCAAGACTCAGCAGCGTTTCCCTCTGTTGTGCATCATAACTCAGGGTTCAATTTGTGATAATTAACAACCAAAACAGAACATATTACTTACTGTAGAAGAGAGAGACAAGTCTCAGACATTATAGAGGTATGGACAATGCTGTTTAAGCTTTTAAGAGATTAAGTGGCACCAATATATAGTATTACAGATATCACTCATTTACTGCCATCAAATTGAAACAGACCCAGAGCTAACCCTTCCTTTGGTTTCTAAGCCTGTGAATGATGTGGGAGGATAGGACCAGTTTCCTCTCTAGGAACCTGTAGTGGATTCAAACTGCAGCTTTGGGATAACAGTGCAATTTAATGGAGGGAGAGCATTGGAAGCCTTTGAGGAAGGTTTTGAAGAATTAAGACATATGCCAGACTACAAAAGAGAATATTTGAAAAGATTTGTGAGGAAGAAAAAAAAAGATAGTCTAAGTAGAGCAAAAGGTAAGAAACATCTTGGAAGCAGAAATAAATACAGGGTGTTTATTAGAATAGGTTGTCTCGGATGCACTAGAGTGTGTAACTTCCTTCCATTTCACTAAATGTCCTATGCTAGAGTGCTGACCTCATCACATGTTAGAATATATGCCTGTGAGCCAGAAGAGAAGATTTGAACCCTCAGTGGAAATGTTACTTGACATATAATTGCTACTGCTATTATTGATTTGAGGCTCTACACTAGGTACTAGGAGGAACAGATTAAAGAAATGTGGATTTTACTCCAGATAGCTTACAACCTAGATGAGGGACCATGAGATAGAAATATCATTCAAGGCACATAATATAACAAATGCCTTGATATAGCCAAAAAATATTCACATGGGTGTGAGAATAATGTGTAGCTACGCATTAGATCTGAGCACGGTGTGTGGCACGTTCATGTAGAGTACTAAATAATAGGTCTAGTATCTATCAACAGAGTAAAGGAGTGAAGGAGAGAGAAGGTTGTATTGCAAGCTGAAAAAAATAAAAATAAGAAGAGAGTATATTGTGTAAAAGAGTATAAAGTAAGATTAAAAAAGAATATTTTTCTTTGAAAGGAATGTTTGAAATGCTCTCCAGTGGCTCCTGTGATATTTATTTAATGTATACATACATTTGTTCATGCACTCTGCATATATGCCACATTCCTTCATCTGTCTGATTGTACAACATCTTTAGTGGACATGGCTCTGGAGCATAGTGATGCCGAAGGAACAGGGATGTTATAGTCATTAGAGAATATGTAATGAGAAAGATATAATAACAAAAAATACATGGAGAAATATATTACTCAGGAATATTGAGCAAAGAAAACATTAATCTGATGAAAGATCATGGTGGAACATATTCTTATTAGAGAGATAAGCAAACACAAAGTCATAAAAGTATGAAATAACAGTTCCGTTTTGGGAACCACTGATGTTTGGTCAAACTAGCACGTGTATTTTATACTAACGAGTTGTTGTTTACCATAGAGTCAGAACCAACCCATAGCACACTCTTCAGCAGGTTTACAGAGACAGTTAATCACAAGGGTGATTGCCCATCCTTCTCCCATGGAGCAGCTGGTGGCCTCAAACTGCGTGCCTTCAGGATTGCCCCACAGCTTCTTGCCATGAGGCCACCACAGCTCCCTGTACAGAAGAGTGTTGTTTTTGTTGATTACCTTCGAATCGAGCATGACTCATAGCGACTCTAAGAACAAAAGACGTAATGACTTTCCGTAACTATTGTAATTTCCTCAAGTTCATAGAGTTTCCAGAAGTGTGTGGTTTAGGAACTGGATGCCACTTCTGCTTCCAAACCTGTTCTACAACTGGGAGCTCCACCAACCACTGTTCACAATGGGAAACCATTCTGGTATTTGATTCCCTAATGGCACAAAAAAAGAGTAGTAGTATAAAATACTGGAGTAGTAGAAAATAATGGAAAGGTATGCAAGGGCTAATTCATGGTATTCCCACCATTTGGGATATAGTTTGTGAATTATGTAAAGACAAACATTTTATGGAAGGATGTCATTGTCACAGTTGAGTTTGAGAACAATTACATTATAAGTGTTAAAGATTCCAAGTTGGAATTTTTTTTATTATTCTACTTATCATTTCCAATAGAAATTGTATTCTAAAGCGAATAGGCAGGAAACCAATAGAACCTAATGGGAAAATTTTAATGGCAATGTGATGCAGAAGGCACGGATGAGTAGGCATTACACATATTGGTTTGTTTATAAAGGAGCAGGTAAAAGAAATGGTTGTTATTGTTGTTAGATGCCATCAAGTCAACTACACTCCAACTATAGACACAACAGATCTGACCTTTGCCCTGTTCTGTGCAGGTTTCGTGGTTTGGTTTTTCTTTTTACAGTCACTATTCAATCCATCTCTTCACCATCCATCCTGATGCTGCCAGTTGGTCCAGTGGTGAGAATCTTTGTCTTCTTGACATTGAGCCTCAATCTATATTGTAGGCTGCAGTCCTTGACACTCTGCAGCAGGCGCTTCAGGTCCTCCTCCGTTTCAGCAAGCAGGGTTGTGTCATCCGCATAGCGCAGATTGTTGATAAATCGTCCACCAATCTTGACCCCACATTTCTCCTCATAGAGCCCAGCCTCCCGGATAATCTGTTCTGCATATAGGTTGAAAAGGTATGGAGATAGGATGCATCCCCGGCGTACACCCTTCCCAATTTTGAACCATGCAGTGTTCCCTTGCTCTATTGTACACAGCTTTAGTTTGCTTGGCTCTGTAGTCAACAGTCTTGGCACCAGCAGCCAGGAAATTAAAAGGGACATTGCTATGGGAAAGTCTGCTGTTAGGGACCTCTCCAAAGTTCTGAAGAGCAACGGTGTCTCTCTGGAGACTAAGGTGCGTCTGATGCAGGCTATGGTCTTTGCAATCACTTGTTTTGCATCAGAGAGTTGGACAATGACCAAGGAGGATAGAGGGAGAATTGATGCCTTTGAGCTCTGGTGCTGGAGAAGAGTATTGAGAATACCATGGACTGCTAGGAAAACAAACAGATTTGTCCTGGAAAGGGTTAAACCGGGTGGCTCCTTGGAGGCAAAGATACAGCGCTATTGGCACAGGACAGAGCGGAGTTTAGGGCTGTTGTACATAGGGTCGCTATGAGTCGCAAGCTACTCGACGGCACATAACAACAACAACAACATTCAATCCATCTTGTTGAGGTCCTCCCTGTATTTCTCTCACCCTCCCCATGTATTAGCATGATGTGTTTTTCCAAGTCCTGTTCCCTCCTGATAACATATCCAAGGTATTTGAGAAGGAGTTTCCCCATCATTGCCTCCAAGTAACATCCTATTTACACTTCCAAAGTCTAAGCCTTCAAAACCTATTTCTCATGGTCTCTCTTTTCTCTGAAAAGTGTGGTGCAACTTCAGAGGGATGATGCAGCATGAGTGGAGTAATACATTTACAGAGCTTTGAGGAAGGCGAGTGACTAAGATCAAGCTAACGGACACGTAGGTGAAAGACAAGTTTCCAAAAAGCCCCACATAATCTACAAGTCTCCTTCCTCTTCAGAAGTTACAAATAAAAAGTAATTAGAATAGATATGATGGTTGTAAAGTACAAATTAAAGCAGAAATTGCTTTCTAAATTCTTCCTATTTATTAACTTTTTATGATATTTAAGGCTCAGTTCTGCTTTCAGAATAGAGCTTTCACAAGCAGGATATCAGCTGTATGTCTTGTTAGAATGCTTCAGACGTGACCTCTTGATTTCATTCTGTATCAAATGTTTAAGTAAAATACACAATGTCTAGGCTGAGTACTCTTCTGTGCTGCTTTTTGGAAACTTTTGGAAAAAGAATGGACTTATGAGATTGATACACACTGGGAAAAGTAGGCTGCAGTTCCTTTTTCGCATACCTCTTAAATTTCCCATGTACAATGTGAAACTTTTTACTGATATACTGATTTTTAAGGAATTACATTATGTTCTTCACTTCCCACCCCCCTAATAAATCTTTTATGTTTTTGGAGTCATATTTATATTTTTTCACTCTTAACATTATTGATATTGAGTAGGGGACAAAATATAACGTTTAGAATATCTATTAAATAAAGTTTGGTGGCTTTTGCTGACCACAGTTAGACTGTTAAAGAAGCCTCTGTAGAGACTAAAGATCACCAAGGCCATTTTTAGAATTGTGTATTGGATCCCAATTACAGATAAGTGCTAAACTTTTTATTCTTGTCAGTATCTGGAGAATTTAATTCAATAGCTCTGGTGGTTTCTTTCTACTCATAGCCACTGGAATAATTTTAAATCCTACAAGCTTTCCCCCACAATTCCACAGCTCAGAAGGTAGTGCGCATGGATACTCATAAACTAGAATTTACATTTTTAAAGTGACTAATCCAGCAATCCTAGACAGCCTGAAAGTGATGGTTCAGTAAGGGAAATACACTAATCTTGGGAATATATTCATTCTGGTGGAACATGGAGTCCTAGGTTCCCTCAGACTTATCCTATAAAATTATTCTGATATCTATAATTTTATCTGTTTTAGCCTTTCAACTTGAATCTTAGACATGAAATTTTGAAATTCACTTTTTTCCCCAAATGAAACTAGAGAATGTTCATACTTATTTATGAGCATTTGATGCTCAAATGGTAACATTGTGATTGTCATTGAACTTTATTCTACATATTATTTTCTTTTAAATAACTCAATTGTAGAATAACTGTGATTAATGTAGTTGCTTTCATATATCTTCTGTATATTGAATTTGAAGCCACCAAAACAAAACAAAAGCTGATAGGATACAGCCCTCATGCAGAGTCTTCCTGATTTTAAGCTAGGAAGTGTTACTTGCTCTATCCTAACTATTACAACCATGTTGTTAGATACCCTCGAGTGGAATACAACTCAGAGTAACCCTCTTGAACAACAGATCCGAACCTATCTCTGAACAGTTGAAATAGACAATAATGACAAGGCTTAACTTTCACAAATGTGATAAAGTTTTCTACTGCCTAACTTGGTGATATAAAGGGATTAAGTCTGATACAAGTTTTCAGTGATAAAATAAATTCCTTCTTATCTCACAGAATCATCCTGACCCTTCTGCCAGAAATAATAACATCAAAGGATGACTCTTCATCATATTTTGAAATAAACACTTTCACCTTCACATCAGTTGAATGCCTCCTAAGAGGCCACAATCTGCCAGATGCGTGGCTTGCCAATCTGGTCACTGCTCTTTTTGCATATTTAAAAACAAAGAGAATGGAGCTATAGTGGAAGCTAAAGGAAGCACTGTTCTGTGCCATTGATTAATTGGCATTGATAAATATGCCACATTAGTATTACAAGAAAATGGCTTAACAGATTGATGTCAACTTGGGCATTCTAGGAATATAGCTGAAGGGAACTGGGCACACCATCTGGAAGAGACAATGAGAGGTGGCAAATTTCATGCAATGAGGAAAAGAGGAGGGTGCTTTTCAGATGCCACATACCTGAACTGACACTTTGATGTGTTCAAGTGCAATTTCCCCTGTCAAAATATTTCTTTCTTTAGCCGTACTTGGTCTAATGCAATCAGACCGCAGTGTGGAAGGCTGCCATATCCTCTTAGGTGAGATTTGTCTTGGAGGAATGAGTTGCACAGCTTCCAAATTGTAGTGCCACCATTTAAATGATAAAAAGAAAAAAATCCGTGCAGTACCAGCTTGTGTTAACATGTACAACCTGCTGTGCCACCTTTAATAAACGAATTGGAGAGTTCAAGGTAAAACATTCAAATTGTTGTTTTGCTTTGAGTTTTTGTTTTGTCTTGGTTTTTGTTGGGTGGGGTTTTTTTACTGTAACAATTTTTTTATAACTAGATGGTGATTAGGTATTTATTATTCTTGATAGACAAAACTATACATATATTTCTCTGTATTTTTTTTCCTATATTTCCACCTTCCACAGGGATCTCCTCTTAATAACCAGTATATGTGTTAATTGTTTTGATTGATTTGACAGCTGGCTTCTTGGGATGACAGATCATGATTTGTGTTTTCACTAATATTATTAACTCTGCACTTCCAGAGTTCTTACATTGGGATTATGCCATTTTCTGTTTCTTTTAAAATAATTTTATTGCCATGTTTTATTCAAAGACTTGTATAAAATACTCAAGATATATGAATTTTAGTCCCATCTTCATCCTCTTCTTCATTCTGTTTAATCTGGAAGTTGTTGTTGTCAGGTGTCATTAAGTTGAGCATGACTCATCGTGATCCTGTGAACAAAAGACCTGAACTCTGTTCTATGAAGATCATCGTTTTAAGAGTCGGTGTGATGCTGTACTTTCTCCAAAGATAGAATCTGGATGGTATGAGCACAGATTCCAGGTATTAAGGAGAATAGTCCTCCATCCATAGAATTAAATATTTACATTGAGAGGGGAATAAAAACAACAAAAACAAAATATCATTGATAATTTTAAAAGCTATCATATACAGAGGTAAGGGTTCTTTGAAAATTTACTTGGCACCAAGTAGTTGCCAAAGAAAATATTTTAACTACTTAAAAGAAAGATTTTATGGTAATGAGAGCTGATTGAAGATAAGATTAACTTGCTTGAGAAGGGGTAATTTCCTTATAATTGAAAACAAGAACGAAGATAGGATACCACCTTGATAGTCATTATTTAAGCTGGATAGATGCCTTTCTCTGCCACATACAGAATCAGTTTTTCTGAAAATATTTTATAGTAATGTGAGAGTTTTTCATAAATGCAAATGTTTGTAATTTTCTTAGCTTTCCTTCAAACATATTGTTGCTTTTAATGCCATTATATATGCTATGATTTTCCATCTCATATTAGTGCATCCATGTATTAATTCTCAGGGAAAATAGTTTTAATTTTCCCAGAAAAGTAAACTTAATATTTATACATATAATTTCATGAAAGAATTGAAACCTCCTAGGCCAGTTGGCAGCATCATGTTAGATGGAGAAGAGACTGAAGTTGTTAACAATTTCACCTTGCTTGGCTCCACAATCAACAGTCTTGACCCCAGCAGTCAGGATATCAAATTATGAATAACACTGGGAAAATCTGCTGCTAAGGACCTCTCTACAGTGTGGAGAAGCAAAGATGTCATTCTAGAGACTGTGATGTGTCTTACCCAAGCCATGGTCTAACAATTACTTGCTATGCATCAGAGAGCTGGACAGTAACTAAGGACTACAGAAGAATCGATGCCTTTGAGCTGTGGGACTGGAGAAGAGTCTTGAACATACCATGGACCACCAAGAAAACAAATAGATCTGTCTTGAAGAGGGTGAAATCAAGCTTCTCCTTGGAGGCTAGGATTTTAAGCTCCATCTCACTTATTTTGAGCACCTGACAAGGAGGGACTGGTGGTCCTTGCAGAAGGACATCATCCTTGGAAGAGTTGAGAGAAAATGCAGGAGAGGAAGACACCAGATGAGATGGATCGCTAAAATAACTGGGGCAACACAGTTGGTGTGTTGGAGACTGGTTCAGAATAGGGTACGCTTTAAAGCCGTTGTACATAGGGTTGCTATGAGCTGCCTCCAACTCGATGGCACGTAACAACAATAACTAAAATCTCAATCTTCTTTAATGCTACCTAGTAATTTAAAACTACCGTCGTACCACCATCTTCTTTGTTTTCACTCCACTTCAATGGATAATTAAATAAGAATTAATTAAATGCCCTAATTTTCAGAGTAATCATCTCTGGTGTTTTATAATATAAGAGATAAGAATACAATTTAAAAAATAAATAATAGACACTTTTAAAAATGAGTCAAGGGAAATACAGTAGAAAATAAGGGGATATCAGCTATTGTCGGTGTTGTAATTAAGGTTATGCAACAAAATGGGTATGAATGTTTGAATGAAAAGTCAATAAATTTTATAAGCTTTCACTCATTAATAAAAATAAAAGAAAAATGATATTCAGAATAAGCAATTCAGAATGTTTGAGCTGTTTGGCCATGGTCACAGACTTTATCAGAAGAATATTTTAGTCTAAAAATTTTGTACTGTTGAGCCTCTCATTTGATGATTGTACTACTTCTCCCATTTTATATCTTTGTATATTACATTGCATCTAGATGTATAATGTTATTTTCCATTTAATTTGATTTCTCTCCTCTGAATTGCTTATTATTCAGTCCTTTTAGGATTAGAGTTCTGGCAAATACAAACACTTTTTATCTTTCACTTTTTGTTGTATTTATATATTAGCATAATTTTCTATTTCATACCTTATGTCTGAAGGAATGTACCTCATTATCATAACAAAAACCTCTGACAAAGTTGAATTGTGTTTTCAAGTGGAAAGAAACCTGGGATTTTGAATAAAAGCCACCCCCTCTAGCAAGAAAATCCTTTGAATTAGGTTTACCTCAATCTGATAGTTTGAAAACAAGTAGCAGTGGGCAGGAAGAGAAATTCATCTAATTGAAGTAAAGTATTTGCAGTTGCTTGCTATGCATCAGAAAGCTGGACGATGACTAGGAATGATAGAAAGAGAATTGATACCTTTGAGCTGTGGTGCTGGAGAAGAGTATTCCATGGACTAGAGAACAAACAGGTTTATGCAAGAAAAGGTGAAACTGGGCTGCTCCTTGGAGGCAAGGATTCTGAAGCTTCGTCTGACATACTGTGGACATGTTGCAAGGAGGGACCCATCCTTGGAGAGGACCCGTCATGCTTGGGAGGGTGGAGGAACAGTACGAGAGGAAAACCCTTGATAAGATGGATTGATTCAATGTCTAGGGTAATGGGGGTAGATGTGTCAGAGACAATAAGATCAGCACAGGATAGAACAGAGTTTAGGGATGTGGTCGCTATCAGTCACAGGCTACTCTACGGCATATAACAACAAAAATAACAACAATTGAAAGTAAGGGACCTTAGGGGTTTTAATGGTAAGGAGTTGCATTGCCAATCCAAAGGCACAAATTTCAAGTTTTCCAACTGCTCCATTTGAGAAAGATGGGCAGTTATTCTCCTTGCCTCTGAAAACCTGATATAAGTCTCTTATAAATCCTTGGCACATAACACCAACTGACATAAAGAAATTCTAATGGCCTATTGTTATGTGTTGTTGAGTGGCAACCGATTTCTATGTGATCCACTAGCAGGTTTTCAGAGGCTATAAATGGCTGGAGAGAAGATTGCCCATCTTTCTTCTATGGAACAACTGGTGGATTTGAACTGTCTCTTGTTCACAGCTTTAGTTTGCTTGGCTCCACAGTCAACACTCTTGGCACCAGTAGCCAGAAGTTAAAAGGCATATAGCGATGGGAAAGTCTGCTGTTAGGGACATCTCCAAAGTACTGAATAACAGTGGTGTCTCTCTGGAGACTAAGGTGCGTCTGATACAGGCCATGGTCTTTGCTATCACTTGTTATGCATCAGAGAGTTAGACAATGACCAAGGAGGATTGAAGGAGAATTGATGCCTTTGAGCTGTGGTGCTGGAGAAGAGTATTAAGAGTACCATGGACCGCTAGGAGAACAGATTCATCCTGGAGAGGGTTAAACTGGGCTGTTCCTTGGAGGCAAGGATTCTGAGGCTCCGTCTAACATACTTTGGACATGTTGTGAGGAGAGACCGGTCCATGGAAAAGGACATCATGCTTGGGAGGGTGGAGGGACGGCGCAGGAGGGGAAGGCCCTCTATGAGATGGATTGATTCAGTGACTGGGATAATCAGGATGGGAGTGTCAGAGACAATGCGATTGGAACAGGACAGAGCAGAGTTTAGGGCTGTTGTACATAGGGTCGCAATGAGTCACAAGCTACTTGACGGCACATAACAACAACAACCACAACCTTAGGATTGAGTGCACAACTCCTTACCATTAGGACTATAACAAATTGTGTCACTAATCCAAATGTTTAGTATCTCTAGTGGTTTGAATCTACTAACAATTCCAATAGCGAATGATGAGTAGTCTTCTTCCATTAAGATCGATAGCTGTTTACAACCCCAATAAACGGTAAGTATGATTTGAAACTGGTGCCGTGGTTTAACAAAGCAGAACTTGTGTGGATGGAATTTCCTTCTTGAGTTGTTTCCTAAAGCAATTGATGAAGGATAAGATGATGAAAGGACCTCTGGCACTCTCACAGAGGCAGAAATTGTTTCCCTGGTAATACTTTAGATAGTGATTTGCTCTTCACAAGGTATTTCAATGACAGTGGCACTGTATAGACTTCACAAAACCCTGTCAGAAATGTGGTGCTGCTGGTGGTGGTGGTGGTGGGGTGCCACTGAGTTGGAACCCACTCATAGCTGATTTTTCAGTGGGTTTTTAGAGGCAGCAAATCACATTGGGAGCTTGCTCATCTTTTCCTGCCAAGTAACTGGTGGATTCTAACTCTGTACCTACCGTTGGAATTGCAGAGCAGCTTCTTACCACTACACCACTACCACACATTGTCGGAAATGGAAGACATATATTATTATTCTTCTTACATGTGAAGAACTGTTACCTTAGAGAGACAGAGAATCAATAGAGACCAGTAATTAATAAGTAAAATAAATCCAGGACTCAAATCTTCATTTTTTTTTTTCTTCATGGAGCTTCCTGACTAAATCAAGTCTGGAAGCAGGAGTGGCATCCACTTCCGAAATGTCTTGCCTCTGGAAACTCTATGTAGGAACAGTACGCAGGCCTTTCATTCATAGGGTCGTTATGAGTCGTGTATGACTCAACAGCACCTAACAACAACAACACAACATTCTTCTTATGATTGCTTTTAGTTTTAAATAATTTTTTAATTGTGATTTTAACATAAGTTTTCAGAAAATTAGATTTTCATTCATCCATTTTTGAGCTAATTTACTTAGCACTCTGAGCAAGTCAGAGATACTGTGTTGAGTTTTTTGTTTGGTTTTTTTTTAAATCTCTCTTTTTTTTTTGGTACATATACCATCAAATCAGATAGGACTGGTACAGGAGACATTATATTTCACAAGAGATATAGAAAGATTTGAAGATAAAACGAAATAAAAATTCTATCAAAGTGCTGCTTCTTGTGATTATCAGGTGGACTCAGCATTAAAATGATTAAAAATCTCCATTAAATTATGACTTTTTGTTACTTTTCTTATTTGTATTCAGGGGACTAGCATGAAAAAGTGAGAGATACCTGTTTTAAGATGTTGAATTATTTATTTTTTTATATAACATTCTTTCAACCAAATCTTTCTTTTTTAAAACTGTAGAGAATTATAATAGAATGTGTATGTAAGTGAAAATAAACACATATAGACATATGATGAAATAGTTTTAAATTATCACTACTGTATGCTAGATTACTTTCCACAAATAAAATGTATGAGAAAGTCAGGCAAACATATACATACACAGTCACCATTTCAACTTGATAGCCTTGGGCAAATTGTTTCATTTGTTCATAGCATAGTGAAAACAGCTATTTCAAACAAACAAATAAACAAACAAACAAAACCAAACAGAGGAGGATAAAAACCCTTTACCTTACTGAATATGAGAAGCTGTATCATAATCACATTTTTTATATAAATAAATTACTTCTAATGAAGTTAAAAAAGAGGTCTACAGGAATTGGAAGGTTTTATAATCTAAAGATACATGTGATAGAATGGTAATAGATCTACATTTTTAACTCATTTATATTTTTATTTTATTTCGAAAACTCTTCAGTTTGTTAATATCATTGTTTCTTCTTATTATTCAGCCATTTAAACTCTGAAAATGCTATAAAACCATATTTTAGAATGAGATTTGAAATTTTATAGAAAACTTTAAATTATGCAAATTATTTTGAATAAGTAAAATCTTGTTTCCATTCAGAATTCCAACTAAGCCTTTTGTTAGATGAGCTGGGAAGAGAATGAAAGTAAATATCCACATTCTCCCTTACTTTGTGCTTGTTAGGAAGATCCTTTGATAGAAATCATAGAATGTAGATATAAAGCATAACCAAATGGAAATTATTACCATTGAAATAGAAGTTTAAAAGGGCGGAAAAATGATTCTTGAATTTTCAACTATATCTTGGTCCTACCATTTTGCCCTTGCTGTTGTGTACCATAGAGTTATAGTTGACCCTCTGGTGAGCTTTGAGAGGCATTTAACTGCATGGGAGGAGATTGTTCATCTTTCTCCTGCTGAGTGACTGGTGGCCTCAACTCCAGTGCCCTGGGAATTGCAGGGCAGCTTATTAGCGTGAGGCCAATATTTAGGGTAATTTGAGTGCATTTGTGAATTACTTCCATGTAAATTTCTTCTCTTTATATCTTGGATTCTCAAAAATATTTTCTTAAAAAAACCCCAAACCCACGAAACAACGCTTCTTTGGTTGTCAGGGGACAGATACTTTTATATAATCAAGGATCTTGCTTTGTTTCCTTCTTGACCATCCAAGGCGTGGAGTGTAAGAAATGGAGGATAGTTTTATACCACATGACCATGTGCCTATGAGCACAAAAGGATATAAAGGAAGATTTTAACCAGTTCCTTTGAGCAACACTTCACATTCTACTGGGAAAAAGAGTCTGCCACTTTCTTTGGTAGATTCATTTCTTCTTTTGAAGGCTTTTATATGAGGGCATTTCCTTAAGAATGAAATGAGTGGGAAACACTTTGAATTTCCATTGAAAACAGATCACCATTAGTATTAGAATAATTAGCACACTATGTATCATATAATATAGTCTTTACAATGACCACATAAGAAAAAAATTTAATTAAAAATAATTCATTTAATCTACTAAAAATTGTTGAGGAAGTTTTAGTATCATCAAGCCCATTTTACAGATCAGAAAATCAATTGAATTCAAATCTGTGCTGACTCTGATTATATATACAGAAGCAAAGTATGCATAACTAAGAGTGTTCAGAATAGATAAAATAATGGCTTAGGTAACAACTGGGAATACAGGACAAGGAAGTATTTCACCCATATGCTTGGCTTATTCTCTTAAAAAGGTGACTGAAGGATGAATTTAAAATAATAGATAAAAGTTACAATGAAAAATTGAAGGAAAGCAATTTTTTTTTATTGTAGGTGATTCTGAGAATCTATCCAATTAAGTGCATGCTAGAATTATTTATTTTGGTAGAGGATGAGTAAAATATATGCAGAAAAATTCCCAACTATATGTCTAGTCCTGGATTGCATCTATTTAATATTTTCATGCACTTTTGTGAGAAATAATTTGCATGACGTGTTCATATCTACACTATGGACTGGTTCCCTTCTCCAGAATAAACCGTGGCAGGCCATATGATCTATGTAATTGCCATTTCCCGATGAAAACAGAAGTTTCTTCGAAGGCATTTTACAAGAGCCAAATTTTTAATGTGGCTTCTGGCACTTACCTTCATGGTATCTAGGCACTTTGCCGTTTTGGCCTGCATTAATGGAAGACAAAAAGAGAAAGATTTTGGTCTTTTTGTTGTTTTGTTTTTTCTTTTTTTTTTTAAGTTCTAGTCCAAACAAATTACTTAAAACTGATTGTGCATTCAAGTAAAATGTGTATTTTATAACTTTTGTTTCACCAGTGGAACAGTATAAGGTTTTGCTTATTTGGGATGATGGATTTTTGTTTGTTTGTTTGGTTGGTTGGTTTTGTTTTAAATTCTTAGTATATGAAAACTTCTTCAAAACCTACCCATAATTATAATGCTGTGATACCTCTTTCTGTGATGCAACATTTAAAAGATGTCAGAAACCTTACAAAATGTCTTTTGAAGCTCATATCATGAAAATAATGATACCTCAGTTCTGGCATTATGAAATTCTGCAACTGAATGATTTCCCCCAAACATGTTAAGAAGACAAAATAAATTTTTAGTATTATTATTTTGTAGATTTCTTCAATAAAAGGGAATTAACTATCCTCTATTATCTAATATTATCAATTTTATGTATAATATTACTTACAGTTTCATAATTTCTTAAAAGTGCATCTGAGTTTTCTCTGATTGCTTGGATATGACTTTCCACTGACTGCCTTTTCTTGAGACCCTATTCATTATATTTGATTCCTGATTTCAAATAGTTCAATACTTAGGTAGATAGATACTGGATAAGTTAGAATGAGAGGATAGAAGCGTAAATATGTATCGTGCACCTATGTAAATATAAATGCATAGTTATTATATATATTTATGTTTAATATATAAATACAGCTTAAAAGGTTAAAAATATAATTAATATAATATATAAAATATATAATATATAAAAAATATAAAAAATATATAATATATAAAATATATAATATATCCTTTCCTAGAGCCCTGACAGCCTCGTGGTAAGGAGTTGTACCGTTGGCCTAAAGGACTAGATTCCAATTTATCAGCTACTCAGCAGGAGAAAAAAGATGGGCCATCTTCCTCCTCTGAGATTTACTGCCTCTGAAAACCTGCTGGACAGTCAGCTGGTGTTCATTCTGACTGAGCAGTACTTAACAACAACAACAACAAATAATTTCACATTTACATGCAACGTACACAAAGTGTGTTCAACAAGCCATATGCACTGAAAGTCACAAGTAGAACTCTGTTAGAAACTAGACATATTTTCTATGTAATATTCTGCTTTTTAAACTATTAAAAAGCGGTTATTCTGAAAAGTAAACATTTTTGATGTTTGGGGTTTTTTTGCTCATTAATGAGCTTGGCGATATAAACAAGAAATGTTTTAGCTCAGTTGTCTCTGAAGGCTTTAAAGTTAATTTTGAATTAAAAATATTCTCATTTTAGAAAAGAAAATCGATTTGAAAACAAAGGAGGAGGAAAAAATATGTTATATATAAAAATATGTATAGTATATACTCAAACTTCTCTATGTCTGGATTTAAACCCATATTCTGATTTCTATTCTAAACTTTTCTGTCATTTGCGTTGGGTGTTGGCCAAGCGTCATTATCTTCCTGCCATAATGTCCTTTTCTCTCTACATTGCGTACTTAGCTTTTGGAAGCCACCCCTGGCCTAGAGTGAGGAAACTGGGAGTCATTTAGAGCTCCTTGCTCTCACCTTCCATAAAGAGCTGCTGATTTGGAAAACCATTGAAAGACTTCTTGGAGTAAGAACTTACTCTGGTGGCCTAGTGGCAAGAAACTGCCCTACAATCCCAAAGGCAATCAGTTTGAGGCCACCAGCTGCTCCATGGGACAAGGGTGGGACAGTCTCATTCCTTGCAATTAACTGCCTCTTAAAAACTGCCAGAGGGGTTCAGCTATGGGTCAGTTCCAACTCAATGGTGAATACACACACACACACACACACACACACACACACATATATATATTTAGAAGAATAAAATTTTTTCTACCTTTTCTCCCTGTAATATCATTCTTTCTCCTAAGGACCTATTAGGACAGACTAGAACTTTCCCATAGAGTTTATAAGCTCGTAATTTTTAAAACAGCAGCTACCACATCTTTTTCCTTTGGAGAAGACGCTGGCTTCTAATCACCAGTCCTTCAGTTGAAAGCTGAGTACTTTAACCACTAAACTACCAGGATTTTTGTGACTTATGTTAGTCTCATAAATTCTACTTGCTTAATGCATGTATAAAATAAAGCATGCGTTGAAGATCTCAAAGACTCATCAGTATATTGGAAATGTGTGATTTTTGACTGTAAATTGGTGGTTAATTGTGAGGCTTTTAACTGAAGCCGTTCAATGTTGTGTCTTCAGGAGAAGGATGCAGCCTACCTCTTCCATAAATATTTATAACCTTTGAAATTCTCGGTGGCAGTTCAGCTCTGTTCTCTCTGAGTCAGAGATGGCTTGACATATTACATGGGGTTGGGTTTTCTCTATTATCTCTTTACACACAGTTGTATGTAAAGGATACATTTTTCTGGGGAGGCTTAACCATTTAAAAATGTTCAAATTGTGTTCATTGTAGGCTTACTATTTGGAAAACTTCCAAAGTATATGCAGACTTTTCTGTTGCCTCAGCTGGCGCACACACAGCAGAGTCTGTGAGGATGGCTTCATGCAAGGATGATATAGGTTTCATGTGATTATTCAGGGGGTCACTGAGTCAGACCCACCTCACAGCACTTCACAGCGACCTAAAGATGTGCAATGTGAGTTCTTTGATGGTTGCCTAGGCTTCTTGTATTTTAATAAAAAAGATGTTAAAAAATGGATTCAGATACTTTTAGGAATTTCTCACTTTTTGCTAGGACATCAACAGAAGGAGGGTATCACAAATAGAAGAGGGGAAAGTGAAAGTTGCATATATTCCTTGATAGAAGGTTGGATCAAGCTAGAGGTACCGTACTGTTTCTCTTTTGTGTAATCTTTTCATTAATGTAACATGATGTGAACATTGTGACATGCCCTTTAAGCTCAGCTTGATTGGCAGCATGCCATGGATTCCCTCTGTCTGTGACAGCACAATGCCAAAGCATACTGTCTCGTCACTATAAATCTCATTATCATTTATGCTATGTGAAGTTGCATTGATTTTCAGTCAGAGAAAGTTCCTGAAACACTTGTTTTTTTTTTTTTTTATTCTTCATACTAATCCATTGGGTTTTACTAAACAGCTCCCCGTGTCTATGAACTTTAACTAAATAAGAATCCAGGTTGATAAAAGAGCAATTTAGTTGTTAACCACTAACAGTAAAGAGATCATTATTAGTATTTTAAAACACTTAAATATTTGATACCTTACAATGTGTTTTTAAAATTATTACCTTTATGGTTTTTCAGTGCCTATGGATATTCAATGATTGGTGATTAAATATGAAGGAAAAATAGAATAAGAAGATCATTTTGAAGGAATGGACTCTTCATGTATAAGATGACTTAAAAATTAATCACTGATCATCAATAAGCTGATAGAAATACTAACGTACTTAAGTAAAAGCTTATGTAGGGGAGATTCACCCATCGTCAAGAGAGAAAGAATCATTGTAAGTCCTCTCTTCTGGAAAAAAGTTGTTTCATAGAGATATGAAAGTCACTACTAGCCAGGATTTCAGTGATAGATTTGCTCTTTCTTACTGCTTATAATGTTCATGCTGTTTCTATGGTTATGTGAAAGTTCATAATGCTATTTATTGCTATTTAAAATCTCCAAGTTGCTATATATGACAATATATCCTCAGAACCTATTTTCAGTTTTTATGTGGGAACTGGTCTCCCTTCTATTAATGGATCTCTGAGAGTTCCCAAGAGGAGGTGTGTAAGATTCCTTTAATTGCTTGTAAGTGTCAGAGTCTAGATGACATTTTCATCCTTGATATTACCTCTGCTTGCTACTATTTCTTTTTATGTACAACAATAATCTGATTACTCTTAGCAGTCAGAAAATGCCCAGTAAAGATAACGTTATAGTCTACACAGCACAGACTAATGCAGCAAACTGCTGGAAATACATAGATAGGCTGATGCAAAAGATAAGAAAAAGTAATCGATACGATTGAGCAAACAAACTTACAAAAAAACAAGATAATTTTTGTTGATTAAAGATAGGGTAAAATTTCTAAAACAATGTCATTTTATTCCCTTTATTATAGAGTTAAAAGAATTATGACTACATTAAAACATTGAGACTTTTATCTTCTGTTGCTGTATAAGAAATCACTGCCAAGTTATTGGTTTACTATGTATGTTTACTAAACATATACTTAGTACATCACGGTTCTGAGAATTGATGAAAAGACCAGCCAAAGCATTGGCTCTCTGTTCAGTGTAACAAAGCTGAAATCTAGGTATCAGCTGTGGCCGAGGCCCGCTTCCTGATTCATTCATTTTGTGGTTTGAATTCAGTTCCCTGCAGCTATAGGGCTGGGTTCCCCAAATTTTTGCTGGGGTTTAAATGAGTAGCTCTCAGATTCTAGGGGTCCTAGCCCTGTGGCTGATTTAAAGGGTAATCGGCATATCTGATTGTGTTCTACCAGCCTAGCATAAACAGTTGTGTTGCTTCCACTTTGGACATTCACCTGATTAGTTGAGGGCCCCCTGAGATATTTTCTCTTTTAATTAATTCAAAGTGACCTAATTAGGGACTTTAATTATACCCACAAAATCTCTTTACAAAACATAAGGAAAAAAGTTACATGGCATAATCATGGGAGTATAATTCTTTCATATTGTGTACCTCACATACACGCAGAGGAAAATGTGCAAATCCTGTTTACCGGAATACAGGATTCTTGGGGTTCATCTTAGAATTCTGTTACCATAAAGGCTATATAACTTTAGTACACTTTGAAGGTGAAAGAAAGAATAAGGGGAAGAGGGGATGAGAAAATATTAAAAATCTTATAGGTTAATATTGAATGTGAAAGTCCCTATTTATCTGGGAATGTACATGAATTAATTCATACTCCTTTATGTGGCTATATATTAAAGGCCTTGTTTTAAAGAAACTGTAATTACAAAGATAGACTTTCACGAGATAAAACACTTCAGTGACTGGGTTTTTCTTGTTAAGGTGAGCCCAGTCAAATATTTTTTTTTACTGATAATACATTTTTCATAAGAAATATTCCATATTTCAACTGGTCAAACATGATGATGGTAGGGTAAGTCTTTTCAGATTGTAGGCGAGTGATTTATTTGAATCTCATGTAACTGTTGTTAGATGACATTGTTTCACCGTGAGTCATAGTCAGCATGTGTACAACAGCGTGAAACTATAAGGGATCTTGTGCCATCCTCTCAGATCTCCCGTTACAGACACTGTTGTCAGTGAGTCTCATTGGGGTCATCTTCTGTTTGGCTGAGTTTGCCAAACATGGTATTTTTTGCAGGACTGGCATCTCTTAGTAAGATGCACGAATTATGTGAGACAGTCTCACCGTCCTTGCTTCTAAGGAGCACATTAGCCACACTTTTTTTTTCTTAGCAGTCCATGGTCTAGAGTATTCTTCACCAGTACCACTAAACAAAGGTCTTGATTCTATAGTTCTTATTCATTGTCTAACTTTCTCTCTCTCTATGTTCTGAGAAAGTACTATTTTATTTTAACTTATATACTTAGTTTTATGGCATCTTCGATTTATCACTTTTATTAACTAGTAACAGCATAAAAAATCAACTACTTAAATTTGTCACTTCACAAATGAGAGTTAGTAATAAGATAATTGCACTATATCTAAATATAGAATCTAAAAGTTCTTTGAAATATAAAGTTTTTATGGTAAAATGTTAAAATTCTGTAAGGAAAAAGAGACACAGAAACTTTTAGTTCTAAAAGATACTGAGGGAATTTTTCACCTGAAATATAAATGAATTGGCACATAATAAATTTAGAATTTAGGAGTATGCAATGAGGGTTGCAGAGTGGATTATATTTGGGGGTAGGGGGTGGGGTTTGGGGAGGTGCGGGGGGGGGATTGTGTACCAAGGAGGGAGTTTTTCTTTTGCTTTTCAAGGAGAGGAGCAAATGGGGGGGAGGAGGGAGGGGTTTGTGCGTGGAGAAGGGTGCAACAATGAATGGAATCCCAAAATCTCTGTAGATGTTCATTGAAATGAAAAATAAACAACCTAAATTTAAAAAAACAAAATTTAGAATTTAATTGAATAAAATTAATTCTAGGAAATGGATTTTTATGTACAACATAGTGTGATAGTTAGATTTCTTATTTAACGTTATGAAGAATAAGGGCATGATAACCTAAATTCTTAAAATTAAAAATGAAAATTCAAAGCTTCATTTCAAATTATCAAAAGACATGCTCTTCCAATAAATGCTGTTATCTCATCCATTACCCGTTTTATGCATATTTTCCAAGTTTCTATTGCATTAAAATGATAAAATTACATTTGTGACTATTTGTAAGTTTTGAGTTGCATGCTACCTCTCTGTCATAGTACCTATTTTCTACATTCAGTATAGAGATTTAATTGTTTCCATAGAACTGTTGTCAGTATAATAGTATGATGCAAGGATTTATTATCCTTATATATTTAGTTACATTGAAGAGTGGGTGGATAAGTGGAAGAGTAATGTCTTGGTCTCTCCCTTTTTCATTTTTCCCAGCTGACAGCAGAAGCTTATTGGATTCATTACCCCAGTAAGTGGTGGCCTCATTATCTTAAAATCAAATAGATATATTACTCTGTTGATCCCACCCAGATTATTTGAAGATGTCAAACTCAAATACATTTATTTGAGAAATAGATTTTAAAAGAAACAAACAAAAAACTTCGATAACCCTGTGATTTCACTTCTGTGCATCCTCTATGCAACAAGGTTGCACAGTTCTGTGGGTGGATGGAGAAGATAAATAAAATAGGAAAGATCTGGCAGGGATCTAAAAAGATAAAGTAATGATAGGTATAGTCCAATAGTGATTAATTTTATAAAACATAATGCTTGGTAATGATTGTATGAAACACAATGTGAATGATGAATAGTGTGAAACACAATATATATGAACTTTGTAAGCAAATCAATATAAACTAAAAATTTTTAAAAAGGAGCTTAGATATTTAGTAAAATATATATTTCTAAACTGTGTCTCTTATCCTGGAGAAGAGCAACTAATGGAAGTGGGATAGTGAACATCAAGTAACAGTCCATCACAGTAACAATTGAAGGTAATAATATCTATGAACGTAATCTATGAGGTTTACTTGTACTTTAGAAAGTGATTTTAATCTTTATATCAGATTAGGAATATAAGGCAAGTTTCAGAAACAACATTTAAACTGGAGCCTAACAAGGGAAGAATGTTGTTGGTAGAAATAGCAGGATAAGAAAAAAGTTCAAAAAAGAAAAAAAAGTTCAGAGGATGTGGTGTCACAAAGCCGGAAATCTAGAATAACGTGGAGGGTGTATTGGGCTTTATAAAATTATGTCACTCAAACCACCAAAAATGCAAAACAAATTAAAAAAAACTCTCAAAGAAATTAAGACAAAAATCCTAAAACAAAAACTCAATAAACTTAAAGTTGAAAATATGCTTTGGTTTTTGCAATACACAGGAACAATGAATTTGAAAATTATTTCCTAATTTGAGAGGAACTAGAGAGCTGTTTGCTTAGTGAAAACTCACTCAGTCCCACAAGGACAAATACTGTATAAGAACATTATTTTGGAATGAATATGAAGATCCAAGGGGATGCGGAGGGTGGAAGCAAAGGGATGAGGCGGTGCAGCGGGTGGGGGGATTAATCATAGGGTTATACAATTTGATGGGTGGGGGAGTGAGGGAAACTGGAGGAATCTGGTCTGATAAACAATGTGTCCAAATTTTGTAAATAAGCTAGTAAAAATTAAAATTTAAAAATGAAAGTCATTGCTAATTTGAACATAAGTAGTTTGGGGCTCAAACCAGGCTGAGATTTATGTATACTATGATGCCTTTGAGCTGTGGTGCTGGAAAAGAGTACTGAATGTACCATGGCCTGCCAGGAAAACAAACAGGTTCATCTTGGAGAGGATTAAACCAAGCTACTCCTTGCAGGCAAGGATTCTGGGGCTTCATCTGACATACTTTGGACATGTTGTCAGGAGGGACGGGTCCTTGGAGAGGGACATCATGCTTGGGAGGGTGGAGGGACAGCGCAGGAGGGGAAGACCCTCTATGAGATGGATTGATTCGGTGACTGGGGTAATCGGGATGGGTGTGTCAGAGGCGATGTGGTTGGCGCAGGATAGAGCAGGGTTTAGGGCTGTTGTGCATAGGGTCGCTATGAGTCGCAAACGACTCGATGGCACATAACAACAACAAATTCTTATTTTTACCTAAGTCTTGATAATTTCAGCAAAATATTATAGTTTAGATATCCAGGATTATTGAAGATTAAAAACAGAAAGGCCATGGTACAAAAGTTGGCTTTGTTATGTGCCATTGAGTTGCCTGTGACTTACAGCGACCCAGTGTACACCAGCTCTGAAGACTGCCCTGTCCTGACACAGATCCAGTATGTCCAACACACCAACTCCTATTGCCCTATCCTGAGCTAATCGCACTGACTCTGACACACCTCCCTGATTCTAATACACCTACTCCAGTTGCTCAAGTTACTGTGTCAATCCATCTCATCAGAGTCTTCCCCCCCTGTGCTGTTCATGAGCATGATATTCTTCGAGGATTGATCCCTCCTGGCCACATGTCCAAAGTATGTGAGATGGAGCTGGAAAACCCTAGACTCCAAGGAGAAACTTGATTTCACCCTCTCTATGACAGATTATTTGTTTTCTTGGCTATTGATGGTATGTTCAAGACTCTTCTCCAGAACCAAAACTTGAAGGCATCAGTTCTTCTGTCATCTTTAGTCATTTTCAGCACTCTGATGCTCAGCAAGTAATTGCGAAGACGATGATTTGATGTGGTGACTGTCGCAATGGGCTTGAGAGTGTCTCAGTTTGTGGGGATGGCATAGGATAGGGAAAGGGTTATATCTATTGTTCATAGAATTGCTGTGAGGTATAGAAAGAGCTCTGTTGGCCTAGTGATTGAAAAGTTGTGATACCCAGCCAAAGGTGAGTGATTTTAATCTTCAGCCTTCAGGCCTGATACTGGGTTTTTTTGGTCAAACATTCTTCCAAGTGGTATAGCATTGGTCTGTTGTTTGCTGTACAGAGGTAACTCATGTTTGCTGTGATGCTAAACACTGTGACAATAATGTGTCAATTGCGATAATGGTTACTCACGGTAGACAGTGTTTCGTGGATCTCCCCAATTAAAACAGGCTTGGAAGCAGGAGTGGCATCCACTTATGAAATAGCTTGCCTCCAGAAACTCTATGAATTTAGAGAAATGATGAAAGTTATACAATAGGGTTGTTATGAGTCATCTATGACTTGATGGCACTTAACAACAACATGGCCTAGGTCAGGTGCACCTTAGTCTTTAGGCTGAAATCATTGCTTCTCATTACACTTGAAAGGTCCCTGACAGCAAATTTACCTAATGCAGTTCATCTTTTGATTTCTTGACTGCTGGTGCCAAGAATGTTGATTGTGGAAATGAGCAAGCTGTAACTGTTAACAACCTCAATCTCTTCTCCATCCATCATGGTGCGGCCAATTGGCCAATAACCCCCTAAATATTCCATTTAAACATTTGATATAGAGTTCTCATGTATAGTTCTGCATACATACATTGTGTAATTTATATGAATAGTATATATGTGTGTTACCATTATTTTAAATTCCATTTACTAAACACACATTTATTGAATGCCTAATATACTTCAGATATTATGGTTGTGAATACTCTGAAGATGAAAATTAAGAATCTTTTCATACCTCGATATCTGTATGTTGTTGATACCATTCAGTTGGAACCAACCCAAAGTTGACCTGCCCGCAGGTTTTCACAGGTGTTAAATCACATGAGAATTGAATGCCCAATTTTCTCCCACAGAGCAATTGGTGAATTTGAACCACATGCCTTTTGGTTGGCAATGCAGCTCCTCATCAGTAGGCCACCAGAGCATATTATAATCAATTTTACAGATATTAAGGAATAGAAAACTGGTTTTGGCAGAAAAATAGAAGTAATAAATCCTGCATGTTGTTAATCCTGCTATTGAGATAATCTCAGTTTAAGAGGAATCATTGTGAGCATAGTAGAAATGCCCTCGAGGGTTTTGAAAGCAAAACCTTTGTGAAGCGATTTACCAGACCTATTGTCTGAGGTGCCTCTGAGTGGGTTTATCTGCCTACCCGGTGGCTAATATCCAGGCACACGATTGGATAGCGCATTCGTGGTCCCAATTGAAGGTTCATTCAATTCCATCGAATCTCAGTGACCCCCTATCAGCTCTCCAAGGCTAAGTACCTTAATGGGAGAAGACTGCCCATTTTTCTTCCTTAGAATGCCTAATGAATTTTAAACTTCAGAAATGTGACCTTTGGTTTAGGTCATAGTATCAGCTATGCCATCACAGTTCCGTAGGAATAAAGCTGCAAAGTTAGTGTTGAAATTAATACCACAGACTGCAACAAGTAGTAGAAGTAAGAGTTCGGTAGAAGAAAAAAAAATCTGAGTACTCAAAGATCTTCACAGGCAAATTTACTGTAAGAATGGAATAATTCTTTTCCCAGGAAAATAATTTACTTTTGTTGTTCCTTGTTTACTACTTGGCAAAGGGGAAAATGTAGCATAAAAATAAATAACTAAATTTGTTTAAGCAGATATGTACTTGATACGGAAACGAATGCTGTAAATATTAACAAAAGTTATATGTTCATTCAATGCTTCATAATTGCCTGACTCTGCGGAGTATATATTCATAGCTACTGATTCCAGAACGTTGACCTCTGAATGACTGTTAGAATTTTGTGCTTTCTGATCCCATCAACTCCAAGCAGTTTCATTTTTATGCTCAGCGATGTATATATAAAGCACGTTGCTGGCTGTCTTTCAAGGGTTTAGTTTCTAGCCCATGACTTAATCAGAGAGTGCCTTGCAGTTGTTTCTCTGCTTATCAGCAAGTAGAGAGGAAGATAATGTATTAATAATGGCAGTATCACAATATCAAACAACACATTGCCTTGGGAAAATCTGCTACCAAGAGCCTCTTTAAAGTGCTGAAGGGTAAGATGGCCACTTTGAGATATTAGGTGGGCCTGACCCAATTCAGATTATTTCATCACCTCATATGTATACCCATCAGTTACTGCAAGGGGGACTGATGGACATTTTCCTATCTCAAGATTTCTAGCCTTGGACTCATCTAGGAGTCAGTTATTACTCAACAGCAATGAGTTTTGTGGTTGTTTTTTTTTCTTCTCATATGCATGCAAAAGTAGGGCAGTGAATATGGAGCATCAAAGAAAAGCGGATGCATTTGAGCGATGTGGTTGGTAAGAAATAGTATATGAACTGCCAAAAGAGCAAACAGATCTGCCTGGGTAGAAGTGGTCACAGAGGTTAGGATGGTGAGACTTTCTCTCACATACTTTGCATTGTAATCAGGAGTCGTCAGTTTCTGGGGAAAGACATCATACTTGGTAAAGAAGAGAGGTAGTGGGAAAAAAAGAGGATGTCTTGACACGGTTGCAATAATGGGTTTGAGCACAGCAGATACTGTGAGGATGGCACGGGAGAAAGCAGTGTTTTGTTCTGTTATGCAGAGTCACTAAAGTTGAAGCTGGTTTGATGACACTGAGTAAGGACAGAGGGGTAGTGTTCAGGTCATATACAAACTGTATTTTGTTCCAGGGGAATGCTAGAATTGGATCTTATTTGTTGTAAAACAACATATATGAAAACACTGACTATATGTCATGTTCTTATTATAATTGTTCTTATGATTTTCATCCTTGAAGAACATAGTAGTTTTTGTTATATACTGTTGAGTAGGAAATATATAGAAGAAATGAAAATAATTGTTATGGAATAAATAAAAAAAATATATAGACATTTGACTTTAAAAAAAACACACACACAAAAAAAATAAATACCCAAAGCAAACATATAAAATACCTTATTGCCTTTGAGCCTGCACGGACTCATTACTTTGTTAGTTTCCCAAGGCTTTAAACGGCATGTGAGGAGATTGCACATCCTTTTCCCTTGCAGCCACTGGTAGATTAAAACCTGCAGAGATGTACAACCTTTGGTTCATAAGTGCAGCTCTCTACAGCCTAAACGTCGTGAGCTCCTTATGGAAACAGAAGCTTCTGAAGTGGGCAAATACAGCCTAGTTAACAGAAGCTTAGATGGCTTAGTGGCAAGGAGGTAAACTTCCAACTGGAAGACACATGGTTCAAATCCACCATCTGCTCCCTTCCTGGTAGAAACTGAAGTCTTACTATTGGGTAGAAAACTGAAAGATAAGAAATCAGGACCCTTCAGCCAGGTAGAGAAAAATGTGAAGAGAATTGTTGGCAGAAGAGGTGGGTCTTGATCAATACTTTTGCTAAATAAAACATGAAAGATATCCTAAGACATAACAGATATCCCTGTAATTAATAGGTGCTACTGAGCCAGCCCTCTAGTTAGAGGGATATCTTGGGTTAGAGGAGAACTGTGTTACATTGTTTTCACAGATGTAATTTTTACTGAATCCACTTTTTTCTTTTTTTAATTTATCTTCAGCCACTGTCAACAAGGAGTTAGCATTTGACTGTAAACAGCTTTTACCACCCACATTCCTTGAGATAACATGGACAAGTATTATATACTAGGAGGTCTGGAAGTAAATGCCTATTCATTATATTTTACTAAAATACTCTCAAATTAATTCCTACACTGGAAAGCAAGCCATATCTCTCATTTGGTAACAAGGAGAAATCAATACTGAGTATTCAGAGTGGTGAACAAAAAGCCTCTTTGTGTGCACTTTCTGTTTACATTTCCAGTAGGTATTCACCTCTCATGTGACATTGAAGAATTTGTAGCAAATATGAAAAATAGTAGGTGAAAGGAACTCAATGAATGTGAATATATATTCAGAATATTGATCCATTTATAAAGGGAGAAGGTAATTTTTATTGTACTTTTCATGCCTGAGGACTTAACATTGTGATGACTAAATTTTGTTCTGATAAGTGAATTTGTTGATCTTTGAAATGCTCCAAGAGTGATTTATTATCCCAAATTAAAACTGTTCCCTTCATCCTTAAGGTAATAAAAAAAAGAAATAGTGTTTTTCTATTTCTTTCACCGTGAAAGGGCCCGTCACCTCCGGCGATACTGATAAAGAACTATCTCTCTTTATATATTTGTTTGCAAGTTGACAAAAGTATACATTTTTTTGTTCCTGAATTAAATATTCTATAAAAATGGAAACACATTTATGAAGTTATAAAACTATCACTTTGCAAGAAAAGGCTATTTTCACTGACGAAACTGGAGGGCTTGCACAGGCTTCGGCTTTTTTTCTAAGAGGGTTTCATATCATTGTTTTTGGCAACACAGCCAATCCTGTTTTAAGGTGTAAGAATGAGGGATACATAATTTCAGGGATGGGTGATCAGGACATGGGAGGCAAAAGATACAGTTATCTATTGAGTCTTTTTAGTTTCTAGGGAGGCTTAGTAAGCAAGAGATGAATGCTGCAGGCAGGGTTAGTACTAATAATTCCATTAGGTTTTTATCTTTTCTCTGAAATATAGCTATCTTGAAATTATGCAGTGCAATGGAAAAAGGTGTTCAAAAGATGAATTGTGTGGAATAACAATTATTTTCTTCATTTCAGAATATATTTGCAATATACATACACATAACATAGTTATATGTGTATAATTGATAATATTTACCTATGTTACCTATATGCTATAATATGTTATACACTGAGAGAATTCCCAAATTTAATTCCCAAATTTAATTTTGAGAAATACAGCTGATCTAATTGGTTTTGGTTTTGCTTTTTATTCATTTACTGGATAGTTTAAATATATGTTGTTTTCGTTGATGGTGATGATTGCCTTCGAGTCAAGCACGACTCATAGCAACCGTATGACAAACGGCCTGAAGCCTTTCTTTAACTATCGACATTTATCAAAGTTTGTAGAGTTTCTGAAAACATGTTGTTTAGGAAGTGAATAGCATTATGTGTAAATACTACAGATCTAATTTGTTTGGCTTTTTATTTGTTTACTGGGTAGTTTTTAATATATTATTATATAATTATGTGTGTATTAACTTTACTGTATTTTCAGCCAATTCTTCTTGATTCTTTGAAAAACTTTCATGAAAATTGTGCTGTATGTACTATATGTATATATACTTTTTATTAGTGTGAAATATTTAGAGGACAAAATAAGAACTGGTCTGAGCTGCACTACTGACCATTTGTTTAAAGTTTGGCTTCTTTGGGTCTCATTATTCTCATTGTTCAAGTTAGTTTGTAAATAATATCTAAAGTCTGGCACTTCATGATTTTATGCTTCTTGAAAGTTCCCCTTCCTACAAATTGGACAAAACTGCTGTTGTATATTATTATTTTATTAATAAAAGAATAATTTCTAGAAAAAAGTAAATCATATTCTCTTCCCTTTCTTTCACAGTCCTGCTTAATGCATGTATTTTAAGTGGTTACACATGACTGGTTTTAAAAATGGCCTGCTTTTGAGTACCATCAAGTCTGAACCGACTCAGAGTTGATGCTCCAGTGGGTTTCCAGAGGCAATCAATCACAGGGGAGGACTTTTCCCATTTTTCTCCCAAAGGAAAGCTTTTAGAGTCAAACCATGTACCTTTTGGGTTGGTAGAGCAACAACTCCTTACCATTAAGCCACCAGCACTTCCTAAATGTGGCATAGAATGTAAGAAAATAAATGTTCTGTGAAATAGTAAATTTTTATATAGATTAACAAGTAGTACATATAACTGCATGTACTGCTTAGTCGGGACTCATAATAGCTGACTGTCCAGTGAGTTTTCAGAGGCTGTAATCATAAGTGAGGAACTTGACCCTCTTTCTCTCATTGAACCTCTTGTCTTTGGAGCTCCCAAATATGACTGCATCCAAGCATTCTGGATATTCTGTCCTCTAGAGGAAGACCCTGACAAGATGTATTGGTCTGTTGCCTTTGGCAATGGCTCAAGTGTGTGAGGATGGAGCGGGATAGGACATGGTTCAGGTCAGTTGTTCATAGAGTCACTGTGAGCTGTGTTTGATGGCACCTAACAGCAACCACCTGTTAACTGTGATGTGAGAAATTTGCATGTACCTGTCAACCTATTGAAGCACACAATTTCTGGAAAAGGACAGTATGCTTGGAAAAGTTAAAAAAAATGTGCAAGAGAGCGGAAGGTGCTTGACAAGGTAGACTGAGTTGGGAACTGCAACAATGAGTGTATACACAGTAGAGATTGTGAGGGTGGCACGGATTGGGCAGAGGTTCATTCTTTTATGCAGTGGGGTGGCTATGAGTAACAGCCAACCTGAGTACACCTCAACAATATTTTAGAGTCCTTGGATAAATCACGGAATTCTGACATTATACTAAAATGAGCAATTAACATATTTTGAAAGCTGTGCCATAATCTTTGAGTCAGATAGGAGTACTACAGATTCTTTCTTGTCTGTATGGAATTTCACATATAACTAAAATGTAATAGCAATATCTAGATTAATGATTAACGTTGTCAAAGTCAATTACCTGCCTGACCAGATTTAAGCTCATACATGATGCTCTCTCACAAATTTAAATGCTCTGAGAATACTCCTGATTTTGCCCTCGATTTTCTTATTGATTATTCAGGTAAGAGTCTTAAATAATTCTGTCCCCCAAAACAAAATAAATCACAGGAGCAGTTAGTTTATTAGTGTATCTTTAATAGTAGAAGCGGACTTGAGAAAGATTTGTTGGGAGAGTGGACACAGTTAAGATGAATTTTAAAGAGTAGGTAATATTTCATTTTCAGTGATATCCAGAAACATTGATGAATAGTGAAAAAGCCATCTGACAGAATGGTTGGAGATATATATATTTGGTATATATCCTTCCTTGGATTTCCAAAGTAGTAAATGTTAGGAGAGATTGCCCCTCTAACTCCCTAAAGTTTCTAGTGGATTTAAACACTAGAGAAGTGTGGCATTTGGTATATCAATGTAACTCTCTATGTCACCATGCCTGTGTGTTCAAAGGGAGTTCTGGTAAGAGAGTTCTTAGTGAGGTGTGTTACGGCGGGGGGGGGCTGGGGGCGGAGGGAAGCAGCACATCTTTGGTAGTTCAAATCCACCATCAGAGAGATCCAAAGGAGAGATGTATGGAGTATCCTCCAATTACAGCCTTGGGAACTCCGAGTGTTGTTGTGAGTTGCACCTGACTCTTCAACCATGAGTTTGTGTTTTTGAGTTTTGATGACCATAAAGCACTTGTTCAATTTAAATTGCTATAGAATAGAATTAAGTATTCATTTCCTTTCTTACTGTCAAAATGAAGCCAGTGAAATTATATTCTGTCATCAAAGTAAATAGTATAATTATTTGTAGGTCTTCCTCAAGCCATTTGTTACCCATTATCCAATACTAGATTTACCTTTATTGTATGTCTGATGCATGATGGATTACATTTTAATCCATATAGTCTTAATACATAAATATGCACACTATATTGTTGTTGTTATGTGCCATAGAGTCATGTGCGACTCATAGAGACCCTATGTACAAGAGCTCTAAACACCGTTCTATCCTGTGCCAACTTAGCCATATCAAACGCACTCATTCCCACCACTCAACTCACAGAACGGATCCGTCTCATCGAAGGTCTTTCTCTCCTTTGCCGCCTCTCCACACTATAGTAAGGGAAAAATAAAAAACAAACAGAGAACTTTGTGAAATTATACAGTGTACTCAGAACATAAGTATATTACAACTTCATTATCTCTTGTATTAAGATAGATTTCCTTATTTTTTTCTTTATCTGAGAAAAACTAGATTCTTTTATGATAGACACAGCTTCAGAGGAAAATAGCAAGAAAGAAAAATAAAATATATCTGAATTTGTATACAACTTCTCCCCTTTTTTATCTTTTTAAATAGCATTCAGCTACATCATTTTGGATGAAGATACTAATTTTCCTAAAGAGATAAGACTGCTTGTGGTGTCTGTGAAAAATAAGCCTTTTTTAAAAAAAAGTTATATGCATAGCTTTAGACCTGCTTGACTGAATTACGAGGTTAACAATCAACCAGCTCTCTGTATAATACTGGCAATCTTATATAAATAAAAGTATCCTAAACAAATTAGCATATTATTAGTAAAAATAAAAAGCTGCATAGTTTGCATAAAATGAACTTACTCTTTGTACGTTTTATAGTGAATGTGTGCTTGCTGTGGTCATATGTGTGTACATTTATGCACTCATACAGATGGGAGGTAATAGAAAATAACAGTGTGCTTACGGAGCCACTGAATCCTATCATGATAAGGAATGAATTGTGGAATTCCCATCAATAAAGGGGGAGGAAAGATATTATACAAAATTATCATAAAATAATATTCTCATTGCTATGTCTATCCAAGATCTATATATGATGTGACTGTAACAGTCTTCTATAAATGAAGTGGAAATTTACAACACAAGTATTTTGCCCGTAACACCAGAGCAAATCTTTTTTTATTAACTGAGTTGAACTTTAAAATTATGTTATGACCAAAAATCAATAAAGAGAAACTGATTTAAGTTCATCCAAGTGTGAAGAGGTTTATTACCAGTGCTACATCACTCTAATGATGTTCTCTTAAAAATTTGTTTTTGTGATATATTGCATCTATTATTGCTAAAAGGATAAAACGGCAAAGCAACCTTGGACATTAATAAATCAATTTAAGAAAAATAGGTATATAGCCAAAGGAAAGGCAAAATTCAGTTTAGAATTTCTCAGTGTTAGGTGCTAATTATAATATATGTAAACTACTTCCATATTAAATTGCTGATGGGAATTTCCTTCACAGAATTTTTTAAGCTATCTAACTATTGTCCTTCTTAGTCATTTCATAGCATGCTGATAACGAGTATTTCTAAAGTCGGCTTTCCCTTTTAACCTTCAAGGTAGAAAGCAGCTTTAAAATGCAAAAATGTTTCATGTGCCGAATTTTTGAAATTATTACTCTTCATGTTATTAGTCTCTTTCTTACTACATAGACTATTTACTGGACTTGTGTTTGGAATATTCTGCAGTCATAACTCATTTAATATACATATAAAAATTAGTTTATAATCTTTTAGCCCTTTATAACTCCTCCTATGTTTTTATCCTTTTGACACTTCATCAGTTTTGTTTTCAGTGTCTATATTTACTTATTGACCTTTTCCTAACACAAATATATATGGTATGATGGAATTTTAGAGATTGATTATTATTTTTAAATGTATCACACACAGACTACTGTCTGTATGTGAAGTACATTATATTTATGAGTTTCTATAAAGGAGTTATGCAATTGGCACCCATATATGTAACATGCATCTGTGCACTCCAAAAGGGTCTTAACCTGGCTGGCACCAGCACACTATCTCATAGCCCATCATTTATCTCTTTTCCAAAGGTTTCCATAACTTCTAACACCACTCAGAAAGTGCATTTTTTTCCCAACTTAATTAATTCTGTGTTATGTTTGTAAGAGAATTAGTACTAATTGTTCAGTCATTGTCTTTGTTCAGTATAATTTTTTAAAAAATTATTGGTTTGTATATAATAATTTGTTTACAGTGTGTTTTATTTATGTACTTTTGGGTGTGATGTTTTTAAAAATTGTTTGTTCCCTCCCTCCACTCACCAAAGTCTTTGAACTAGTGATTTCTTTGCTCCTCACCTCAGCTCCTTTACCCCTTCCTTTTCCCTTTGTGGATATTCATACACATCTTATGGTTTATCCTTCTGTTCGTACACTAATGGTGGTGGTGGTGGTGGTGGTGATTGCCTTCAAGTCGAGCATGATTCATAACAACCCTATGAACAAAAGGCCTGAAGCCCCTCTACTGCTAGAGTTTATCAAAATTCATAGAGTTTCTGGAGGCAGGTTGTTTAGGAAGTAGATGCCACTCCTGCTATTTTACTTTATTTATTCTTATTCATCTGAGTTAATTCACTCAACATAATGCTGTTGAGCCCCTCTCATTTTCTATAACATTTGTCAGTATCTTTTAGCATCATTTTCTTAGAATATATTATCATTTATCAGTTCCATTATTGTTGGTCTTGTGAATAGTTACTATTTGGCAGGCTAATCAGTTAAGGACACAGTTATAAAAGGTTATCTGGTTTTATAGTCTTTAAGAAAAGGTTGGTATTAAACTAGTAATTATTATTGAAATGAACAATAATTACAGTTGCAGCTTTGTATATTAAGTGTGCTGCGGTCCAAAGTACGCTGTAAGACATTATCAAGGACATTTTCCCATCACTAATATGTAGTAAGAAGCAGCACTACAATCCTGAAGGCTCTCAGTTCCAATCTGCCAGCTGCATGATGGGCTGTCTCCTTCTGTGCAATTATCTGCCTCTGAAAACCCACTGGAGAGTCAGCTATGGGTCTATTCTGACTGTGTGGCACACAACAACAACAACAACAAGAAGATGATGGCATAAAAGTTTCTATGATCAAGTCTAATTCTTAACAGTCTTTTTTAAAAATCACATTATAGTTAATCTTATTGCATATCCTTATTGACTGAGTCCCTGTATATTCAACACAATTATCTCCCGCAGAAAAAAAAGATTGGGGACAAAAGATACCCAATATAAAAAGTTAAGTGCGTTAGATATTGCTATGAAATAACATTTTCTTGATTCAGTAGTTCTGCATTTTAATTTGTTGACATTTACCACCTTTCCTAACTTTTCTGTTAAGAAAAGTATAATTTATATAGCATAAGTGTAATTTAAAAGAATCAAATAATGAGCGTTACATGGATAATAGTGTAGTGAATACATATATAACATTCATAGATTAGTGGGACAAACTTTTTAGATGTGTGATACAAACCTCATAAACTCACTGCCACCTTGTTGATTCCAAATCATAGCAACCTTCCATGGGGTTTCTGAGGCTTTTCATTTTAATGCAAGTAGATGACACATCTTTCTCCTATGGAGTAACTAGTGGATGCAAATCAGTAAACTTTTGGTTAGACCCATTTTGCAGAGTCCATAATGTTACCAGAGCATTATATAGATATCATTGTCATCAAGTCTAAACTCACAGAAACCAGCGGGATTTCAAAAGCAGTAAATGACACAGGAGGCACTTGCCCATCTTTCTCCTACAAAGCTACTAGTGGATACAAATCATTGCCTTTGAATTAGCATCACAACTCTGTCAACTAAACCTCTAGAGATCCTCAAAGCTCCTTATACAAAAACTAATCATAACTAAATCCCATTGTGACCCCTTCCATGATGTGGCTATTGAAACATAGAAATGTTAAAACAACTTGTCATAAGTCATTCCATTAATAAATGAGGAAGCCAGGATTTTAATCCCAGTGGTTACAACACTAGAATGTATTTTCTAAACCTCTAGTGACTTACTGCATCATGAAAGTCAATCAGAAGATCATGTGTACTGTGGAGTAGTGGGGAAATAATAATTTCCATCTCTCAAGTAGCAGAAGAAACCACTGTTTCACTGAAATTATTTTGGGAAGACTCTATTCCAAATTAGCACTCTTGAGAATGTCTTTTTAATAGATAATGCTTTAATATAAAAGGATTCACATATATACATTGAGATATAATAGTAATAATGCATTTTGAAATAATTATAGTTAATATTTATGTAATATTTTGTTGCTTTCATTTAAGGAGAAAGCTTGATATACAGAAAACTCAATATGTGTCAAGTGTCTGTGTTATCACTTTGGTTCCATAGAAGATATTATGAATATTGTTGTAAAGAAATTATAGTTAGAAAGTGTCCAACATAACATAGATGCTTCAATAATTTGAAAATGGAAAGATTTACAATTTTTATGTGATCTAAGATACCTGAGTTTTTAAACTTTAGCCCATCATATTGTACCTATATTAAGAATACATTCTGTAAGATAAAAACGTTTGTATAAAGTTATTTTCCATATTCTTAGAAATCTCTGAAGATAAAAGGAGGGAACTCACCTTCCTTAATTACTTTGATACTGATGGTTTTCACTTAAGTAAAAATTAACAAATAAGAAAGCTGCTATTTTATTTTTTTCCTGTTTAAATGAGCATGCATATATTTAAGGCCAGAAGTATAAAAGGATTGTTTCAAAGTGACACAATTGCTATTGGCATATTTTTTTTATTTTCTATTTTAAGATGTCTATGTCCTCTGGTAATTCAGTAGCAAAAACAAACAAACCAACCTCTTCTTTATTTTGAATTCCCACTGCCTGCAGTCATCCATAACTTCTTCATGATTATCATATTATGCGCTACCCTCATGTAGCATTTCAAGGCTAGTGAGTTTCTTCTTACCTTTTCATCATAATTATCTCCCTCTGATTGTAAATCTTAACTCTATCCTTTTTCTAGAATACATTCTTGTCATAATGATTTGGGGTGTTGCATGATTTGTGTCTTTCTTACCCAGTCCTCTTTCCTTCTGTGAAGTATTTCTTCAGGTTTTGTATGATGCTGAAGGAAGATAACCTTATAAAAATACTCATCAACAGATGCTTGGGGGCCAGGCTGTCTGGTTTTTAATTTCATGTTTAATGCTTATATGTGTTTTATTGACAATGCAAAGGCATTTGACTCTATGGACCATAACAAACTATGGCTAATATTGAGAAGACTGGGGATGCAGAACACTTAATCATGCTCATGTTAAACCTATACCTCGTGGTCCAAACACAAGAAAGGAATGATGTGTGGTTTAAAATCAGGAAAGCTGTGCATGAAAGTTCTGTCCTATCTCCATACCTATTCAGGCTGTGTGTTGAGCAAAACATTCAAGGAACTATAATAATTAAGAAGAATGTGGCACTAGGATAGGAGGAAGACTCATTGGAATAGAAGGAAAACAGCTTATTTTAGAAAATGATGCAAACTTTCTTATTGAAAGTGAAGAAGACTTGAAATATTTGCAGAAGGTGGAAGACTACGACCTTCAATGTGGATTGTATCTCAATATCAAGGAAACAAAAATCCTCACCACTGGACAAATAAATAGACAATGTTGTGATGTTGTTGTTGTTGTTATGTGCC